>NC_090928.1:859614594-859922127 GCF_040938575.1 Ambystoma mexicanum
AAAGGCGATCACTCACAGCAGTGAAACGCAGACTACAAGAGAATCAAATTTAGTATTCTATGCTTTTCCCTGCGAAACTCCGTATACAATACAGAGGCAAAACTCAGTTTTTCAACACGCCTGAGGAGACCGCTGAATACCTGGACCGCAATGGCTGTAGACCCGCTCAAAATGACGGAAACCCCCAGAGGGGAAATAGACCAAGAAGAGATCCGCCATAAAGTATAATCCCACAACTGTCGCAAATAGGAGATACCTCGATATCACAAAGGCACAACATCGCCACCACGGATCAAATTCACATTGGGGTTGGGAGCAAGCCGCCTCTTGGAGGGCCACTAGCGCCCCTAGCACAGCAATGCTGACTGTTTTGTTTACAGGGGACTGTACATCATGGGCCAGTTGGGAGATGCCCATGCAGGGGGGGGGGTGGGTATATCGCGGGCCTGTTGGGGGTTGCCTGCGCAGGGGAGGGAATCAAGAGTTATCAAGTTGTTTTCGCCAAATCAACTACGTCCAGGTGCACAACAAGCACAGATCCTCATTCCGGAACATGTGAGCTGCAACAGGTCTCTCCGCACTCCTACGTACTGTCTGATCCGCAGAGTTGGGGTGACGCCAATCCCCCCTTTTCAATTCCTGCAAACTGGGTTTACTTAAAATTGCTACTTGGAATATTAGAGGCGGCAACCAACCCCCAAAACTCAGGAAGGTTCTTCAATACCTATGGAGACACAAGATCACCATAGCTTTGTTACAGGAAACCCATCTTACACCATCGGCAGAGCAATACTGGGCGCGCTCGTGGGGTTGCCATAGATACTTTTCTTCGTACTCCTCATATACAAGAGGCGTTGCTATACTGATTGAAAAGAAAGCCAGCTTTAGCCTGATTAGCTTTAAGAAGGATGAGGAAGGCAGGTTCCTGCTGGTAATGGGACTACTTGCCGGGAAGGAAATAGTTTTGGTGAACACCTACGCCCCCAATGTCGACGGCCCGAATAACATTAACTGGATTATATCAAATCTGGGTGCGTACACATCAGCAACAATCATCTGGGGTGCAGACCTCAACACCCCCCTAGACCTCCAGACCGACAAATCGCATGGTTCAAGCAACAAAATCTCCAGGGCCAGTCGTCAGGTTACAGAGATCTGTCAGGCATTTGAGCTATCCGATATTTGGAGACACACCCATCCAAACTCCCAGGACTACACATTCCATTCAGCGGTCCATAACACCAGCTCTCGCATCGACTACTTACTGGTATCGACCCACAGTCCATACAATTGGGGACCCTGTCAAATCCTGCCACGCTCTCTTTCCGACCACTCCATGGTCACACTCGAGTTCATGCTCGCGGAGACCCCAAAACCCCCAGTGAACTGGAGATTTAAATCGGGCTCGCTTTTAGATCCCGTCTTCGCGGATGGGCTCCAACAAGACATCACCACTTTCCTTGAGATAAACCAGGGCTCAGTGGCATCGGCCGGCACGCTATGGGAGTCATTGAAATGCTATGTGAGAGGGGTGTGCATGGCCAAGGAAAATGGCATCCTGAAACTGATTAGGCGAGAACTGACAGACAGTGAACAACGCCTGAAAGACCTTGAAAATAAACAAGCGGCATCCCCGGAGGCGCAGACCCTGGCCAACCTAAAAATGGAACTATCAAAATTCCATGATGCAGCCGAACGTGAACTGAAATTCTTGGGCCGCAATCACAGGATCAGACAGTATGGCGAGGGGCAAAAACCCAGGGCGCTCCTGGCCCGTCTCCTGAGACTGGACCGGGCACTCCCTCAGGTGGAACGCATCCGAGACACACAAGGGAACCTGGCCTACGCCGCGGAGGATATTGTAAACACATTTCACAAATTCTATCAAGACCTGTACAGCTCTCAAATCACTACTAATCCTGAAGAGCTTCAGAACTACCTTAATGACACCGAACTGTATTGGGTGATTCAGGATCTACGCGAACCACTGAACACGCCCATCTCTCAAGAGGAAATCACAGAGGCAATAAACACTCTCCCGAACACCAAGACACCTGGTCCAGACGGTCTCACTGGAGAATTTTACAAAGCACACATGTCCACGCTAGCCCCGCTACTCCTCCGAGTATACGAAGAGGCCCTAGAGCGAGGGATTCTTCCACCCACCCTCCGTGACGCCAATGTAGTCCTCATCCATAAACCAGGCAAACCCCAAGATGATTGCGCCTCCTACAGGCCGATTTCATTAATTAACCTTGACAACAAGATTCTGGCCAAGATTCTAGCAAAACGTCTCCTCCCCCTCATGCCCGCGCTGGTGCTGGGTGACCAAGCCGGCTTTATTCCTGGTCGCAATACAACATATGGTATCCGCCGACGGTTTGGTGTCATTGCAGCACTCGACCCCACACAACAGGCCATCGCAGTTTTATTAGATGCTGAGAAGGCCTTCGACTCCGTCGAATGGCCATATCTCATTGCAACACTTACACAAATGGGCCTTGGAAAACTCTTTATTAAGATGGTGTCACTACTGTATAACGAACCCCGCTCCTACATCACCCTTGGAGCGATAAGATCCCCCGGAGTCAGGTTGGAGCGTGGCACTAGGCAGGGATGCCCCCTGTCGGCCCTTATATTTGCCCTGGTTATGGAACCACTTGCTTCCAGACTAAGAACGCACCGAATCAATAGAGGCCTCACACTTGGCCCACATCGATTGATCGTCTCCCTCTACGCAGACGACGTGATGCTGTTCATCAAGGATCCCCAAACTAATCTCAACCCAATCATGCGCGAGGTGATCCGATTCAGCGGCGTTTCTGGTCTTAAAATAAACCACTCCAAATCGGTAATATTCCCGCTGACAATGGCTACTCCTAAGTTCCGAGACGATCATGGATTTAAGTGGGGAAACACCGGGGTTCGCTACCTCGGCATTCTCATGTCGCTCAACCATGATGAGATATTTAAAGATAACTACGGACAGGTGCTCCAATCCATCCGAGAGCGTATCCAGAGATGAAAGTCGCTCCCCTTAACGCTGTGGGGAAGGGTCTCATTGATTAGAAGGATGATTCTTCGCAAAATCCTTTATCTATTCACGAATATACCCCTCATACTTCCACGCACATTTCTACAAAAAATTAGAAGCCTTATTCTTGAACTAACATGGGCTGGCAGACCAGCAAGAGTCGCCTATACGACACTGACATTACCAGTGTCGCAGGGTGGCCTGGCACTCCCTGATATAGAAAAGTACTATTGGGCCGCTCAAGCCCAATTTCTAAGCCACTGGTACGCCACTGAATATGTCCGCCCTCACGTTCAGG
The DNA here is from genome assembly GCF_040938575.1 of Ambystoma mexicanum. NCBI lineage: Eukaryota > Metazoa > Chordata > Amphibia > Caudata > Ambystomatidae > Ambystoma > Ambystoma mexicanum. The sequence goes on from NC_090928.1 coordinate 859,617,927, forward strand.
TTGAGCGCGCCTTAGCCTCCCCCGACCTCTTAACAGCTGTTATCCTCAGCAATCTCCCGGTCCCATATAACACGCTAAATACGGTCCTATCCTCATACGCCATCTGGAGGAAAATCGCCCGTAAATACGAACTACAGATAAGATACTCCCCGTTACTGCCAATCAAGTTCATCCCTGGCATCCCCCTGACAAACGAGAAAGTATTCCTAATATGGCTCGATAAGACCAATATCCGATCTATAGGAGACCTCTTCCCTGATGGCGTGTTTTTGACCCCACAGATGATCAGGGAGAGAGGCGGCACCACCTCGCTCGATATTTTCCTTTACTTCAGGCTGCGCCACACCCTGCAGGCCCTCTTCCCAACATTCCCCAAACAACCACCGTCGTGGCCCCTATTGCATAATTCGATCCAGGCCAAAGGGGAGGGAAGGTTAGTTTCCTCTATATATAGGTCGTTGCTCGCTGATACGACCCCGACCGCCATGAGGGCGAAACAGAGATGGGAGACGGCCCTCCACTTCACAATACCCGAAGATGACTGGACGTACATCCTCCGGCAAACCCAAAAAGTTGCTTTAAATACCCGATTTAAGCAGATCCATTTTAACTTTGTGCATCAAATATACTACACCCCCCAAAATAAACGGCGACACCACCCCGAAACCTCTGACCAATGCGAGAGATGTGGTGCTCCCTCCGCTGAATTCCTTCACCTTGCATGGCACTGCCCGGGGGTAGCCCGATTTTGGTCCTCAGTCTTACAACAGTCAAGTGACATAATAGGTGAGAGACTGGCCCCCGACCCGATCATTGCGCTCCTGAGTATGACAAAACACTTACAGGCCCCAGTGAGGAGGTTGGCTTCTCTGCTCCTGGTGCTTGCCCGTAGAAGAGTAGCCCTGGCGTGGGGACGAGGTCCCCTACCTTCACTCACGGCATGGAAGAAGGACATTCTCTATTGTCAAGACATGGACACTGAGTTCATACGTACCCTTCCCCTACATGCACGCCCACCAGATATCTGGAGCCCATATATTAGTTATCTACTTTCCACTCCTGACGTTGTGACCTCGCATTCTTGACACCGCAACTCACAAATCTGAGTATAAGCAGACGCCCGATACTCAACACAGCTACCTAGCAGAAGCGACCTTCCTGAAGGACACTATTTCTGTTGATCGCCCGACCCACAGCTCTCGGATGTGTGCAGTATGTGCTATGAACGTAGTGTTTAGTTCTGTTACTTGAACCTGTGATTACAGGATGTTATTGTATGCTTTTGCTAAAAACTCCAAAAATAAAGTTTTAAAAAAAAATAAATAAAAGAAACACATAATCCCAGAATTGACTGGCGAGCAAAGAAGATAAGTTTTCCTGATTGTGAACCAACTTGTTACCCAAGAAATCCAGTTATGGGTCTAGCCTCAGCAACTTCCACCCCTGTACAGCTACCGTCAGAATACCAAGAATTCCAAGACGTTTTTCAGAAGGAACAGGCTAACATGTTACCTCCCCATCGGTCTTATGATTGCCAAATCGATCTGGTACCCAATGCTCAACTACCTTGTAGTAGGATTTATGCTCTTACAGAACCTGAGAACCTACATTTGCGTCAGTATTTAGATCAGTACCTAGCCAATGGTTTTATTCGCCCGTCCAAGTCTCCTGTCTCCTCAGCTCTGTTATTCGTGCCGAAAAAAGAGGGCGACCTTAGAACATGTATAGACTATCGCGCCCTAAATCAAATAACGATTAAGAATCGTTATCCTCTGCCCCTGATCCCTGAGCTTATCGACCAAGTGAAAGACGCTTGTGTGTACACCAAGTTAGATCTCCGAGGAGCTTATCACCTGGTGCGTATAAAAGAAGGTGACGAATGGAAGACTGCATTCCGCACCAAATTTGGGCTCTTCCAATATCAGGTGATGCCTTTCGGTTTGTGCAATGCACCTGCCGCCTTTCAGTACTTTATGAATGATGTTCTACGGGAACTTATCGACGTCTGCATCATTGTTTATATTGACGACATCCTGGTGTATTCCTCTTCAGAATCCGATCACAGAAAACATGTTAGGGCAGTTCTTGAGAAATTGCGCCAGCACAGACTATTTGCAAAGCTCGAAAAATGCGTTTTTCATACCACAGAAGTGGAGTTTCTCGGATTCATCCTGACACCTCAAGGAGTCCGAATGGACTCGCGAAAGGTGGACGCCATCCTCAAATGGCCATCTCCCAGCTCGGTGAAGGGAGTTCAGAGCATGCTCGGCTTTGCCAATTTCTATTGAAGATTCATCCCGGAATTTTCCCGAACAGTCGACCCATCACAGCTCTCCTAAAGAAAAACAAACGCTTTGAATGGACTCTTGAGGCCGAACGAGCCTTTCAGGAGCTGAAAACCAAATTCACCTCTGCACCTATATTGAAGCACCCGCACCCAGATCTCCCTTTCATTGTGGAAACCGACGCATCCAGTTCGGCCATGGGAGCTGTCCTGTCGCAAAGAGACCCAGAAACTAACCAACTACACCCTGTGGCCTTTTGGTCCAGGAAATTTTCTCCTCCTGAAATCAACTACGCAATTACCGACAAAGAGTTACTAGCTATTAAATCTGCTTTCAAGGCTTGGCGTCACTACCTTCTCGGGGCAAGACACACCATCACCGTAATTACGGACCACAGAAATTTACAGTATTTAAAGACGGCCAAGGCTCAATCTTCACGACAACTCCGATGGGCTCTATTTTTTGCGGAATTTGATTTTGTAATTACCTATCGCCCTGGCTGCAAGAATGGTAAAGCGGACGCCTTATCCCGGATTGGCATGGAAGAACCCAATTCGAGTTTAGAACCTGTGCCAATCATACCAGAACAAAGAATCTTAGGCCTAACTTCATTGCAAACTATTGAGGACATCCAAACGCAAGTAAAAAAACTTATAGACTCTTCAGCCTTACTGGAATGGAGTCAAAAGGGTCCTCATTACACCGTTAAGGATGACTTACCCTACTTCCAGGAGCGGTTGTTTCTGCCTAGTAAAGAATTGCAAGAACTTGTTATTGCCCATCATCATGAATCATTAATGGAAGGACACCCTGGTATCGCTAAAATGGAGGAAAAAATCAAACACCACTTCTGGTGGCCTTCTTAGAGAAAAGACAAAGTCTTTTGTATTGTCTTGCGGAATTTGCGCCCAAAACAAGGGTCAAAAGCAAAAGGCCAGCCAGCCTACTTCAACCCTTGGATATTCCACCGGCACCATGGCACACCTTGTCAATGGACTTTATAACTGACCTGCCTCCTTGTGCTGGTTACAACACTATCCTTGTAATTGTGGATCTATTCTCCAAAATGGCCCACTTTATCCGTTTAAAAGATTTGCCTTCAGCTTCCACCTTGGCCAAGGAATTTCTGGAGAATATAGTTCGCATACATGGTTTCCCTTCCATATTAGTCTCGGATCGTGGAAGTCAATTTATCTCCCATTTTTGGAAGAAGTGTTGCCAACTAGCACAAATAGATGTGCGGCTATCCACCAGCCACCACCCCCAGACCGGCAGACAAACCGAGAGAACCAATCAGACTCTGGAGCAATATCTTCGGTGCATGTTACACCAATCCGAGTTAAATTGGAAAGACATCCTTTGGATTGCAGAATATGCATACAACAATTCAGTGCATTCTGGAACCGGACAAACTCCTTTTTATACTTTGTATGGTCACCATCCTCGGACCTCTGATCTAGATCCACCTCTGACCCTGGAAATGCCCGCAGTAAATCATGTGCATTCCACAATAGCCCAAGCCTTCAAAGAAGCTGCAACTCATTTACAGCAAGCCAAGAAAAAGTATAAAGAAAACGCTGATTTGCACCGAAGTAAAACTCCTCCTTACCAAGTAGGAGATCAGGTATGGCTAGCAACGAAACATTTACCCCTCAAGGGCCCGCGAACCTTCAATCCCAGATTCATAGGACCTTATCCCATCAAGGCTATAATCAATCCCGTGGCCTTTAAACTGGATTTACCGTCTAACATGCGTATTCATCCAGTTTTTCATGCATCACTTTTGAAGCCAGTACAACCAGGGACCCGACTGTCCAAGCCTCCAGACCCAGTTCAAATTGAAGGGGAATTAGAATTCGAAGTTAAAGACATTTTAGACTCCAAGGTGTTAAAGTCCAAACTCTTCTATCTTGTTGACTGGAAGGGATATGGACCTCAGGAAAGATCGTGGGAGCCTAGTAACCATGTTCACGCACCTTGATTAATACAAAGTTTCCACCGGTGATTTCCTAACAAGCCAAAACCCCCGGAGGGAACAACCTTGGGAGGGGCCTTGAGGGGGGGTACTGTCATGATGCCTAACTCCAAGGAGCCAGATCCGACCCAGCAACCCCAGAGGCAGGCATCATTTCCCCCAGGGAAGTGCCAGCGGGCCCAAGCTGGGGCCCTTTGGACACAGTCCTGGCGCCTTAGGCGCCAGGCTCATGTTGGACCCCTGTCCTGGCACCTTAGGCGCCAGGCTCATAAAGCTAGACATGTGTTCAAGTGTTTTAAGGTGCACTTACCTGATGCAGACCATGCTGCTACATCCAGGCCCTCTTGAGGCCTGAATGGAACTACTTTACCTGTGGACCTACTTTCCCCTGGGTGTGGTCGGGGAAGGATACATACCTGATCGGTAGAAGGATACATACCTGGAACTTCTTCCAAAGCTATTTAAACCACGCCCGATCAGCAACTCACGCTTCGCGTTGTTCTGCTCCTCGCAGCTGGACGCTCACCGTGTCAGCTCCTGCATCTGGACTTCATCCACGCCTGTCAGCATCCTGGGTCACCTGCTAAGAGAGAATTGGAGAGAAAGAAGACCTTACCTGCTAAAGCTGCATCACAGAGACTTCACACCGACGATCCTGAAAGGGAAGACATCATTTTAAAAGCATTTTGCTTCGATCGCTGCAGCGCTGCATTTCACTCACCTTTCCTGGGCACCTCCATCTTCAGCAGCGATCATCCGGATCCGCAGCCACTTCCCAGAGCCTAGTGAGAAAAAGACAAGAACACAAGGTAAGAGAAGGAAGAGAATAGGAAAAGCTCAGTTTCCTTCTAAGATTTACCTGTTGGGTCATTCCCATTTCATTTCGGGTCCTGCCGCTTCCTGGCATTCCGGACCCCGGCCCCTATGGGGAAAAAAGACAAAGACATTGAATGAGCGAATGCAAAGACATTACCCGAACGCTCATCCAGAACTTACCTGTCATTTACTGGAACTGCACGTTTCACTTCGGGTCGGCGCCATATCTCCGGCATTCCGAACCCCGGCCCCTAAGGGGAAAAAGACATAAGCGTTAGCGCTTGCTGCAATAAGACAATGAACATTATTATTAAGCTTGAACTTTTGAACTTGCTACAGAACTCTTACAGCGCCTTACCTGAATAGTCAAGCTTATTTGAACTCCCATCAAACCTCAATCCAGTGAAGTAACTGGGTTTCAGCGCGCCCCTGCATCAGAAGCAGGATGGAGAACTCATCCTCCCAGACCCTAAGGGGAATATTCCTGCGAGCCAGTGAGTCCATCTTCAGAGTCCTGCGCTTCACCATAGAAGAAGCATCAGCACTCAAAGCCAGACCTGCGCCTCCGTGGGAATCAGGTGAGCGTGACAGATGGTCTGTACTACATGTGGGATCTCATGGTCTACCACCCCACGACCCCCACTTCTGCCGGTTTACGGTTGTGATAACAACCCTGTGCCTGGCATGACAACACCATCCTCTGGCTCCATTGCGTCATCATCTGAAAAGTGGAGAGAAAAAAACATTAGTACACATGTTAGAAGCACATAACACACACACACATTGACATCACACAGATAGCCAACACATGAAGCAGACATGTCACACACAAAAGAGAACCTGCCATGCATGCCTGGTCAATTTGACATTACATCAGTGAGTAGGCATGTGGAACGTTGTTACACGGCTCAGAAGTGGGTTGATGCAGTGCAGAACATGTGTACGTTACTCACTATCTACATGAACAAGTACTTCATGATGTGTATCAAAAAACATGAAGGCAGTGCAAGGACAAGTTCAGGCATCACGTGCAATGTGCATGCAATGGGTTGCATGGCTACAAGCAAACCACACCCACCCCTGAGTGAAAATGCAGGGATGCCTTGCATGGTAGCAAAAGGGTGACCAGAGACCTGTGTATTGGCAGACAGTGTTGACTAGCATCAATGGCATCATCTGAGTCAACTGACAACACAGCAGATGATGATGGGAAAGTAAGCAGGGCACATGACGAACCCTCAGTAGTACACCCATGTGTGCAAAAGCCATTACACCAGTTGGACAGAGTCAGTGGGCCTGAAACTGGGGGAGGACTGTGCCCCCCCACACAGACTGTGACACCCTAAACATGTGTGTGATGCAGGACTGGGCCATAGTGGGCATGGGATGGCTGAAGAAATGCCATGAAATGTTGATCATCCTGGACATGTACTACAATCATCATCCAGTCAAGGACACATAGGGGCATGCATGGAATGCACACAGAGCATGAATGGGCACTCATGTCCCTGTGGAGCATCTGCCATCTGCACAGTCCAAGTGAGACACCCTGCATGAAGGGCAGAGGATGTACCCCAATGCATGTGTCTGACAGGTTGGCTGGTGGAAGCTAGCATGTACACAGGAGGCTTGAACAGGCCATAGCAGTACGCCAAAATGATGCACACCAGTGCAATGGTGTAATTGGGGTGCAGAGGGGGTGGAGGGGCAAAGGGGCATGCCAACCTGGAGTCCCCGCATGCAGGCAGAGGACACATGCACGTCAGTCATGCAATGACATAGTCCCAGTGCTGAGAGGAAAGACACCCCTGGCTACATGCAGAAGGGCCAGTGAGCTGGAACATGGACCGGAGGGGCATCTGGGTGACTAGCATTTGAGTAGGGTGCAAGTGTGGTGATGAGGACAGCCCCGTCTGCTCTACATGTGAACCATCTTGCACAGCAAGCACGCATCAGTGAAGCATTGCATGACTAGCACATGAGAACCATGTACACATAGCATGTAGTGGCAGTCAAGCACAACACATCACACAGCCAAACCACACATGGGCTGGACATACACGCAACAACACTCACTGGACGGGACATCAAAGCCCTGCATCTCTCCCACTCCTTCGACCGATTCTGCTGGTATGAACTCTGCAACGAGTGACTCGTGCGGAGTGAGGTCATCCTCCTCAGGTGGTGGCCCACCGCCAGTCACCAGAGTCATGCTGTAATTAGAGGCACGCTTGGCCTTAGCGCTGCGTTTGAGGTCATCCCAACGCTTCTTGCACTCAGCACCTGTGCGTACCTCATGGCCGAATGCACTCACATTATCCGCAACATGCTTCCAGTGGGTATTCCGATGGGCAGCCGTAGTTTGACAATTCGTCCCCACTAGCATGTCATGTCTGTGGCCCTGCACGTAGTCCACAAGGGAGTCCAGTTCCTGCGCACAGAAAGGCTTCTTCCTTGACGTGCAGGAGGCCGTGGCTGTGTCTGGGGTCCCAGCCTGTGCTGCAGATGCAACCTTCCTCCTCTTGGATAGTGGTGCGGACCCTGGCTGGCGAATGCCACCCTGATCAGTATGGCCAGTGGCACCAGTGGATTGAACCAAGGGAGTGGCAGGTGGAAGGACGACCAAAGGCCTGACTTGCATCAGTGGCTGCTGGGTGCCCTGGAATGGACCCTGCGCAGAAACATCCGCTGTGCCAGGGTCATTGACCACGACTGTCCTGGTTGGTAGACACACAACCGGGGTGTTGTTGGCTGCATCTGCCCCTGCACTAGCCAACACCCGGCTGGTCGGGGCAGTAGATGACATTACTGCCCCAGGGACATGTGTCTCAGTCAGGGCAGCCCTGCATGCACCTACAGTGTTCCTCCTGACCTGATGCAAATCTTCCATGGACCCTTCAAGTGCCAACGCAGCCTGCGCTGGCAGACCCTGAGCCTGGGTGGTGGTGTCCACAGCTGCAGCTGCAGCTACCACTACCACTACCCTTGGGCCCGTGGCAGTCGATGAAACGGACTGCCGGGTCACATGGGCGCCAGTGCCAGATGCAAGAACTGCATCTCCCGGAGCCGCAGAGGGTGGTGGCATGACTGCACCAACATGTGGCACAACATCATCCCGAGCTGGCGCACCCCTGCCTCTTCCCCCTCTGCAGCCACCCTGGACACCCTGGAGTCCCCCTACTCCCTGGTCACCCCGGCCACGTCCCTGACCATGCCCGCCATGAGGAGTACGCCCAGCTGAGGCGCCCCTCACCTTTGGTGGCCTCCCAACCATGGCACAGATGGAGAAGTGACAACAAAATGGAGTCGAAAGGCACTCACCTCGCATCTATACCTCAGTATTATAACACATTAGTGACAGAAGGCTAATTTATTAAAAAGGTTATCCCTAACGCTGAGTCCCTAGCAAAAATTAAATAGCCCTATATGTGAGGAATCTCGTATCCATTTGTTACCGGCCCTAGTAAGTGCTGGTGTGCCGACTACAAAGGGATGTCGAGATCCTAACCCCATCCTCTCTAAACTACTTTCCTAATGTCTAAAAGTAGGTGCTTATTTTCTCTACACTGTACAGTGTTATTTTTTCTACAACACTGTACAGTGTAGAGAAAATAGGTCTTTTACATCATTCTATTGACCATTGGTCATAGATAATCTTTTCTTTTTCTTTGTTTTTAGTGATAAGACACACGCTCTGGAGGCGGAAACATTAAATACATATACCGAACCCCACCTTGTGTGCACCTACTTTTAGACATTAGGAAAGTGGTTTAGAGAGGATAGGGTCAGGATCTCGACATCCCTTTGTAGTCGGCACACCTGCACTTACTAGGGCCGGTAACGAATGGATACGAGATTCCTCAAATATAGGGCTATTTTTCGTTTTTGCTAGGGACTCTGCGTTAGAAATAACTTTTTTAATAAATTAGCCTTCTGCCACAGATGGAGTAGTGCCGGCACAGATGGAGAAGTGCCACTGGGAGGTGTACACGACAATTGTCCTGGGCAATTGGGGCGAAGGAGTGGGATACAAGATGTTATAAGCACCCCTGCACCTGCAAGGCTGTATGTGACCCCAGTGATGAATTGACGGGTCACGCAACGCTCAGGCACCCTAAAACTGCAGTAAAACCGTGCATGCACCATGGTAGCCCACGTGTGTGGAATTAACCTCCCGCAGTACGCAGTGGCACCGAGGGACACGAAAAACACATACGCTTGGGACATGCAGGCTACTATGACCTCGAAAACGGGTACGCGATACACAGGGGCACCCGCAGTGGGAAAAATAGCATGCGCAACTCACCGTGATAATAAAAAATATGCATAGCCAATATCCCCGCCAAAAGAAGAGATACGTCCTTGATCCGCTGTGAAGTAGTGATGGTGCGCGAAACAACACGAAGTAGCAACACACACGTCAGTCTCCATGAAAGGCACGTACAGCGAACTGCAGGGACCCGCTCACCTTTAACCTGTGCTGAGGGAAATGCTGCGTGCATCACATCACTTGCGCACGTAGGCCCTTTCCTTGGATTACACGCATTAACATGCGGACGTGCTGTTTTTTCACGTGCTGCATCACTATGCACCGGTCACAAGGTAAACGCCCACGCGCGTAACGTCACAGATGTGCTTACACGGTAAGCGCCTTTCCTCGAATTACACGCTGACGTGCACTTTTTTCACGTGCCAAATCATTCCGTCTCAAGCTGGCCATGCGACAACACACGGAAGACCACGCTCCTGCCCAGAAGGCCATTTTCCTGCCCCCCAGAGCCCCGAGCACACTCCCACCTACCATCTGCTGCTGCCTGCCTGCCTGCAAAACACCTGCCCTGCTCTTTGGTGCCTGCACGTCAGCCATCTGCAGGGGTCCAGTTGCTGTGACCACCCCTGCTGGAACAGAAGACTCCCGACTGGGATACCATCGCTCCACAGCCCAGCCCCAGGACCCAGTTGCCCACCCACACCTGCCTCGGGGGTTGCCATGTCGGACACAACACCATCTGGCACCAGTGGCAACCCCCAGCAGGGAGGCAGAGGGCTACCAGCTTCAGTGTCAATGAAGTTGGTATCCTGGTGGAGCAAGTCCTGGGGCAGTATGATACCCTCTTTGGAAGTTTGCGCGCTGACTATGAAGGACGGAAGAGGATCTGGGCGGACATTGTGGCTGCCATCAACCTGGAGGAGGTGGCAGCCCGTGACATCAAACACATCCGGAAGCGCTGGAAGGACTTCAGGTCCAGGACCCTCAACAAGGCCTGGCACCTCTTAAAGGCAACAGATGCTCAGGGGTGTCGGGTCTGCCTAACCAACAACCAGATGAGGGTCCTGGAACGTATACGCCCAGTGCTCCACGTCCCGGTCCTTGAGAGGCAGACCCGTCTGGAGTCGGGCGGTAAGTGTACATGCGTAGTGATTGGACGCTGTGCATGTTGAGGTGTGGCAGGAGTGTGCAGGTTGCACATATGTCTTTGTAGGTCCATGTATGGATGTGTATGTACAGGGACGTGAGCCTGTCCCATGTGAGTCCTCTCATGTGTGAGACACATCAATGGTGTATGTGTTGGTAAGCATGCTGGCCAAATGCGGGTGTGGGTGCACACATTTTTGAATTTCTGTGTATGTACTGTGGCATGGTTGTGGTGTCACACATGGATGCTGGTTCCACCTGCATGTATCTGCACTATGTACATGTGCATGTGTGTGTATATGACAAGCGTGCAACTATGATACACCATGGATGCATGTGACACTGACATATAGGAGGCTGATTGCCAGATGTGACATGGATGGCGATGTCATCACTGCGACAGGTGGTGGAGATGTACAGATGCATGTATGTCTGGTGGCGTGTGTGCATGTGTTCTGCACACCCTGTGTTGCATGTGACGTCAGGCTCACCTTCAGCTACTCATGCTATTGTTTGTGTATGGATGGTGCTGCCTGGTGCAACATTCCTGTTGTTATGCTCATGTGTGTGAGTTGAAATGACATGTGGTGTGTTGGGGTGTGCGATGCCTGTCTGAAGTTTGCGACTGCCACTCATCTGCAACTGTCATGTGTGTATCAGACCATTGTACATTGCCCTGATGCCTGTGTTCTGTCTCTCCCTATCTGCAGCGTCAACTGATGAAGAGGGCGGAGACGGTGCTATGGAGCATAGCGGCAGGGATCCCACCACCAGCCGGAGACGCAAGGCCCAGCTCCCCTCCCAGATTGACATCTCTTCGGGGAGTGAGGAGTATGGTGCCGCATCCGCAGCTGCCGGGGGTAGGTCCAAGAGGCGGAGGTCGGAGGTGGACTCCTCAGCAGCAGAAGGGTCAGCTGAGAACCCACAGGGGCCTACGGAGGAAGATGGCACGGAGTCATCCAAGTTGGTGGGGGGTTTGGTTGAGGAGGAGGCCGTGGAAGTCACACGCACGGGGCCTGGAGGGGGGGAATCCACTGGTGCCCGTGGTGCAGTCCAGGGGCAGGGACAGGAGGCAGCACAGCCCGCCGCGGAGGTGCCTGTGTGTAATCCTGTCCCCGATCCTGTGACTGCATCATCCGGCGTCAGCAGGGATGCCTTCGTCCAGACCCATTTTCTGGGAGTGGATAGCCGCACAACAACTGACCTTCCTCTCCCTGCGGAGGTGGCAATCCTGGACCGTGTTCAGCCTGTCCTGGCTGGGGTGGCGTTGTGTGTTTGTGACATTCGGGGTGACATGCAGGGTTCTCATGAGGACAATGCACGTCATTGCGAATGCTTCAAAGACCGCGTTGACCGGCTAGGAGGGATCACCGGTGCTGGGTTCCTCCGTGTGCTGGAGCTTCTACCGACCCCCTCCTCAACTGAACCCCCTATGCGCCAGTCGTCCTCCATGCCATCTTACTGCCCAAGTGTCACCGGGCCCCCTGTGGAGCTGGCCTTGGCCCAGTGGCCAGGCTGGTGGAGGACACATCCCTGCCACAGTCGGGAGTCGGAGGTCCAGCAGGGGTGGCCACCTCAACAACTGGACCCCAGCAGGAGGACGACGTGCAGGCATCACAAAGCAGGGGACATGCATGGCAGCAGCAGGCTCAAGGTGGGAGCGATGATGGCTCGGGGACATCAACATCAGAGGGGCAGGCATTGGCCAGAGGGCAGGAGGACCCTGGATTGGCAGTGTCTTCTGTGTGGCAGCGGTTGGGCCAGGCCATAGATGCAGAGCGGCGGCGAGCGGAAGAGGCACGGCTTACTATGGTCAGGGCTGAGAACTCCATGCGCAGGGCGCTGAGGCGGGCTGAGTGCACCGAGGGAATTTGCAGGGATTTGGAGGTGAACATGGCGTTATCCCTGCGAGACCTTGGGGCCAGTGAACAGGCCCACCACCAGGACATTGAACAGGAGTTCGATGATGCCCTTACCCAGGACATCAACAAGTGAGCCGTTGGACTTGCCCGCCGCTATTGTATATAGTTCATTAGTGTTAAGTTTCCTTTCTTTTTTCTTTCATTTGGGGCGCATGGACTATGCCCCACATTTTTGTATATAGTTATTTGTTAGGTAGGCTTCTTGGTAGGTTTCATTTATATCGTTGGGCTCATGGACCCTGGATTTGTTATTTGTATATAGTTCAACAGTGGCTTTATCATCATTATTTTATTTTTTTTCACCATGGAGCAATGGATTGTGCTTATTTCTTTCCCTTTGGATTTGCTATGTTGGACGGAGACTTTGGACACATTTTCATTTGGGTTTTTTGGGATTCTGATTTCATATTGTTTTGCATTTTGGAACAGAATTTGATTTCTTATTTCCATTATTGTGTGTTTTCATTTGATTCACAGCATTTTGTGTTGAATACATTTTTGTTTCATACTTCAATGTGTGGTATTCTCTCATTGGTTTCATGCATGTCACAATGTGGGTTTTCACATTCACTGGCACCCATTGTGTGTGTGTGTGTGTGACGGACATGTGTTGATGTACATACATGCCATTTGGGTTGTTTCATGTAATGGCCATTTCAATGTGGGGTGTATGTAATACTTGGTTGGTTCGTTGGGCAGGGGTGGCGTACGGTGGGATTTGGGTGGCCATGAGGGCCATGATTGTGGATCATGATGACGTGTTGGCGGGACGTGAGTCGGGGCCTGCTGGCAGGTGCCCGTCACTGCTGGGTGGGTGAGTGGGAGGGGGGACATGAGTCGGGTCCTGCTGGCAGGTGCCCATCACTGCTGGGTGGGTGAGTGGGTGGGGGGACATGAGTCGGGGCCTGCTGGCAGGTGCCCGTCACTGCTGGGTGGGTGAGTGGGTGGGGGGACATGAGTCGGGGCCTGCTGGCAGGTGCCCATCACTGCTGGGGGGGTGGGGATGCAGGGGGACATGAGTCTGGGCCTGCTGGCCGGTGCCCGTCACTGCTGGGTGGGTGAGTGGGTGGGGGGACATGAGTCGGGGCCTGCTGGCAGGTGCCCGTCACTGCTGGGTGGGTGAGTGGGTGGGGAGGACATGAGTCGGGGCCTGCTGGCAGGTGCCCATCACTGCTGGGTGGGTGGGGGTGCAGGGGGACATGTGTCGTGCTCACTTGTGCATGGTGACATGTGGGCTGGCTGGGGGGCATGGCCAGGGTGGATGGGCTGCCTGCGGGGCATGGCCAGGGGTGCAGGGTAGTCCCCTGTGTTGTGGGCTGCCTGCAGGCCCTGGGAGGGGGGAGAGGGCTCACCTGGGAGGACACACACTCCCAATTCACGTTGAGGCACCCCAGGAATACACGTACCCCGCTCGCCCAGCAAAATCGCGTGTGGAACTCCACGCACACCCCTCACTATACACGTACCCCACTGCCCAAGGCCTATAGCGTGTATAACTTCCCGCGCACACCCAAATACACGTACCCTGCTTGCACAGGGCCTATCGTGTGTGAAACTCCCTGCGTACCCCACAAATACACGTACCCGGCTCGCACAGGGCCTATCGCATGTGAAACTCCCTGTGTACCCCCCAAATACATGTACCCTGCCCGCGCTAGGCCTATCGCGTGTGAAACTCCCCGCATACCCCCCAAATACACGTACCCTGCTCGCACAGGGCCTATCACGTGTGAAACTCCCCGCGTACCCCCCAAATACACGTACCCTGCTCGTGCTAGGCCTATCGCGTGTGAAACTCCCTGCATACCCCACAAATACACGTACCTGCTCGCACAGGGCCTATCACGTGTGACACTTCCCGCGCATCCCCAAAATTCCCCCAGTCTGCCCATCCACCCTCCCCATGCTCCACAGGCAGCCCATCCCACCTCCCCATGCCCCACAGGCAGCCCATCCACCCTCCCCATGCCCCACAGGCGGCCCATCTACCCTCCCCATGCCCCACAGGCAGACCATCCACCCTCCCCATGCCCCACCTCCCCATGCCCCACAGGCAGCCCATCCACCCTCCCCATGCCCCACAGGCAGCCCATCCACCCTCCCCATGCCCCACAGGAACCACATCCACCCTCCCCATGCCCCACAGCAGCCCACACCACAGGGGTGACTTTTTCCATGCAAATTACCTGGCGCGAACGAGGTACGTGTATTCCGAGGGGTGCGTGTGGAGTTTTACACGCTATTGGCCTTGCGCGAGCGGGGGATGTGTATTCGGAGGGGCGCGTGTGGAGTTTTACACGCTATTGGCTTAGCATGAGCGGGGTACATTTATTCTGGGGCATGTGCAGGGAGTTTTACATGCTATTGGACTAGCGCGAGCGGCGTACTTGTATTCTGGGGCATGCGCGGGGAGTTTTGCCCGCGTTTTCATGGTTGGGGGACTGTATGCTAGTCCACTGTCCTTTGCGCCTGGTACTGGATTTGAACGATTTCTATGGCGCACGGGGCGGGGTTGGGGGCGTAACTGGCGCTGCTGCAGGGTCGCTGTGCCACTCTGCGCCATGGCTGGTTATGGATGTGTAATTCCTTGAATACGCTGTGCGCCTAAATGGGTTTTGGCGCACGCGGCTGGTGCAGACTGCCGCACGCTCAATCTGTGCGCCATCCGCGTGTGCCATTTGTGCGCCGAATTCTATGAATTACCCCCTTAATCTCTGTTAGCCTGCACACAGATACGCAGTGCTAGACAAAACCATCATTAGCCCACAATCAGTGGTTATCGTGAAATGGGGAGCGTGCTCACTGCCTCTTTGCTAGCCAATACACTTTAATAAAGTTTCACACTCCTCAATTCGCACCCCCAGGCAATGCTATTCATTACGCATGTGCGGCAGGCCAATCACTGATCTCTTCCAGACGTTGCCACACCTCGGCAGACACTAGGACAGCTCTAACCTTCCTGAATCGTACAGCACGGAACCTGTCTCCATTTTCCTTTTGAACTATGGCTATCAGGTAAGACGTCCATGCAGTCCCCTCTACTGGCAACACGTATGTGCTATCACCCGCGATCACTACGAGTGAACAAGCGCACTTACCTGGAAGCACTTTTCTAGATATTTGCATCCTCGCAGTACCCTCATGAGACTCGGGATCCTCCATTTTCAGTCAGCCTTGCACCCCTATTCGTGCATAGACAGGACTAATCACTTGCATGGCATCCAGCAAAAAACCTATTACAGTACCTATTTATTTTTACAATTATTTAATTCTTTAAGATCAGTTATAACGGCCACCATTTGCAACTTCAGAATATCACTGCATCGACTCTCTCTTTTATTTTTGGCTCGCACGATCTGGCAATCGACATTGCTCTGAGTATATAATCACTCTTTACCATGAGCACATCAAGTATCCTCCGAACTTTGCCTCAACAAATCCTTATTTATATCACCTTTTACTATTTGGAGAATCCTGAAAAATCTTATTACACCGTGGTAACAGCAGCCGCCGTCGGTGACCTTGGTCAGGGAAACTTTCCCAGGTACGTTTTTGTATCCAATACGCCATTGCAATTGATAAATTAACGTCAGAAATATAGGTAATCCTATGATGCCCCTACTTTTCTGTAGATTCACCTACACATGAGGATCCAACCAACAACAGCCAGCACCTAGAACAGGCTGAACCTATTCACTTCAAGTTCTCCTAACGACATTAGAAAGGTAGGCCTTTAATCTGCAGCTCCTAAGCACTCATCCCATTGGTGCGGTCACCCACCCCTAACACACACTATGTCATTTGTTTCCCTAGGAACTAACGTCACTCCTTCAAGCGACCGCGTCCTGATGACAGTTCGGACCCTCCAGATCATCTGCTATCAATTAGTATTTCCTGGAGGTTATAAAAAAAAAAAAAAACAGAAACACCAACTTGTTTATGTGTCGACAACAATGGCATACTACTAATGAAAAGTAGTATATGAATTTGCACAAATATCAATGCTACTAACCCTCACTTCAATGTAGATTGTAAATATTTACTTTTTGCTGCCATGTGGGGCTCATATGTTTTTAAGGTCCTATCCTGTGTATTCGGACCTACATTTATTAATGTGTGTTCAATTTCTCTATTAATTTAAAACTCTCTCCTTAAGTACTCTGGCCTATTATGTGATCACATTTCAGCTAGCAACTGTTTAACCTAGCCCGCTGCTTTTTAGACCTACCTATAGTGCGTAGTTGAACAGGGGTAGTTGTTGACTCTTCTCTTTCCTTTATATGTTTTTCTTCAAACCAAATGTTGAAGTCCCCCAGGATTATTAGATGTTCGTGCTCGATGGCTATGTTGGTGATGGCTTCTATGAAGTTGTCGATGAAAGTTGCATCGTAAATGGGTGGCCTGTAAACCAGTATGAATTTGATGTTTGTTTTTGGATTTGCTGATAGGATTTATGACCATGGTTTTGCAGTTGATGATGTTAAGAGGTTGATCTGTTTTTACTTTCAGGTGTTCTTTGAATGCTATTGCGAGGCCTCCTCCTTTTTTATTTTTCCTGTTTACCTGAAGGCATTTGAAGTTGTTGGGGAGGCAGCTTTGCAATGCGATTTTGTAGTTGTCATCCAGCCATGTTCTGTGATGAATAGGATGTCAATGCTGTTGTCGCAGAGAATGTCAAAGATCTCTGTTGAGTGTTTTGACATGTATCTTGCATTTATTAGGTTGCAGTGGATTTTGTTTGTGCATTTATATAGCGCTACGACCCTCAGGTATCTGAGCGCTTCTTATTTCCCACGGTGTGTGGTGCTCATTTATCAACCGTGGAAGGATGAAAGGCTGAGTTTGGCCCTGCCGGGATTCGAACCTGCGTCATCAGGCTCTGCACGGATGTCAAAGCGAGTGCTCTGGTCGCTCTGCTATCTGACCGGCTCAGAGGAGAAGTTTGGTTTTTGCTTTATTGTGGGCTTTGTCTTCTGACTGGTGTTAATGTTTCCTTCCAGGTCGATCTCCAATTGAGGTGTTGGTACAGTTATCTGTGTGTCGTCCAAAAGTTCTTCTAGGTTCTGCCTTGGGTTTTTGTTTTCATCAGGCTCCTCTTCTAAATTTAGTGGCTGTCGAGCAGAAGGTCCTGTTGTTTTGGTGATGTAGTGGGTTAGGGTGTCGATTATGTTCTTATTATTTCTGGCTTTGTCCATTCTTCTTCTGCCTGGTTGTGTTTGGTTGTTGGTCGTTCTTGATTTGTACCTTGGGTTGGCTCGTTCTGGTGAGTGGTTATTTGCGAGGTATGGAGTTAGGTAAAGGGATTTCTCTCTTCTCTCTGCGCTGGTTCTGTTGTCATTCCTGTCTGTGGGAGTGTGTTCTGCAGTTGTGAGTCTTTGGTGGTGTTCAGTTGGATTTGTTCTTTCTGCTCTTTGTCTTTCCTTTGGTCCAATTCATTTGCATGGCATTTTGAGCTTGGGCGCTTTTCGTTGGTTTTTTTCTTCTGTTCGTTGTTGCAGAGTTGGTTTTTGTGCTTTTGGTCCGGCTGTCTTGTGGTGTTGGACTGGGTGTGGTGGATTGTCTGGTACAAGCTTGAGCTCTGTCTGTTGAGGGGTACTAGTCAGATGATATTGCTGGGTTAGTTCAGTCGCTGTCTCGAGTTAGGGTTTTCCGGTTGGTTTAGGTCTACAGGGGTTATATTGCTGGGGTATTCCAGTGGCTGTCCCTAATGTGGGTCTCCCTGGAAGAGACTTACCGCAGTAAACAAATCTCTATGGTGTGAAGCAGGGTACAGCTAATAACCACGGTATTATCCTAGAGGGTGCAGACTGATAATCACAGTTCTATCCTAAAGGGTACGAGCTAATAATCACAGTACTATTCTTTAGCGGTGCTTTCTAGATGTGAGTTAGGTTAAAGTGTGCTAATCTGTAACGGTAGTGCTCAGTCTAATAATCATCACAGTATTATCCTGAGGAACAAGGCAATAATCACAGTACTATCCTAGAGGGCACAAGCTAATAATCACAGAGCTAATCTATAGTGGTGCTTTCTAGGTGTGAACCAGGTCAATGAGAGCTAATCTCTAACGGTAAAGCGGAGTCAGCCAATCACTGTTTTATCCTAAGGAACAAGCCAATAATCACAGTACTTTCCTAGAGGGCACAAGCTAATAATCACAGTAGTGTCCTAGAAGGTTCAAGGTAATAATCATAGTACCATCCAAGATGGCACAGGCTAATAATCACAGTACTAGTCTAGAAGGCGCAGGCTAATAATCACAGTACTTATTTTAGAGTTCTGAAGCTAATAATCGCAGTACTGTCCAGAGGGCACAAGCTAATAATCCCAGTACTAGTCTAGAGGGCGCAGGCTGATAATCACAGTATTATCCTAGTAGCCGCAAGTCAATAATCACAGTACTATCCTAGCGGGCAGAAGCTGACAATCACAATGCTATTCCATAGTGGTGCTTTCAGGATGTGAATCAGGTCAATGTGTGCTAATCTCTAAGGGTAGGGCACAGTCTAATAATCACAGTAATATCCTAGAGGGCGCATGCTAAAAATCACAGTACTATCCTAGATGGCACAAGCTAATAGTCGCAGTACTATTCTAGAAGATGCAAGCTAATAATCACAGTAATATCCTAGAGGGCACAAGCTAACAATCACAGTGCTAGTCTGTAGTGATGCTTTCTAGATGTGAATCAGGTCATTGTGTGCTAATCTCTAAGGGTAGGGCACAAACTAACAGTCACAGTATTATCCTAAGGCACAAGTCAGTAATCACTGTAGTATCCTAGAGGGTGCTATCCAATACCTTATAAAAAAAAGTATACTTATATACTCCCCTTAGTCCAATCACAATCCCATGTAGGTTTTTGTATTTTGCCACGTAGTATAACGTCACATATGACAAGTTTTTGCTATAAAAGTGATGTTTTTTTATTAAATGCATTGAGACCATGCTGTGCGACGTCTATTGTACTCCCTGTTTAAGACAATTGAGATAAAACATACACTTTGCCAAGTTCCTGAGTCAGTCTTCTTATTTGGTGTGAGAGTTATTCTCCATCCCATCCGTCGTACAATGTGTTACCTTAATGAAAAGGACCATAAGAGTTCAATTCCATCTTCCTCTCCTTTGTGTCCATTGACGAGTCCTGGTTTTCCTTCTTTCTACTCTTTTGAGCTCACAGATCATCTGGAAGATGTTCGCGCTACGCTATGACTTAAATCTGCCTCACATCTGCATGACTTTCATCTTCATAATTTCAAATCTCAAGTGAGCCTCATTAATGAGATTCTGGCTGAGGCTATGAACTCGTCCCTTATTTTTGGCCAGATTCTTGACTCATTAAAGCGTATCCTGATGATACTGCTTCTAAAAAAGCCTACACTGGATGCTTCACTTTTCTCTAACTAGCAGCCCATCTCCCTGCTTCCTTTTTTTATTAAGCTATTGGAGGCCGTGGTCACACCTCGGTTAAAGTCTTTTCTCAAATCTTCTCATATCCTCCACCCCTTCTAACTAGGTGTTCGCCCCCTTATGGGTATGGAATCATTCCCAGTGTCTGTTGTTGATTATCTTACTCTCATTCATGATCAGGGTTGTGTAGCAGGTCTTATCCTGTTAGATTTGTCTGTCGCTTTTGACACCTTCGATCACGCCATTCTCCTGGTCAGGCTGCAGGATGCTGGTATTTCAGGCCCTGTACTAGAGTGATTTCAGGCTTTTCTGTCTTCACGTTCTCAATCGGTTTCCTTATTTCTGTTCAAATCTACCCCGGTTTCTATTTCTTCCTTCAAGGCTCTGCTCTTTCTCCATTGCTTTTCAATATTTATATGCACCCCAAGCTAGCCTTATCCACTCCCACGGTTTGTGTTCCTATGCTGATTATACCCAGCTACTGTTTTGGCTCAACCTTGAATGTTAGTGAACTGCAGCCAACTTTAGGTCATGTCTGTAAGCCATGGGTGATTGGATGAGCCAAAATTGGCTGAAACTCAACTGGGAAAAAACTGAAGTCTTGGTGGTGGGCCCTGCTTCTTCGTCTTCTTTATGGACTCCAGACTTCTGGCCACATACTTTGGGCCTGTTACCTGTTCTAGTTAAGTTGGTAAAACAATCTTGGCATTAAGATATAGGCTTCCCTGTCGCCTGCTGCCCAGATTAGCTCCTCGTCTAGTGCTGGGTTCTTCAAGTTGAAACAGCTGAAGAAAGTAATTCCTTAAATTCCTGCAATTTTTCATTCTCCTGTTATCGTTGCCACCATCAATGGCAGCCTTGACTATTGTAATGCCACTCTCTTGGCCCAACCCTCTTATCTGCTCACTCGGCTGCAGGTGCTGCAGAATTCCACAGTTTGTCTGGGAAAGGGTATACCCTACGGTTAGTCTGTATCGTCGGCCCATTAAAACCTTCATTGGCTCTCTGTTGAAGCACACATCCAGTTTAAATCACTTTGCATGATCCATTGCGCATATTATAGGAAAGATTGTCTACCTTTATAAAATAAAATCTTACCTTATTGTCCCAATTGTATGTTGCGTTCTGCATCTTCTGTTGTTCTCTTTGTCCCTCGCTATCGCTTAGAACGCGATGGTTGGCATTAATTCTTCGGTGGCTGTCCCAAACCTTTGGAATTCTCTTTCTGGCTTCTCTTCAGTCCATCCCAGATTTTAATCAATTTAAGTCCTGTTTGAAAACCCATCTGTTCGCATAACTTTTTCATCTGGCTGTTGCTATCTTTAAAGCACCATGATGCCTTCCTGGCGAATGTTTGCGCTATATAAGAGATAGATAGATAGGATCCTGACAGCACCAAAGTAGATAGGATTCATTTACATATACTCAATATATTACTGTCCCATTCCTTTAATTCATATAGGTTACCAAAACACAATAACTGTATAGTGGTTTTCTTCCCCACTAGCTTCTACCTCCTCCCTACTTATGGTACATTCCAGTTGCTGCCACCAAATTTATCCGTTGGGGTGGTTTACCCTTCTCTAGGTTATCTGCAGCTGCTTGATGGGGTGTCATGTTGCACACATTTATCTGCACTGTGCCATTTGTTAACTAAGATAGGTCCCTTCCTATATGCCAACCTCCATCTACAAAATGAAGGGTAGAGAGACAACAAATAAGCAAGTTAGACAAGGGTATGATTTGGGCCAGCACATCTCATTCGGGGCAGTTGGGACAGGGTCGGCGACAGTCAATGTTCTGGTTTGTGCTAATGGTGTTGGGTTTAATGGTGGTTCAGTAACCTCCAGTGCTTTTGAATGTCGGCATCCAACAGCCAATTTGGGAGAGAATGACAAGAATAAACAACTTGCCCCAGTTGTCATTTAGCTGGTGAGGGAAGCCAGTCAAAGGGCCTTCCCATGTCACTGCCAAGATATAATGTTCTGACAGCAGTACCAGGGCCATGACTCCACGTCAGATGTGGTCACTATGCCCGTAAGGTTTGCCTTTCTACTAGGTTTAGATTCAGCTGGTGATAGTTCCTGTCCTTGCATGAGAAGAGAGTCAGTTGCGCTGAACAATACATAAGGCCGGGAGGATAGTCTTGGAAGCAAGACAACGCACAGCACGGGTTCAAATTCCGGTCTCACACTTAGAAACTGTTCTCCTGTATTAAGCGCATTAGAAAATAACAATTATAATTATAACAAAATGCTACCACCAAACAGATCAGTTAACCCTGCATCCACATTTATGAGTGCATCACTCCTCTTACAGTGGGAGGTGTGCACCCAAACTGGGATCTCCTTTACTGTAACAGCCATCCCAGTGACTAACCCTACCCAAAAGGGGACGTGCCACGTTGGTGCTAACACTATCTTCCACTGGAACTAGCACACCATCACAAGCTCTCCTGGCTGGAGTTAGTGGCAAGCCACCCCAGGCTCCTTTGGTAAGGCCTGCACATGAACGTGCTGCACAACAGAAATCAGTCTTTTGCAGTAGATTAGAAGTATATCATTGATGAGCTGAATATTAATAGAAAGGATCACATGGGGGCTAAGTACAGTCTTTCTGTTTGTGGTACTCGACATACAAAGCAATATTAGCAAGAGTGCCTCCTGTCATTTAAGGCCAGTCTCAGTGCACAACTGTAAGTTTCCTGCCTTTCCATTGCCCCAGCTCACTTAAGATTGTGTGCGCATTGGAGTTTTTGTTGTCTGATCAATGCTGGTTGACAAAGTGGGTACCTCTATCACCGTTTATACTCATCCAGATTCGAAACCTGTGTGTAAAGTCCTTTAATATTACCTTGGCACCTGAAATGGTGACTGTTCCTCTGCATGGGTACCCCAAAAAAATATTGTACTTTGTTGGTGCAAAAGTACTGTAGATTATACTTGGGAGCTAGGGGAATTTTATTTGCAAGTTAGTAAAAGGCACGCACAGTGGTGGTTGTGTTCCCTGTGTAGTGGCCACTTTGGAATGTGGTTTTTCTGGCAGATAACACACCATCTACAATGTATCTGGGCTATGTCTGGGAAGTCTGGCATGTGCCAGTCCTGGTTTAATGTGTCAAACATATCCCCTTTTCCCACATGTCCGTGCTATACTCTGGTCAAATAGGATAAGAGAATTTTCGGAGCAACAAGCCGGCCATGTTTGCCCCACCACAAGAAGTCCTCGTGTAGTCGACAGCCCTTCCTTGCCCATGAATCTTTCTTTATTGCAGGAGCTGCTTCCTGGATATGGACTAAATCATCACGTGTTTGGAAAGGAGGTGACTCTGAAGCTCCTTGCAGTCTTAACGCAAACTAAGCCTGATTCCTGCATATGGCCGCCAGTTTTGCTTCAAACCCCACTCCTACATGAGCGCAATGTTGTATCGGTGAAACAGGTGAGGTCAGAAAGCCCCTTTGCCTCCACAATGAACTCAAATCGTTTGCAACCCCAAATGCATATGAGGAATCTGAGATATGATATGATGATATGATATGGCATTTATAACGCGCCTATACACAAGTGTTTCAAGGAGCGACGAGGCAAGGGAGGGGAACAGAGGGAAGACAGAGATGACGATCCTACTAGGCCAGGTGACATTGAGATATGTTTACTGTTTGCTCTTCTGCCAATTTACAGGCATGTGTCAGTGCTAGCAGTGCTACTCTTATGCTGATGTCGTGTTGGACCATGACACAGATATGTGTTGTGTTTTAGTTTTCAACAATAATGCTAGTGGCCATGTGCTTGTGTGATGCAAACCTGTTTCTCTGTTTCTCTCATGACAATACAGAGTGAACTTGCTAAGGCTTTTTTGATGGTATCAAATGCCTTCTCTGACTCTGGTATCCACCAAAGTGGTTCTGGTGTATTGGCCTTCATATAGTGTTGCAGTGGTTTAACTATCTTGGCACAACCAAACATCCACTGTCTACAGTTCCACGATGCCTGCTATAATTTGTGTGATAGTCTGAGTTTTAGGAATCCGATAAACTGTTTCTTTTCGGGAGTCCGCTATGCATTTGTGACCCAACATAATATCGTGTCCCACAGAGTGCACTCTTTTTGCAATTTCTGTTTGGATGCTTTGTTTGCTTTCTTCGGTAATGCAGTAAATAGCAGCTGGGTGGTTTGTTCACATGCATCATATGATGGGGAGGCTAGGAAAAAGTCATCTATGTATTGCACCAGAACAGATTGTCCCGGGAACTTAAGGTCATCTAAATCCTTCTTGAGTTGATGTGTGAAGATAGTAGGTGCGTCTGTGTACCCCAGTGGATCCCTTGTCCATGTGTACTGAATTCTGTGATAGGGAAAAGCAATAAATACATGACTTTCTGGTTGTATGGCAATGGAGGTTCTATGTGATAATGTCACCTGGAAAAAGTCACCAGGTAGGCAACTTTATTTCCTGCACCCCTAAATGCCTTCCCCCACATATTCTAGGAAGGGTATAATTTTCTATTATATATTCCAGTCGAAGAATGTTTGGGGAAAGTGCTTCATTTTCTTTGGAGTGCGAAATTGGGGAAATGTTGCCTATTGGCGGTCATTTCCAGGGCGACTTTATCACTGGAGACCGGAATGGAGAGTAAAGCAGAGCACCAATCTATCACAGTGAAGTGTGAAGCAGTTGCTGGAATGCAGGATATGATCGTAGCTGGGTTGGGTAGCACTGGGAAAGCAGGAATAACTACTTTGTTTACATATATTAAATCTTTGACAATTCCATTAGTGTTCCTTCCTAGCTTTTTTAATAGCAGAATTGAAGTGTTGTAGAGGCAAGTTCAAGGGTATTATAATGCCTTTTTTCACAAGGACTCCATCACTGACGCAAAGCCCCCTTCAGCTTGTGGCCACAAAGGGTACTGGGGCATATAAATAGTTTCTTAGACCGGCCTATCCTGATCTTAACAGGTTTAGTATTCCTAATATAGTGTACTTCATTATCGTATAATTGCCAAAGGGATTCGGGGAGCTGCATTAGTCAAATCTTGCAGGTCTGTAGACTAACTCATATCTGGACCCTTTTCTGGTTTCTCTTGTAGGACATGTAATGTTGCCAAGGCTTCCTCTGTACTTTTTACTCGGGACATTCAAGAAAACTCAGTCCGTAGTACAGTAAATGGTCCATATTAGTTCACCCAGTAAGTATCTCCCTAACAGTTTAACGGGTGCGGGAGGGCTACGGAGAAAAGCGTGTTTGTCAATTAATGCTCTTAGTGTAACAGATATTGGTTCTGAAACAGAGCGTGGTACTGGGGTGTTGGAATTACCCAATGCATTCACTGTTTCTAAGGAGAAAGGAGGGCCTGGGAAGCCATCAGATCAAATAGGTGACAGACTGCCTCCTATGTCAACTAAACAAGGGATGGCCTGCCCATCAACTTCCCATTTCAAATATGGTCTGTCTTGGTCTGGGATGCGAAGGGGTAAATAGTGTTGTCTTCTGGCTGGGTCTGGTGTGTTTTAGTTGGTGTGATTTATTGGGCATTAGGTTGGGGGCAGTGCCCTGTCCAGGAGCGGAAAGCGAGTTGTTACCCTGGAGTGTGTATGGGCATTAATTCTTCCAGTGCCCCACCCACCTAATTACAGACCATTGCATCTGTCCTGGTTTCTTTCCTGTGAGTGCTCATCTTCCCTTTCTTCTGCATATACCTCCAAAGCCTCCCCATAATTATTATCCACTGTGGGTCCCTGCACCTGCAATTCTTTTAACTATAATGACAAGACTTGATTTTTGATGTTCTCTTTCTTCTGTTCTTGACATGCTAAAGAGTGATTCACTGCCAACATCATGTAAGGGCTTGTTTTGTCAAAGCATGCACATCTTTAAAAGAGCTTGGGTTGGGGACCAGAGGCAACACTGTTGGCTATCAGCTCTCTGGCCATCTGGTCTGGTTTCATGATGCCTGAAAGTTGAGTGAACACTACCTTCAGTAATCGGCTGGGGATGCTCCCTTATTTTGTCTCCACTTGCTTATCCATTCCCAATCTGTCTTTCTGGGGCATACCTCAGGGATTCTATGATTCTATTTTGGGCTTGTTCTAATGGGTCTCATATCCTGTGATTCGTTGCTGGCCATTAGGTCTGCAGAGTGAGACTCTGCCTAATTTCCGGCAGCATCATTATCCAAATGACCTGGTGCATGTCAGCACGGGTATGATAGTAGTACTGTATGACCATTTGGAGCTCTTCAATGACATACTGAGGCTTCTCCCGAATGTTAGAGAAATCTTTGGCCAGGTTTCTCAAGTCATCATGGAACATGGGCCGGCACTAATCAGTTGTTATCAAGTCACCTCCTGCCACCCCCACAAACCTGCCTAAGGGGTATCTGAAATGTTATACTGTCTTGTCCATAATTTGTACTACCTCTAGTCAGGGATTCAGTAAAATGGGCAGCAGCAGGTATTTGTGCGAACTTAGGGCCACTGACCCCTCCTGAAACTGGAGCAGGTGGATCATTAGTACCGACGGTTGTTGTTGAAGAGGCTTCTGTTGTGGGAAAGTGGTTTAAGCGACCGATGGGGGGCGCAGGCAACCTGCACCCTTGAGGAGCCAGCATAGCTACATTGGTGAAAAGATCTATTAACTCTTCTGCCATTTCTTCGTCCTGCTTCTCATCAATAATGTGTCCACAAATTAGCAGGGAAGTCTAAAATGTTCTATTGCACCCCGACTTTTTGATTTGGCCTGGAAATGTTTTGTTTGAAAACTTCAATCTCATTATTTTGGATGCATTTTGTCTCTTTTGAGACGTTTTGGTTGGCATTGGTCCACGGTGGAATTACTTCTGCTTAAGAAACAGCCTGGTCTAAGATGACTACTCTATGATGGTTTAAAGGCTCTGGTGAACTCCATTACTATTCTGTTGGAAGATATGTCAATGGCAGACAACAGTTAACAGGGAATATTCAGAATAACTTTGTTGCTGGTCTTCTCAAGATTTGCAGGACAGATGAAGCAGCTCAAAATAATGGGCCTCATTCCGAGATTGGAGGTAGTCATGGCGCTATTTGCCATCTACGACTCCTGCCCAACATCAATAGAGCTCTATAGAGCTAAGCCCGACCCTGGTGCAAATATCCAAAGTAACCAAAGGAAAGTGGCACTCTTTCGGAGGAATACTGCAGTTATATGCACTATCCCAAACCAAACCGGCTGCTTGCTCAGAATCCATGGTAGATGTCATACATTACATGGAAGAACAAGTTGATGCCATGTTACTCTGATTAATTTTGAAGCTCATGTTGGAAGAATTTAACTTGGATTTTCACAAACCGTGGGGACTTTGAAATGCGGGAATTATTTTCTTGGATTAGCCATGCAGTGAAATGTTAATTCCGAGAAATTATGTTGGTGTCTATATTATGTGCTGCTTAAGGCCATTCCATTATTTAGGACACAAAATGTCTAGACTTTAGCACAGCACAGGCCAGGCATACGTTATTGTTATTTTTGGTTATAAGTTACGCCTGAAAATGGTACTCAGGATATGAGCTGTGACTTTCTGTTGTCAGAACATCTATGAAAGTTACACCCAGTGCTCCAAATAAGATTTGGAAGTGGGAGTATTTTACTCCCTATTTTTTAAAGTTTGGGGTGAAATTATTTTTAGGCAGTACACATGTAAGTCCAATACCCAATGACAGTATTTTTTAAGCGAGTAAAAATATGTTTGATTTTGGTTTTAATGTTCATTTCTTTACACCTAGTTATTCAAGCACATTAAAAGATACATATTTACTTCTTCCAATCGGGCAGTAATAATAGTAGTTTCTTCCTGTGGTACTACGTGAACTACTCGTCCAAACATATTCATGGAGCTGTGAAGTTGAAAGCAGGGGCGCAAGATTATACATGTCGTTTCTCTACTTTTTGTTGGGAGTACTTTTACTCCCTATTTTAATTCTTTTAGAGTATTTGCCAATTTTTAGGGAGAGAAAGTGGCCGATACACCCCTTATCTGTAGGGCTGGTTACACCTGTTTCTTAACAAGGCCCACTTACATTCAACATTGGGGGTTGACATGGAATAGGAAGTGACTCCATTTCAGGCAGTAAGGAAATAAACATTTTAGAGAAAAAACATTTTTACACTTCATTGTCTAATTCCGAAGCATCTTTTCATCATATAGGCCTTACCCCACAAATGTCATACATTTACATATCATGTTATGCACGTTCACACCTCAGATCCAACCCTTACTCAAAGAACGCTTAGTTGTAACTTAAGTATATTCATAAAGGTTTGTAGGACAACTTTAACGTTTTGTGAATACAAGTAAAGTTACGCATTTGTCAGTGTGTATCTCTTACAGACACCAAGACACACACCCACAAATCCCGACATGCTCCTGGGAATGCTCAGTTTGGTTGTAAATTACATATACAAAAGTTACACAAATGTGCATAAAGTAGGCCGAAATATACGATATCCAAGTAGTAAATTTCTTCACAAATTATTTGTCTTTTTTTTAATGAATCATAATGTTCACTTTTTCCGAGCGAAAGTCATCCTAACAAATCATTATGAATCGCCCCTGGGACTGATGAACATCTTTGGGAATTTTCCGTGCAAAAGAAAATGTAAATTAGTTGGGAAATGTTAATTGCTGCCCTTTCACTGGATTTCCTAGCAATAAGGCAATTGTTGTGGAAAAGAGGTGGAAGCATTCGAGATAGGCCAGAATACATTGTACCGGAATTGCAGTGAAATGGGAAAAAAGGGTTTAGGGGTCTGAGGAGGCCATTCCATAGTGGGGCTCTCTCTATGAAGGGAAATGCGTTGATGTCCAGGAATACAACCATCTTCACGTTGCTATTTTCAAGTATGCACACTATTTCATGTCCTAAAAAGGCAACGGTCCATATTTGTGTGGTAACCTATTTTATTTCCTCATTTCCTCATAGGGAAAGGGTTGGGTTTGCTGAAAATGTGCAATAGGGGGCCACTTTGATCATTATTTCCAGGGCCTCTTCTGGTTCCTGGTCCACCTCCTGGTTACATCATCAGAACAGAACAAGCACCACGAAGAAAACTTAATTCCTTGGTGACGCCGTCTGTTTATTAGCTGCTTCCAAGTACTGTGTTATGGTCCTCTTGCTGTGCAGTGGCAGTTCTTTCTCGGCACTCCTATGCCTTTCCCTATTTTCTGGGTCTTCCCCTTTCTTTCGCCCCTCTGTGCACTTGACTCTGAGCTTTTGTGTCCGTTCTCATCTGGGCCTTCCCAAACTCTTGCCTTTTCATTAATTCTTTCCTCTTGGACTCTCCAATCGCTCTGCCCCATTGCCATTACATGTTTGCTGTGGTGTGCAGGTACTTGCCAGGCATGGAAGAGAGAGCGTGTGTGTGTTCGTGTGTGTCTGTGTGTGTGTTTGTGTGTGTGCGCTTGACTCTGATCTTTTGTGTCCATTCTCATCTGGGCCTTCCCAAACTCTTGCCTTTTCATTAATTCTTTCCTTTGGACTCTCCAATCGCTCTGCCCCATTGCCATTACATGTTTGCTGTGGTGTGCAGGTACTTGCCAGGCATGGAAGAGAGAGCGTGTGTGTGTTCGTGTGTGTCTGTGTGTGTGTTTGTGTGTGTGCGCTTGACTCTGATCTTTTGTGTCCGTTCTCATCTGGGCCTTCCCAAACTCTTGCCTTTTCATTAATTCTTTCCTCTTGGACTCTCCAATCGCTCTGCCCCATTGCCATTACATGTTTGCTGTGGTGTGCAGGTACTTGCCAGGCATGGAAGAGAGAGCGTGTGTGTGTTCGTGTGTGTCTGTGTGTGTTTGTGTGTGTGCGCTTGACTCTGATCTTTTGTGTCCGTTCTCATCTGGGCCTTCCCAAACTCTTGCCTTTTCATTAATTCTTTCCTCTTGGACTCTCCAATCGCTCTGCTCCATTGCCATTACATGTTTGCTGTGGTGTGCAGGTACTTGCCAGGCATGGAAGAGAGAGCGTGTGTGTGTTCGTGTGTTTCTGTGTGTGTGTTTATGTGTGTGCGCTTGACTCTGATCTTTTGTGTCCGTTCTCATCTGGGCCTTCCCAAACTCTTGACTTTTCATTAATTCTTTCCTCTTGGACTCTCCAATCTCTCTGCCCCATTGCCATTACATGTTTACTGTGGTGTGCAGGTACTTGCCAGGCATGGAAGAGAGAGCGTGTGTGTGTTTGTGTGTTTGTGTTTGTGTTTGTGCGCTTGACTCTGATCTTTGGGTCCGTTCTCATCTGGGCCTTCCCAAACTCTTGCCTTTTCATTAATTCTTTCCTCTTGGACTCTCCAGGTGCTCTGCCCCGTTGCCATTATATGTTTGCTGTGGTGTGCAGGGACTTGCCAGGCATGGAATGGTGTGTGCGTGTGTGCGTGTGCCTGTGCGTGGGCGTGTGTGTGTCATGCTTGCAATTCACTTCATTGTCGGTGGAGGAGAAATCCAAAGGAAGATGCTAGATGATTTCTGTGCGAGCCAAGGGTGTCCCTGATGGTTCTACACTACTCTTCATGGTGGCACATTGGTTAATAAATCCATCTACAATGAACCTGCTATGACGGCGCCCTTATTCCTAACACAGGCGATGAGCTGAGCATCCCTGCAATGCCTCGCCTGCTGTGCTGTAGCACAGCCCTGCCACCTGTCCAGAAGATGGGGATAAGCTGCAGGCTGTGCAAGACGCTTAGAGTGTGTGGTGATCTTTCCTGTCTTTGCTGTCTTGCGCTCCAGGTTTATGGCCTGCCTCCAGAACTTACTGGGCGCCACTCAAGTGCAGCCCATTCCTCTAGTTGTCATGCATTCCAGTATTTCCAGTATTTCATGTGTGCATCAGGAATGCTGCACAGGACACATCCCTGATCACCACCGTGCCCCAGAATCCATTTCAGGATGCCCTGCAGCATTCCCCCAAGAATCCTTCATGTGTGTCTCAGACACCATTGCGGGCAGCGCCACTGATGGCCAGCACACTCCAGATATGGACGGATACACTGTATGGCGCGGAAAACCTGCCCATATCTGGCACTATGTTACTGCACAGTGTAGTGTTGAGCTCCCCCCGCCCCAAACATGTGTGCTGGGCGGAGCCTCGCACAGATGCGGGCGTGGCTTCCTTTGACATACATCTCTGGATATTTGCCAAATGTAGGCAGGTCTGGCAACTATGTGTCTCTACTACCCCCTCCACGATGAACATCAACCAGACTTACCTGCAAGACAAACATTAGCTGCTGTGTTAGTTTGTTAGCTTGTTTTCTTGGGCCGTTGTGTTGGATGGTTGTGGGCAGCAGCAGCTTAAGGCCGGGCCACATAGGGGGGTGGACCCAGAGTAAATCCTGGCCCAGGCCACGTATGCCAGATGCAGCCTAGGCTTGAGGGGTGGGGCGGCTGGGGAGAAGGCGGCCCCTAACTGACTGGATACTCTGCAGTGCTACCCCTCTGCAGCAGAGTGCGCTGAATCAGTCCGCAGCAGCTGGGAAATGGAGGTGTGTGCAGCATCCCTCCTGGCCTACAGGAGGCCGTATTGCAGATAAGAAGTCCCAGGCTGTGGCAGCGAAGAGTTACGTGGCGACCCTCCTGGCTGTAGAGTGCTGTGTTGGAAGTTGCATCTCTGAGCTGCAGCAGTAATGGAGGGGCCCCTCTTGAGAACCGGGAACCATTACCAACCGGCAGGATCAACCGGGTAAGGTGAGGCCGTGGAGCAGGGTGCCAGCTCAGCCCTCCATATTGAGTGTCGGGATCAACCGTTCCAATGGCACGTTGTGTCTGTGCCTCAGGTGACGTTCATTGTTTATATATGAGGGGTCACTCACACAGCACTCGACCCTTCATCCTAGCACTGCCCAGGTGGATTCCGGACTGTATCAAATACTTTTTTTCAAACACGTGCTTCACAAGGAAGCCCTCCTTCTAAATGTGGCTTGGGGAGAGGGTTATATATGTCTGATGACATTGAAAATGACTATATATAGTTTGTTTGTGATCTTTCAATAGTAATAGTGTATTCTGATTCAATATGTTAAAATGAAAACATGATTTCCTAGCTTAATCAATTTTGATTAGCATAATTGTAATGGTGGGGTGGAAATCCCCAGTCCTGAGCGGAATGGACAGGCCGGGAAAAACAGCGCACAAAAAAGGAAGAGTCAAGGGAACTGACAAAGGCCTGTTTTATTAACAATCCAGATAAAACAGGGACAGCAGTGAATACAAAACATCTCCATGCTCTCGTCCTCTTCGAGCTTGAAATGAGGTTAAGAACACAAGATGTGTCACAACTGACATCTCATTACAATCTTAGTTACAAAAACCTATGGGAAGGTGGAATTGGTTAGGGGAATTTTATGTAATATATATATGTGTTAGTTTCCTCATTGTTTATGCTTTAGCTGATGGCTCACCTGAGACCATCTGTAAATTTATTAAATGTAAAAAAACATAATCACATCAACTAGCTATTGGCTGCTGCAACAGTTACAAAAAGACATCATTTGAGAACTGTGATTGGTTGGCAATCACCTTACCAGCCTTCACTACTTGACAGGTCACCAGCACAAGAGCAACAATAGTGGTAGGGAGCGACATCAAGGTGCTGCTTTTCCCGGTTAATGAAACACCATCTCTGATTATCTAGACCACGAGCCAGAACTTTAGCTTTGAACTTGGCTCTGTCTAGTATCTTTGTTCTGAAAATTTTATGGGAGTGAAGGCCTGAGTCAGTATCTGGAGTTAATGAAGTCACTTGTGAGAAGACCACATTTTGAAATATTCTGCTCGACTTTTACTAAGATTTTAACACATATGAATACGTGTGTCCTTACCCTTCCTAGCCACTGGAGACTTGTTTGAGATACTCTTCTTCCAAAATCAAGTATTAATGAATGAACACCTGGTGTTCAAGGGTTATTTGTTTCTTTACGCAATCTAAGAGAAATGTGTCTTAAGCTTGGGAATTGTTATCTTCTGTTCTCCTCTGTGCTAGTCCAAACCTTCCTTTTCCACAATAGCCTTGGCAGGAGTTGTGCGGCTATTGTCTTGATTGCTCAGGTCTGTATTTTCAGTTAATTCAGTGCGTTGAACCACCCTGCAGCTTTGAGGTTTCTTCGATGCTTACCATTCACTCAAACGTGGCTGCGCCATCCTTTATATCCAAAATGGCCACTCGTTACTGTTGCATTTCTGCGTTAAGCAAGCTTTATATGTATTCTTATGCATCTTGTGTTTCAGCATATACATTGATTATGATATATTTTCTAGTTTCTATTGGTTGCAGGTAATATTCTTCATGTCTAAATGCAGTTTTGGTCTAGTGTCCAGGTATCTTCATGCTGAGTGCATATCTGCATTGCGTCTAATGTGTCTATGTGTGCCAATTTCGGCAGTGATGTCACTTGCTCTAGTCATCTCTGGTTACAGCATGTTAGTTTCAGTTCTATGTCATTTCATCGCCTGCAATTTCATACCCTGTCATTTTAACGTGTACATTCTAACGAAAATGCTAATCTGTTTTTTTGGAGGGTTCCCCCCCCCAAAATCCCCTACCACACTTATTTTCTAGCTATTCCATACCCCCCCCCCCAAAACCCTTATCTGCCCTTTCCCACCCTCCATAAAAAATTCGATAAGCATATTGGTTGTAATATACCCATTAAAATGCCTGGGGATGAACTTGTAGGCGAGGAAAGGACGTTGATCCTTGGTTTCTCCTAGGGGCATGCCCATTCATCTCTTCTTTGATTGATCCAGGATAAGGTCGGTAGGATTTTCTTCGTGAATAGCATTTCTCGTATGTGCCATATGGCGGTGGAGAAGGGACAGACGCCATAAATGATGCACTCCTTTCCTTCTTAGGGTATACAGGCGGGGGAGGGGCTGATGCTATGAATGACATATTCATCTGTCTCGTGACATAATTATTCTGTACATTTGTATAATTGGTTTTAATATCTGGATTGGAAATTGTATTTTTTATGTGGAGTTATTGTTTTAACTATCAATTTTTATTTGATGTACTACTTTATGGTATTAGCCAAAATAAAGTTTAATTGTGTGACTATCTGATTTAGATATTGGGCCACACTATGAGTTTGTCAGTAAACATGGTGCTAATTATGGAGAACAGAACCTAGTCATTTGGTCAATTGGTGCCAAAATACATGGCAACATGTGCAAGCCATCAGCGCTAACAGTATATTGCTGTCTTCAGCACCAAACTCATAATGAGGCCCGAAGTGGCTTTTATTTTCCGAAATCAGCAGACAAATAAAAACACTTGTCATTAAATTCTTGAAGCAATTATTTTAATTAATCTTTGTTACATGAGTTTTAAGTTGTACATTAAAGAAACAATTATTTTCATTGCACTTCACAGTAAAGATTCTGAGTATCTTGGAGCAATTGTTTTGTCATGGCTCTAATGATCAGTTGTTTTCATTTGGCTTCTTGAGTTGCGTATGAATGCAACAGAATGTGGTGGATTCTCTGCTTGGATGATTATTTAGCTCAGTTACTGTTGTTACTCACTTAAGGCTTCATTGCAAGTTGGGTGGTGACAGTGAAGCATGAGGTTTATTGGAATACAACATGTTTTTCTGCTCCATGTCATTATGGGTTCTGCCACACATATAAATAAATCTGCAAGGATGCATGTGAAGGTTGCACCTGCACTTACAATGGTGGTAATGGTGAAGTCGGAACTGCTGCATGCTGTAATTCTGCCTCTCCCCAGTGGAGTCCATTGGGACTACAAAATGGGGAATAATGGTAACTCAGAATAATATAGAGAGTAGGTGTTATCGCATGTCATAACAGTAATTTAATTTGGCTGTGTTGGCACTCTTAATACCACCAAACTTGCAATGAAGCCCTTGGCCAGTTTTCTGTGTTTTTGGGTGGGCCTTTATGTACTGGTTGAAGTCTTTTTTGTGAGTTCCTGCGGTGTAGTTATTCGGTTTTCAGTTCAGCTCATTTCTGTACATAGTGTTCCCATCACAAAAGGATAGATGGCGCCATCTCTAACATGGTTCAAATCCTTGCGATGGTTCTAAGATGCTGCTCCAGACTCAAGGGAAATTGCAGGGCTACCATGGGAGAGGGAAGTAGCCTTCAAGCTCATCCTCATCCTAAGGGGTCTCCCCACCTGCGAGGGAGGCAGGTAGACTCACTGAAGTCCACTTCCATAGACCTGTCATGCTGGAGCTCTGGCAAGACCCAAGATAACTGCCCTGACATCGAAGAGGCACTACACTGAATATGTAGGAACTCTCCTTGGGTGGATACAGAAGTTGACCTGTCATGGGGAAAAGCTTCTCAAAGCTCTGCTCTGGCAGTGATGTTGGGGGGGGGGCAATGTCTCCTTGGGGTGGGTTGTGGTGATTTGGTGTTCCCTGTCATCTGTAGACCTCTCAAGTCTATTAATGTTAGAGATCCCTTGTGGTATGAGGGTTGTCCTATTGCTTAGATCTGCAGCATCCCAATCACATGCCTGATGGCCACTGAAGCATGTATCTGTGTATATTTCCCATTGGATACTCAATCACAGAGAGATGGATGGAGGGAGCCAGAGGTTAGGTTGACAAAGACCCTAGCGTGTGGCTAAGGGCTTCCTCATTGGTGAGGACCTTATCAGCAAGATGCAAAAGTGTGTTGGCTTGTTCACCACTCTGGATCTCAATACGTTTTTAGCTGGGCCAGGACCAGAGTATACCTTACCAGTCTGAGGGTTTCAGGAAAGCACATCTGGCCTTTGGACAGAGACAGAATCCCTTATCTGGGTTGACAGCAGCCCCTCCCAAATATTGAAGCAGCCAACCAAAACAGAAGACAGAGCAAGGTAAGCTTCTCCCACGAAGACAGATGTTAGCCCACACTACGGCTGGTTACATGGCTGGTACATGCCTCTCTTGCAGCCTTGTGAGCGACTGGCTTGTCTCTGTGCCACACTCTGTCAGCTGGTGAAGGATATACAGCTTGATGGTCTTCAACAGCGGATATTTTCTGTGCTTTAGAGTTTGTTTTGAAATAGTCTGTCTCCAAGGCGTTGAGACGTTGTTTTGTTACTTGTTCTGATAATGTAACAATGGGCTGCCAAGGGCACTTTATCAAAGAGAAATACTGTAATGTGGCGTTCATCCCCCGTTCCAGGAGCTACTAACAAATCTTTAGAAGAACTGATGGAGAAGAGTACCCTTGAACAATTTACTAATTCCTTACCCCCTTTTTTGCAGAAATACATCCTTCAGTTAAATCGACCTACCCTGGCCATTGAGACTGCACAAAATCATTTGATGCAGCTAAATACTTCCACTTGGCCCATCAATGGGAAGAATGGAAGGTTCATAAGCACGTCCATCGACCTCAACCTCAGGGAGTAGATAAACAAGGGGGGTAACATAGGATCAAGGAAGGGATACCACGAGAGAGAGTAGAAATCAGGAAAACTGATCCAAAGGCTAAGGATGAAAGCAGAAGGGAGGAATTAAAAGGAAGCAGACCACCTCCTCTGGTCTGTTTTTCCTGTGGAGAAACAGGACATCTAGCTAGACACTGTCCAAAGAATATAAAAGACTAACCTATGGAAATAGGCTGTTTGAAGGGTGAAGAGTGGGAAGAACCCGAGGAAGAACTAGAGACCTTTGCATCTGATTGTGTCAAACTCCTACAGAGTTCACATATGAAAAGGATTGGGTGAATGGGAGACAAGTAAGGGCCTTGATCGACTCAGGTAGTAAACAAATCGCTATATGAGCTGATTTAGTTACAACACAAGACCTAGACAACGCAGCCCTAGTTAGAGTGACATGTGTACATGGAGACAATGAAGTATACACTAAAATACCAGTACACATTGAAATCCGGGGCGAATCCTGCAAAGTATCACCAGCCATAATTCCCAGTCTCTTCGAAGTGGTTACTCTGGGGTGGAACTTCCCCATCTTCTCTACTCTTTTACAGGAATCTCTGCCTCCCTTCTGAGATTTTCTACCCCAGAGATCCTGGCAGGTGAACTACTACTCCCAAAACTCTCCAATATGGGACTGTGAAAACTCTGAGCCAATGAAACCCCAAGCAGCTCTTGAAATCCAATCCATAGCTTATTGTAGAGAGACCAGTAAAACCACTCCACCTCTATCTAAACCAATCAAAACCAATCAGTGGAATGTGCGAGAGTTGTTGGACTTCTCTCGTCCCTGTTCTCTTCTAGATCTTAACAACGGGGAACCTGGACAAAGAACAGGCATATCCACCTCGCTTAGGGGAAGGGTATGTTAGAAACCTGACAGTATCGCACTTACTGGTGCCTGGGTATCTGTCATCCAGGTGGCCAGGACACGGCCATCACTATTAGATCCAGTTCCTGGGGATGGACCAGTGCGGGAGGATCACCTGGATGTGGGGTTCTCGGGAGTAGAAGTGGAACACCAACGGGTGAAACGCGGCACCCCCTCCCCTATAAAAACCATTTCCTCATCCTACCCCTTAGGATATTCAGAAGCTCTATCCCCCCGCCTTTTCCAACATGAACACTTTCCTACACCATGACAAACAACGGACTAACACTGAAGCTGATTACCTGACATGTCCCAACACAAGAATCAGCCAGAGTCAGGCCATTGACAAAAACTATGCACACCTGATGGCCCTTTCCCTTCCCCACATGGATAAAAGGCAGAGCACGAGAGCACACTTTGAGCAAGGCTGAACGCACAAGGAAGCAGCTATTCTGGACCAGCAGTTCAAATGGAGGAGAACGGCTGAGAGACCTGGAGGAACGGCGAGGAGGGAATTGCCCTTGCCCTTTTCAACTCAGACTCGCAAAGCCTCCGAAAGGGAAATCATAAGACTGGGAGGTCTGGCTGGCGTGTGGTGTGACAGTTGTCAACGGCACACAGGGCCCTCCCAAACTGATAGACAAAGCAGGGAGAAGCGCTTGCCACTGTGGTGCCGTCTTGACTCCAGAGACAAGAAACTCCAACAGTTCAGCACAGCCAGTGAGTCGGAGAAGACAGATAGTAAAACGGAACTGTGCTGGGCCCAAGGTTGCAGGTGGCAACCTTGTTGAACAAAGAACTTGTGTAATTGAAGCAGAGTGATCAGACATCGCTGGGCGCTCATACGAAGGACTCTCACTGAAGCCCTTTTGGGTTGTGTTATTTTGTTGAAACTACGAAGACCAAGAGGCATTAGGAGAGGCTATGGTAAAGTGTGAAAGTGGTCCTACAAGAGTCGAGCAAAACCCCTCGTACACTCTAAAGTCTTGGAAACATGAGAGAAAACTAATTGTACTGTGAACTTGACAAATGTGAACCCGACAGAGGTATGCTTGCAAATTGAGAACTGTGAAACTTGGAAATGTGAACCCAACA
Source organism: Ambystoma mexicanum (assembly GCF_040938575.1). Classification (NCBI taxonomy): domain Eukaryota; kingdom Metazoa; phylum Chordata; class Amphibia; order Caudata; family Ambystomatidae; genus Ambystoma; species Ambystoma mexicanum. The sequence continues at coordinate 859,656,139 of NC_090928.1, forward strand.
GAAGTATGCCTGCGAATTGAGGCCAAATAGTAATGTTCCCGTGAACATTCTGACGACAAGTGTGAACCCGGCTGAGGGATGTCCACAATGGATAGTTTGTGAACATGACATTGAGACTGTTAAGTGATATGTTTTTGAGTGAAAGGCTGCAGTGAACCCGAATGAGGGATGCTAACGTTGCAAGAAGGATTAGAGCTCGGCTGAGGGGGATGCAAGGGGTGAGGAGCAATCGCCCAAGGTGAAAAGATTGCCAAAGAAACTTTTGTTTGTTCTTTGTGTTGGTGCAGCCGGCCTTGTAAGGCAAGAGACTTTTGCAGGAAAAGAGACTTGGCTACGGAAGGTTCTGGCATCGATGAAATAATCTGTAACCTTGTGCTGGCGAGGCCCAGGAGTGTGCTGTGCTCAAAGGTCCGGCATTGTCCTGTGCTAAAACCGTGGGGAAGGGAGACCCAGCCATACCATCCTGAATTATCATTTGGCGAACACTTCTTTCTTTTCTTGAAAACATTATCCCACACTATTTTATAACTTAGTTGTAAGGATTGGAAATAGGCTGTTTAGTATAGGACCTTTTTATTTGACATGACGTCACTAGGACTGCTTTATTATTATTTGATGGTCGTAGCTTGCTCCCATCTTAGATTTAGGTTCAGATTAGGCGTTTTTCTCACCCATTAATCAGTTTAATAAACACCCTTGAACTGTGATCTCTTGTGTCTGTCTTTAATATTGCCACCATGAGTTCCATACAAAGCCTAATGGTGAGCCAGCACAAGCAGCAATAGTTTCTCCTGTTTGATGTGAGATTTGATCTTATAATATGAGATAGTGTTGTTCTGTTGCACTGGCCAGGAATGCATGCTGACAGAATGTTGGTGTATGTATGATGGACAGCTCAGGAGAATGTTGTTGAGTGTTGTGTGTGAATGTTCCTTGAGTGTCAGTTTGGGCCTGAGCTGGATGTGAGAGTATGGTCAGTGGGTGTCTCTTGATGCATCATGATATCTACATGGCTACCTGCCTACTTACGTTGTATCATACTAACAAGTAACAGGAACTGTACAAATATACATATGTACAATAAAGCATCCTGGATTTACTTCTATGGCTCCACAGTTGGTCTGTGTGTGGACACTGAGCCTTTCAATTTCTGTTCATAACATTGGTGATGAGTTGAACTAGGAAGACCTACATGAAAAAAAACAGGAGTGCACAAAAGCAACAAAAAATAAGTAAGGAGAATTGTTGGGGGGGCAGCCCAAAGATAGTCACCCACCATTCCCCCATTGGTCTTGTCACCATCCTCACCCAGCAGTGTCTTTGAGGGCCCTCTGGATGACAGCCCTGAACCCACGCCCGTTGCTCCGATCGCACATTTAAGGAATTGGGCCCCTGTCGCTAGGCGCGGCGACAACCTATGATGTCATGAAAGGCAGCATCAAGAAAGGGGGAGCGTAAAGAATTGCCTGCCAATGGTGTGAGTGTGTCAAAATTGCTGTACCAGCGTTCAAGCAGCATACTGCAGCGGTTAAATGCACCATACAGTCGTACCTTGTTCTTTTCATTATGGTGCTTTTCTCCGAACATGGAGGGGTTGTAGGAATGTCCCTGAGCTGTTTAGTGGTGTTGGAGTGTCCCCAGGATGTAAATCAGAACAGTGGTTGGTGGCTGGCAGATGCTGGCTAGTAGCGTGGCAGGTGCAGCGCGGCAGAGTTTCCTCTACAGTGCACAAGAGAGCTGACAATCGTTGCCCAATCCGAGTGGCATCGTAGCGAACACAGAACCCCATCCTTTCTGATGCCTGCTCCAGAATTATACCGTCAGCAACACGCCCAACGGCGCGCGTCCTGTTGCCATGCAACATTAACTCCTACAGACCCAAGCTAGAGGAAAAACCCTTGAAATGTGCCCTACACTTGGATACATATAGCGACATTTATTTTCCTGAAGCACATAACTGGCCGAAGAACGCTGCAGCTTGAATGGAAAAGGAAAGGGTGCAATGTTAGAATGTGTGAAGGTCATAAATCGAGGAATCTGGCGCTCCCATGGTAAAGAGATCAGGCGAATATTGTTAAACAAAATGAAGTACATCAAACAATGAAGAGACAGGGTCGGGCTAGTTTAACGACTGTTCAGTTCAGCCCTCTGTCTGCCTATGGACAATCAAAACCTAATGAACCTCACAGTCTTACTCTCTTTTCTCCTTCAGTCCATCAACTGCCTGACTGGGGCCATGTACCAAATAGGTCCTGAGTCAGTAGATTTAAAGTGTTCATACATTTTATTTTGTCAAGAAACACACATATATTGTGAAAGTACAAATATTAGAAACACACCACTCTAAGAGGAACAATTCTACTGTATTTGCTCTTAACACATTCTAAAATTCATCCTAAAATTGATTTGAAGTAAAATCATACATAAAATATTTCATAAAACAACACTCTTCCTATACAAAACTAAAACCAATAGTGTAGTGTTATCCACAAACCATTTCTCAGTGTAATGGACAATGTGCAAATTAGCTAATAAAGTGCAAACATACGTTGGTTTAGACAGCACCAGACATGTCCTCTTTTTTGAGGATGTCTGGCCAGAAAAAACTTTTCTTTTCAGTCTCCCTAATTCTGCCTTAAGGGGACCTTGATTTCAACCTGATGCCAATTCTAACCACTGATCATTTATCAGTGTATGTTCCCCAGCATGTTTCGTCTATGTCAAAACAACACATTCTGTCAATTGTCTGTAGACTTCTTCAGGGGAACCAACAACACAAAAACTATATTAAAAACAAAAAAGCAACCTCAAATTTAGACTTCAGCCTGCACCAGACTAAGCTAATAATCTTTTTCTTCATACAAGACGAAGTGTGGCAGTAAGGCGTCCCTCCGTAGAACCTTTGAGGGGGACTACCATCAATGATGGACATACAACAAGGAAAAAAGAGAGAACAAAAACAGGCTGTTAGTAGTGATACTAAATTCAATGCTACCTGCTACCCCAGGAATATGTGGTTGTCATCCAAAAAGGGCTTACCGTGTCAACAAAGGTCTAGCTATTCCCTTTGGGCAAAAAAATCTGTTTGGTGTCGGGTCTTCTAAATAGACAAAGACTCCTCTACAAAAAGAGAAAAAAAGGGGAGAGAGAAAAAGAATAAAGTAGAGCCAATAGAGTGAACAAGACGAAGAGAAGTAACATGTTAGTCGGGTATATTATGTCATTATCAACTAACCTTCTGAACTAAATCAAAAACCAACTGATATGGCTGGCTTTTAGAAATGCTCAGCGTTCTATGGGTTAAACTGAGAGTATCACGACTCTATTATTATATCTAAAGTTGGTTACGAGCTGTCTTCCTCATACAGTGCATAACGGTCTACGCTGTAATCCTTAATAACATGTAGAACAAGCACCGGTGTTGCTCAGGTTTCTGTAAATCCCTGAAAGCTTCCAATTGCATGTAAAAAACAGGAAATCAGTTACCTGTATAAATGCTCACATCCAGAAGTCGTGCGTGCTGTAGACTGCTGTGACTCTGCTGAGTGTGACCAAACACTGCTGCAAATAATCACAACCGGACTTCCACTATATGAGAGAAACAGGAGTGTATGGTGAGTAACTAAGTGCAGTGCAAAAATGGCAATCCTATCATTCAGCACTCACGACACAGTCGGAATGATCTCGCTCACCTGAACTAAGTAGTGGGCTGCGCAGTGAGGACCTGAATGTAACTTCTTGTTGCTGCCGCCGTATTTTCGTCTGGTCAGTGTGGGAGAGTCGACTCTAAAACTCGCCGTCTGGTGCTCGGACTTGAATGCGCGAGACGTGAAATACCGGTTGAAGGTAATCACGTGATCGCCACTCAACGCTATGACGGGTGCTCGTAGCAGTGGGCATGGCCTCGCTAAAGCTTGTCTCGCATCCGTGTCACCATAGGCATGCCGGTGGGCGTGGCCTTGTTGGTGTTTGGCGCGCGTCCATCTTACTATCAGCATCCTAAACGACGGGATGTAAACCTCAACAATCGCGGACATTAATGCGATTTCACTAAAAACGAGAAGGGTAGAGATATTTACTCGTTCTGATTGAAAAATCAACAACCACTCACACTATGCGGATTATAGTACTCCATTATCTGTAGAGTGTTCATAATTCTTCTGTGGTGGCAGGGACTCATCTATGTGGCTGAAACCCAAGGCCTCTTCCACTGGAGAGAAAATACATAAAAAATGAAACAACAGCATCAAAACAGTTGTTCTCATTGGCAAAAAATGTAATAGCTTGCTCAAAAGTGTAAGCGGCTGGAAACAAACATGATTGTATTGGAGGCTGTAATTTACATATCTCTGCTACTAGGAGCAGTGCCATGATTTCTCCACCGGTGTGGTCACCTCTGACCTACCATCCTGTAGGAGAACTGGAAAGGTCTACTGGTCCATTGTCGATGACTGTTCCGAATGATCGCTCGGCTCACTAGATGTTTTATTGAAAGCTGTTCCAGGTAATCATTTAGTTTAGGCCTATTTCAGAAGATTTTGTGAGAAATATGAGCCATTGCTCCCTGAAAAACAATTTCTTCACATCACCCCCTTTGTCATTAGTTCTGTTCTGTTGCCACAAGATACGTGTTCCATCGCCAAGAAATGGGGAACCAGGGGTGCTGTAACTACCTTCTTTTCAATGCAACTCCGATGTTCACTTATTCGTTGCTTGGCCTTCCGCTCAGTCATACCAATATAAATCTTGGCACAAAGGCACCAGATGGCATATACAATATTGGTAGAGTTACAATTGGTAAATCCAGTTTGTCGCCATGGTTTCTCTAGTTCCAAATCCACTTCTGTCGATCAGCTTGTGTACCTACAATTCACACATTCTCCACACGGTGAATGTTCAATAAGCTTAGGTAATCCCCATTGTTCCGTGATTTTGGTTTGTGCACTGCTTTTGAGTGCAATATAATTTTTTGTCAACAGTTCCTTCAAACTGATACTCGGTCGAAATGCGCATAACAGTTTGGTCAATGAGTCGTCTCCTTTCTCCAATATGTGCCAATGTCGTTTAATAATTTTGGTAATCTCATTTGACTGAGTATTGAAGGTACTTACCAACACAATTTCTGTGTTCTTATTATTCCTATTCCGATATTCCAGTAGCGCTTCTGTTATTGTTTTTGGCTCTTTTCAGTGCTCTCTTCACAATTTTCTTGGAGTAACCTTTGTCTTGTAGTTTGGAACTGAGCTCTGTGGCCTCTGAACAAAAGGTTTGGTTGAGTGTACTGTTGCGTTTAAGACCTAAGAACTGCCCAAACGGTAAATTCTCACAAGTATGTCTGGGATGGCAACTGTTGAAATTCAATAATGCATTCCGGTCTGTGGGTTTGTGATATGGTCTGACCTTCAGGATGCGTTCTTTTAGGTCTATCCAGATGGAAATGTCTAAAAAACTGATCTCGTTCCTACTGTGTGTAGATGTAAATTTGAGGAACTGATTTTGTTGATTCATCCAGATGGTAAATTCAATAAATAATTCCTCTGTGTCTTCCCAGATGATCAAAATATCGTCAATGAATCTACGCCATAAGACGATTTGATCGAAAAAAGGGTTGGTAGTCTGGTAAATGTGCTTGATCTCAAATGCTTCTACATATAAATTGGCAGCTGTGGGAGCTACAGGTGAACCCATAGCTGTGCCATGGGTTTGGTGGTACAATGTTTTATTGAAACAAAAATAATTTTCTGTCAGTGCCATTTCTGCGCACCATAAAATGAAACTATTGGGTTTAGTGCCGGTGGTCCTTTTCCTTAGAAGAACTTCTTCGAGAACCTCCAATGTTGCTTTCTGGGGAATACATGTATACAATTAAGCTATGTCAAGACTTGCTAGAAATTGAGTTTCAGGTTCTACTATCAGATTTTCTATTAAATTAATTACCTCTGTTGTGTCCTGGATGTAAGAATACATCGTTGCTACATAAGGTTTCAAGTATTTGTCTGCAAATGTTGAAAGGGGTTCTAACAACGAACCTTTGCCAGACACGATAGGGCGGCCCGGAGGGTTTTCCAAAGACTTGTGAATTTTTGGTAAAATGTAAAATTTCAGCATGGATGGTTTACTTACATTCAGGTACTCAAATTCCTGTTTTGAGATCCAATCACGTTGTAACGCTTTCTCAAGTTTTTCTGAAATAAGAGTGGTTAATTTCACCGTGGGATCTACACTGATCAGTGTATAAAATTATTTATTACCCAGCTGTCTGTCGCATTCTTTGATGCATACTGATCTGTCCAACACTACTACCGCTCCACCTTTATCAGCCTTTCTAATAATTATTTCCTTATTCTGGGATACATTTTTGGCTTTCTTTTCTTCGTTGCTAAAATTGTGAAATGTCGCTGGTGTGCCGTATTTCTCCAATAGTGCAATATCTTGCCAAACTCTTTTGGCATAAACAATTGCCTCTGGTGTTCTACTGTTAGCTGGAGGTTCAAATGTAGATTTTTTGCGTAGGCCGCTCTCATTTTCAGGTGAATCAAACACATTGTCATTGAAAAATTGTCTCAAATGTATTTTGCGCAATAGACACTCAACGTCAATGCGAGTTTGGAACTTATCGTATGTAGCTGTAGGCACAAAGCCTAATCCTTTATTGAGAACTTTTCTTTCGATTTCGGTAGGTACATACTGTGATAATTTCACTAGTAAGGATGATTGCTCCTTGTCCTTCTTTCCTCTTGTTCCCAACTGTTGGGGGCTAGACGCTGGTCTAAAAAAGAGACTGATGCATTAGTTTGTCGTTGTTGCTATGGATTAGGTGGGCCTGAGTAGAACTGCTGTTGTTGTTGTGGATTCGACTGGCCAGCATATGTTTGATTATAATTTCCACCGCCTCTCTTCTGCCGTCTGTTTCGGTTACCGCCTCTCTGTTGTCTTCCTCTATTTCTATATGGTCTTTGGCCTCTGTAGTTATTACTATAAACACTTCCATCGCTTCAATTGCCTGAGCTGAAGGAAGTGTTTCCTGTCCTTCCCGATTTCTGTTGGGTTTGTCCTCTTTGTTGAATGTTTGAGGGTACATATCCATCTTTGGTATAATAAAAAGCATTCTCATGAGAGAATTGGATTAGGTCTTTTTTCATCCTTTCAACCCGATCTTTAGTGCAGAAGGTTTTGAATTCTGCGATTTCTTGGGAAATCTCTTCTAAACGTTTTTTGTAAATATCCAGGGGGACCAATTTTTTTTTATGTCATTTTCCATTTTTTCTAGGTCACCTATGATTTTTATTAGCATTTCCTGTGCTGTGTCGATGATCAAAATGGGAACGAGTTGGATGACTCTGTGGATGAAGTGGGCACTTTAGAAAAATGTCCTCATTGAATTGTGTAATCTTGCATCAAATAAGTTGTCCGTGGAAGATTGCTCATATTTCAATGGCACTTACATTACTGTGCACAATTGGTAATATTGCTTTGCTCCGAACATGGAGGGGTTTTAGGAATGTCCCTGAGCTGTTAAGTGGTGTTGGCGTGTCCCCACGATGTAAATCAGAACAGCGGTTGGTGGCTGGCAGATGCTGGCTACTAGCGTGGCAGGTGCAGCGCAGCAGAGTTTCCTCTACAGTGCGCAAGAGAACCGACAATTGTTGCCCAAACCGAGCGGCAACCCCATCTTTTCTGATGCCTGCTCCAGAATTATACCGTCGGCAACACGCCCAACGGCGCGTGTCCTGTTGCCATGCAACATTAACTCCTACAGTCCCAAACTAGAGGAAAAACCCTTGAAATGTGCCCTACACTTGGATACATATAGCGACATTTGTTTTCCTGAAGCACACAACCGGCCAAAGAACGCTGCAGCCTGAATGGAAAAGGAAAGGGTGCAACGTTAGAATGTGTGAAGGTCATAAATCAAGGAATCTGGCGCTCCCATGGTAAAGAGATCAGGCGAATATTGTTAAACAAAATGAAGTATCCATGGGTTAGAAAGATGGATTCATGTTCAAATTTCGGCTTTAGATGAGAAATTACTTCAATCATGTTAGAACACTATGCAGAGGAAGAATCGTTTTTTTACCCAGCGTTTTTGTTGCATTAACTTTAGATATTTTATCCCTGCGTATAGGGTCTGCATGGATACTTGCAAGATGGGCAAAAATGTGTTTGAAACTTTAAAGCCAAGAATAAGGAATTTCTATGTTTGCTGCAGGTCGTGCTTTATGGTAAAATATAATGGAAAATGATGCATATTATGTTACTTTAGGGATATGGGTCATGAAAAAAAAGGAAACGTATATCAATGTCATATGTCAATAATGCTATCCTGCCATGACGGTGTGAGCAGTGTAGGAAATGTGTTTGAAAGTGTTGTAGGAAGCGTTTTTTGCGAGTGATGAAGGATTTAGCGTTCCTTTGTATAGTTTCGGGCCGTTGACTTGTCATGAAATGTTTATGTGTTGTGGCCTTGGGATGACATGTGCTTGTCATTTCTCACCCAGCACCTTATTATTTTGTTGGCGCCGGGCAGGCTAAAGGAATGCAGACTCAAATGAAATGTGTTTTTTGTTTAGTATATACATATGTGTATCAGGGTACCAGCATAGGAATGCATCCCGTTGATAAGATAAGAATGTTTTTTTTGTTGGACTTCCTCAGGGTATAGAGGAGAGAGCAGTAGCAGCGGATTAGGGCAAATGCCCTAGACTGTTCTTCAGATGGGCATTAAAAAAAGAGGGAATAAGGTAAAAGGTATAATTATCCATGTTTTTGGGATTGTCTTTCAAGGGAGTTAATTGTGCACTATAGGAACTGTTATGGACTGCCCTCCAGATGGGCATTTAAGGAGGATTTAAGTTTAATGCATCTTGGATATAGATACATGTACACATGTTGGGCAATTGTTTTACACTTTCTGTTACTCTTCTGTTGATAATTGGTAATTAAGTTAGACTGTTTCATATTGTTATGTTTAATGTTGTTATGTTTCATGTTGTAGAAGTTACAACATATTTAATTTGATGGTGCTACCAGGGCACCTCTTCTGTTTCATTTGTCATATGTTGTTGTGTGGATGAGTTCCCTGAATTGCGGTTGTGCGTGTTTTGTGTATGCTTGAGGGCCATGTGTGCATGTACGTGACATGGACTGTACTTGGGCTTCTGTGGCACGGGTGGAGGATGAATTAATGTGGTTTGCTTCCTGTGTTGTCATGTTAGGTGTGACATGGCACCACCTGTGTGAGTGGTATGCATACATGTGTTGTTATTGCTGCCTCGTTCCACCTCTTCTGCTTGTGCATGTTTGAGTGTTGTTAGTTCATGCATAGAAGGTGTGCTGAGTGAGCGTATTTGTGCTTGGTGATGCTTAGTGATGGTTGAAATGCATACTAGGATAGATGTGGTGTTGTGACGGTTGTGTATATTGCAAATGCTTCTTAGTGGTTCATACACTTGTTGGCACTGACTGATTTGGGTGATGATTGGGAGCTGATTGTGTAGATTTGTGTCTAGTACGTAAGGGAAGAAGTTTGTGCAGTATGCACCCCTTCTGCGTTTGTTGTTACTGATATGGGCAGCACCACCCTCCTTGACTGTTAGTTTGTTGGACTTTGGCGGCTTGGATGTTCCGCTCATGCTCTGCATCAATGAGGCGCATTGCATCCTGGTTCAGTGTTTGCTAATCCGCAATTCCTTCCCCACCCTGCTTCCCCACCTTTTGGTGTGTAGTTTGTTTCCGGCTTGCCTTCCATTTTGGGTGTTTGTGCCAGGGTGTGGCAGGTTGTGTATCCGGGGGTGGCAGCTCTGGATGGAAGGTTGTTGGTTGTGTTGGAGGAATGTTGTGTGTCTGGGTGTGCATGCTGTTTCGGATGTGAGTGACTTTCTGTATGAAAGGGAGATGTTGTGGTGTATGACTGTTTGTAGGAAGGGAGATTTTATAATGTGAGTTAGTATTGTTCTGTCTCATTGGCCAAGAATGCATGCTGACAGAATGTTGGTGTATGCATGATAGACAGCTCAGGAGAATGTTGAGTGAGTGTTGTGTGTGAATGTTCCATGAATGTCAGTTGGGGGTCTGAGGTGAATTTGAGAGGATGGGCGGTGGATGTCTCTTGATGTCTCATGATATCTACTTGGCTACTTGCCTACTTACCTTGCATCATACTACCAAGTAACCAGAACTGTACAAATATTCATATGTACAATAAAGCATCCTGGATTTACTTCTATGGCTCCACAGCTGGTCTGTGTGTGGACATTGAGCCTTTCTACTTCTATTTATAACAGTTGACTCACTCTATGGTGACTAGATTCACCTTGTTATTGTTTCTGTTTTGACCCTTACTGTAGTCTATAACATGGAAAGCTTTTTCTGCAGGGATTCTGCCTGTCAGGGTGTGACAGTCTCCTCTTCTGAAGATGTAAAATTATATAATGTCATCATGGGTGCACAATAGGACCCACAGAGGGTAAATACAAATAATGGGATGGATTTTTGGGATGACTACAATACTCTCCTCATTTGGATGCCTTTGCCATGCCCATATATCCCATGGCTGTTTATTATTTTTCTATAAACCTTAGCAGACTGTGGTAATAGGTTGTTCGCTGGGCGTATGTCACATGACAATGCATGCACATGATCTGTAGTGGGCATGCACTATGGAAGATGCTCACCATCTGTAATGTTTGTACTGAGCTACTTCTATCAAGCCCCAACAATGGGACTTTCATCCACAGTGGATATATGTAAGGGGGCGTTGGACATTTGCTGCTCGCCTGAGGGAGGACAGGACCGAAAATAGACGAAAGGACTCATCTGACCCGGAACTACTATGCCGTGTGGTGGGTGAATGATTCTGGAAATAGATGATTTGACATTTATGGTAATGCCCACTGCCTGCATCTGGGGTCGAGGGCTATGCTTGCCAGAACCATAAACAGCATGTTAATGAATGATGTCTGGAGTCAATCGTGAAGCTAAACCTGGAGTGAAAGCCCTCAAAGATGTTGAGAAAGTTCAGTGTGGCAGTCACCATTAATTGGGTGGCCAACAAACGTTTGAAGGAATACAAGCTTGTGATTGGCCGCTAAATCTTCACTCAACTGCCTACGTTCCTATTTAAACTGAGGCTCTGTATCCTTAGCATGCTGGATTTGTGGACGAGACCCAAAGTAGAAAGAAAACCGCCAACCCAAGAAGGAATCATGAGGAAGCCCTGTCAGACTCTGTATCTGATGACAAAACTCTGCCCACACCTATGGACACTGACATTATTCCAGCAGCCAAACAAAGGGCAGGACCAGACCCATTCCCGTGACCCAAGAGGACCATCCAAGTCGCAAGCCTTCACAGTTCCATGCCCAGAGATGACTGCCTGATTGTTTTAATAGATACTAATCTGAGAAGGTAGGGACTTTACTCAGCCAAGTGTACTGACAGCCAGTAGCATCTGTGGCCCGAGGCTGTGCAAGAAACTCCACACAAAGATTTAAGGAACATTTACAATCTGGAGCGTGCATCTCCTCACTTCCTTGGCAGACCTCGTGCATGGCTTCATCGCTGATCCAGAGCCAGGCTTTAGAGACCACTACACTGGCTACAGTAATTCTTTGCTCCTGCGGTGCCAAGAACTGTCTAGATGCCTGAATGTGATTGGAAGCAACAAAGCAGTGTAACAGTTGGCCCCTTTTTTTGGAACAGACCTTGCCACTGAATTGTAGCACCAACCATACACTGAGATACATCTGCTGCTACCTTTAAACTTACATCAAAGACGGAGTGAGGAACATCAGATGAAGCCTGATTGCGATCTCCAGAATAGGTCCACCATTCACATTGTGTGATTGGGAAACCTTCAGCAAAGGACTCCCGCTGCTTTGGAAAATTTGGAACATTTGGTCGGCACAGCAAAGAAGACCGACTGTCACAGGGATTTTCTTTTGTCATAATTGTTCTTGCAAGTATAACATTCCAGAAAATGTGGGTCTGCATGTTTCTGAAATTTCAATTGGAAAACATTTAACAAAATATGCCATGATAGGCTTTATTCTGGGTAATATTACATGAGTCAAACGTGATTTGATTGACTAATGATAAACACAGGTTTTTAAATGCTGACAGATCCTGTGACTAATACAGTCCTAACATGGGTGTACTGTGCAAAGAGCAGGTTTTCAAGTACACTGAGCATTTTTCCCAAAGCTATGTGGGTTCACCCTACTGCTATCTGTTTGCCTAACCGGGCAACTACAGCTTAGGAGACTGGCTGCAAAGGGGATTCCCAGAGGAGCTCAGTGTCTTTCTAAACTCCCCAGGTATCACCCCAAGTTTGCTGGCAAATGACTGCTCAAACAGAAACCTCAGGGTTATAGTCTCACCAGGGAACCTTCACACTGAAGGCCACTCTAACATGGAAGTGTCTTCAGGTCATTTATCTCTACTGTGGTTCTGTCCATTCAGGCTGAGGTGCTCGCCAGTGTAAACCTTTGGCTGCACTGAGGTGCATATTGTTGCCCTGCACCTCAAAGTCTCAGTCCTTGATCCTTGCTCTCAGTGTTGTAAAACAGTCTCATGGTGGCATAAAGCACTCTCCAAGAAACAAGCACGTCATAACATTTTGTGATGACAGTCATGCAACACATACAGTCCTCTGTACAAGCACCTTGCACTTTTCCCTCCCATTTCTGCCATCCTTCAGTGTCTGGCCATTCTAGTATGTCACTGCAGAGAATGCCCCTACACCTGATTTCTCTCCCTATGTGCCCCCCTCCTTCATCTTGCACACAGCCAACTCTAGGCTCTGTCACGTATGATGGTCAGATTGGAAATCCCTGATTTATCTGTCCAGTGTGTGCAAGGTCAGTGTAACAGGTAAAGATAACGAACAGACACGCCTGCATGAGTCAGGTGAATGGGCTTGAGATGTGCTCAAGGGTACTCTTGAGGGTGTCCAGTCAACTGGTCGACTGCAATTTGGTCGACTGCAATTTGGTCGACACCATTTGGTCGAATGCCAAATGGTCGAATTTTTTTTTTTTTTTATATATATGTGTTTTGTGGGTTTTCGTGTGGGGAAAAAAAATAAAAAAGAAAAATTCGACTATTTGGCATTCGACCAAATGGTGTCGACCAAATTGTCTGTCGACCAAATGTTTTCGACCATTTGACTGGTAACCACTCTTGAGCACATCTCCAGCACATTACACAACCACTCACTGCCTGGTTTCAGTACCTCCTTCTCAGTACTGGAAACTGCATACCTGGGTGTACACTTCTTTACAGGAGCATTAAGCAATTCCCCTATTCTGATTGGTGCTATGATCTAATCAGTCTACTCTCATGCAAACTATCACACACTCAATCGCTAACACACCATTCCCTTCCTACCTGTGCAAACATTTCAGTGCATTTAATCTTTTTTGCCCAGCGCTATCTCCCCTCTTCTGTCTTTTTCTAATCCGTTGCAGGCCAAGGCCAAAATACCCCCGGCTTGACCCAATATGTTGCTCTCTGTGCTGTTAGACCATTCCATTGGTGACCGATAACCTAACCTAACACATCATGAGCAGATAAATTAGCTTGGAGAATGTATCTGAAGTGTAGACACTCGGCGTTGGACCTGCTGTTCCTGGGAAACATGTTGCATATGCAAGGTGTTTGGACTGGAAAAGATCTACTAGCAATCTTAATGTGCACCGGCCAGCGCAGTTCATGTAAAACCGGAGCAATGGCCATTGATGCAGAACTGCTCCGTTCACAGGCTGCTGTGAGTTGTACTGATTTGAGGGGGCATCCTTACATTTCTTGTTCGATGATCTCAGAAGATCACCTACAGTAGTCTTGGATACATTGTGCAGGTTAGTGAAGGTGTGTCTGGCTTTTTTAAAACATTCAAATTGTACGGAAGCAGCGAGGACCAGGAAGACCAAAATAGGCATTACAAAATCGAAAAGACCTTCTTGGCTGCGAAATATTGTGTTTTAAGCGTGTTTTTCATTATACTTTATCATGTACAAATAAACCCCATATCTGCACACATTAAAAATACCACTGTGGTATCATCAGCATTTGATTTAATAGGGTCATGGTTATTCATCAGCTTTGCAGCACTGTTGACAGCATGCATATATCCTTATTTCGGAAACAGAAGACTACATCAGCAGAATCCATGGCAGCAATATCACTTACACATGATATATTCCCCTCTGCGGGATCTATCAGCAACCATGCATTTATCACACTTTGTCACCAAGCATTGATAAAAATGTAAATTATAGATGTTCTAATGCAAAGTGTTTCTAAATATAGAAAATGCGGACAAAGTGTAGAATAGAAGCTGGATTCAAAAACTCAGACCAACCTCCCCATCCTTGCTGCCAGCCCTGAAGCCACATGGCCTAAAGTCATCAACAGACTGGCAATCCCTGGCCCAGAGTCTCTAGATCCTCAAGATATCCTCCACACAAGTGGGAGCCAATGAAACCCAAGCTACTAAGCCCACCAATGCTTCCAACACTTAGGCCAGGGAGTGAATGATATGGTGGGTGGGAGGAGTTACCGGTCTGGAGAATTCATAATAATAATCCTGGGTTCTATGTTCTCACAGAGCAGTTTTTTTCCCGATTGGTTTTTTTCTGACAGTTTTTTGCTGAAACAACTAATCGACATTGTGATTTTTGATTCCCCCCTCGAAACACCCTTCCCCTATTATTTACTACCTATTTCCCACCCCTCTACCATTTATATCCCCTTACACCCCCCCATATTTTTCGGTGAGTTTTTTGGCAGAAAACGGCCAGAAAAAAACTCATGAAAAAAACAGGCAATGTAACAACGTCGTACCTAATCCTTGGCAGGGTCACCCTGCTCTGGTGGAACTTGTATATAAATTACACCCGGTAAGAGGGATCAGTGAGCTAAGCGCTCATCTCTGACTTCAGTGTGCAACACTCCCTTATACGTTTGCAACCCAGCATGGCCGACTCAGTCCTTCGTCCACCCGAGGTTCATACCATTGAGTTTGGTGATAATATTAGCTGTTGTCAGCAAAAGACCGTTCAGTTTGTGGTGTGTGGTATAAAAATGGTGAATGATAGTGCCACCCATGCCCTTTCCCATTCAATTACAGGTGGCAGAAACAAGCACGGTTGTGGCAGTGTGCTCACATTGTGAAAGTGGGCCAAGTGTGTCGCTGGGAGTAGTTGCCCACCAGCCAGCCTGCATGTCTCTTTTCTCTGTGTATGTTATGTTATGTTATGTTATTTTGCACTTATATAGCGCCTTATATACCATTGGTATGGTCTGAAGGCGCTGGTAGGTTGAACGCCCTTGGGAACCGAAGGTCAGTACAGAGAGTAGGGAGAGTTAACGGCGCGTGTGCGCACTGGGTATGTGTGCAGCTGGTGCGGCGGTATACATGAGGTAGCTGCTTCTTAGCGGTAGGTGTGGTGGTTGAGGTCTGGGGTATCTGTTCGTTCTGGCAGGATTTATCCAGACCGACTGTGGCTGCATTAGGCCTGAGGAGAACGCCTGGCTGGGGGGGGGGGGTGTAACCAGCAATGTTTACTTAGAGTGATGGGGAGTGAGCGGGAGGTGTTGGTATGAGAACAGTTATACCGAATGGTGTCATAGTATCTCTGTGTTCTAGTTGAGTGGTGGTGTAAAGAAGAGAGTAAGCGTGGGGTGTGATATGATGGGTTACATACTCTTTCAAACGTTCCTGCATTCCAGACCATACTATGTATGTCGCGCAGTTCTATGCGCTCCAGTCCGTTCTACGGACTTTTATTCATTCCATGCGTCCCCGACAGCGCTACACACTCAGGTCTGCTCGACGCACTCATGCATTCTAGTCCGCCCCGCGCGCTCCTGACTGCCCCACGCATGCACTCCTGTCTGCCCCACGCATGCATTCCTGTCTGCGCCTGTATTGCGCAGTCACCCGCTCCCCACACTCACCCGCTCCCCGCACTCACCCGCTCTATGCACTAATCTGCTCTATGTGCTCGTGTTTTCATACTCATTCAACTCATCCGCTCCCGGTACTCATCCTCTCCCCGTACTCATCCGCTCCCCGTATGTAGGCTGCACATTTCTATTGTGGTGAAAATCACTGTAAAACATGTAAACATTCCCCTAGAGGCACATTAGGAGCCAAGTCCAACAAATTCAAGTGGGGGGACTCATCAACAAACTCAATGGGATGTGATGTCGCCATAAATTAGAATATCAAGATGAAATATGCACATTTCATTCAATTGGCTTTGCGGAACCACTCAAATTGCGCAGGACGAATGGCATTTGCCTTTCATAAAACCATATATATTCTACAAAAAGATGTGTATAATTGTGTCTATATAAATGGGTAACCAGAAACAATTATGCAACTAGTATCTTGTTCACACACATTTGTAATAATATTTGTAATAATATATTTTTATTAATCATGAAAAAACTTTTTTTAACAATCATAAAATGATCACATCACATTAAACCTAATGTAAAAAAATGTAAAAAACACAAATGAAACCAGAAATGTGGGTCTAATTGATATAGTACAAAACAACACCTCTGTGTGACTCTTCACACTGGGGTCCTCTTTCCTTTTATTAAGGTTTGTCAGTATTTCCTCCTATACTCTATGAAACCCAACTGGTACAAGTTTCTGTCCACAATCCTCAAATAAATGTCGGACATTCATCAGGGGTGATTATTTTCTTGTGTTTGTTATGTTAAAAATTCTTCACTATTTTCACTTTTTTCATCAAAGGAGTTTTTAATATTTCATGGTACCCTGTTGGTTAAAGACACTTTAAAAAAAAAAAATTCTTAATCTAGATCTTTACAATTTGATCTTTACAAAAACCCTGATCCCCATAGGGTTTCAGATATGTTATAAATTATAGGCTGGGGCAATTATCCCCGGTATAGGACGATTTTACCGTAAAAAAATGGTTGCAATGTCCAAAAGTTCTAAAAATGCTACCACCAAAGGTTCAAACACCAAAAGTTCGAGCCTTTGGTGGTAGCATTGAAAAAATGGGCTGGTTGCAGGGGTGTCCTCCGCATCGCCCCGCTCACGACACTTCATGGTATAGTGAGCAGAGGTTGCGGGGGACAGCCCCGCAGCCTTCCGTTTAAAAAAAAAAATTAACAGGGGCTGCGGGGGTGTCCCCTGCATCGCCCCGCTCACTATACTTTATGCCTTCCGTTAAAAAAAAAAAGAAAAGAAAAGGAAGTGAAAGGGAACTGGCGCTGCAGGAACCCAGCGTGAAGATGAAGGTAAGTGGGGTTTGTTTATTTTGGGGGTGTTGGTGTGGGTGTGCTGAGGCTGTGCTGAGGGTGTGGGTGGGGGGTGTTATGGGTGTGTTGTGTGTGTGGGTGTGAGTATGTATGTGTGTTTGCATGAGAAAGGTGCAAACCTTTGGTAGTTCGCACCTTTCTCATGCAAACATTTTGCCCGCTGTAGTTTCAGGTGCGGGCTAATCACTTGGATTCATTATCCCCACAGCCTCTGGACAACCTCAATTGGTAATTAAAGGGGATTTCCTTCTTCTCAGGGATTATCATCCTGCTTCTTCTATTCTACAAAATAACAAAGAACTACATTCAACCTGACAGTACCTACACATATGTATCTCTAGTGTAAGGGCAGTTATCCTTTTCTTTTTCAAA
Organism: Ambystoma mexicanum; assembly: GCF_040938575.1. NCBI lineage: Eukaryota > Metazoa > Chordata > Amphibia > Caudata > Ambystomatidae > Ambystoma > Ambystoma mexicanum. The sequence continues at coordinate 859,673,812 of NC_090928.1, forward strand.
AAATCAACACACACATAAAACTAAGACAGGATATTTTCTTCTAATAGTGTTTTTGAAAACGTTAAAAGGTGTGCTGTTTCTAAGCTCCAAGAACCAATAGAAAAGTTTTCCCTGTTACATACAGTACCGGATTGTACATTTCACCTTTAGTTGTTTCATATTTTTCATCAGGTTATATAGTGCAGTTGTGAAGTGTCAGGCCTGCGAACCTGACCACTGCGGCTCGATCCTTGAGGTCTGCTTTAATTCATGAATTCAAAGAGGGAATTCAATGTTTCTCCGTCCACCCCTGTGTGCCCTCAACCTGAGCCCGGAGGCACATGTCTTTTTCCTATACTAGCGCATGGTCAGGTTATTCATAGCGGGAGACAGTAGAGAATGCACCTACTTAAGCCAAGAGTGCCAAGTCTTGCTACTCAACATTATTTTGGTATCACCCCTTTACTGTCTATACAATTACTGTGCATCCCAATATGTTGTACGTTTAAAGCCCCTTTCACTCAGTGGTCGAAGTGAGCGGGAGCGGTCGGGAGCGGTGCTCCTCTACTTTTTTAAATTAAGTTTTACTGCTCCTATGCTTTTATTTTAAAAAGAAACCGTTCCGCAATGGCTTCGTTTTAAAATAACAGTGTAGGAAGAAGTTGAGACTTGCACTTTCAGTGCACTGCACTAAACGTTCCCTTAAACAACAGGTGCATGTGTTTGGGGGTTTGTATTGTGTGTGGGAGGCGGTGTGATGATGGGGGTTTGTGGGGAGTGGATGCAGGCTGGCAGGGAACATAGCTCCACTACTTCTTTTTGTGCACTTCGACCACTGCTTTCACTGCATATATATGAGGTGAAAAGAGGTCAAACAAAAACAAAATTCGATATGGTGATTTGCAGTAAACAAATGCACAGTAATCACTTTGATGCCATTATTTCCACTACCATAATCAATGTGTGTATTACGTTTTCATGAATTGTACATGAAATAGTGCCCATTGTTCGGGAAGAAGCACCTGTGGTGCTCTGCTCTTCTAATACTCTTCACCAGTCCACACACAAGATGTGCAACCCCCGAGTAACAGCAAGCCAGAATGACAGCTTGTTCGTACCAAGATGAGTGAGACAGATTCATGGCATCTCGGTGAGCTTCCGTCATAACAATACACGCACTTCCTAGGAGTTACTGGCCGAGAAGGGAGAATGGCACCCTGAAGTAGAATGAGTGTAACAAGAGCAGAGATACCAGCTGCAGATTCATTACTCTAGTCTACATTGCCAGTAACATCAATAGCCAGGGTGTGCTGCTGTAAAGTGTCTGAGAGATACAGTAATGAAGGAGCCAACAGGAGTGTGTCAGTCTTTCACAGAGTGAATGAACAGATAGTCCTGGTGCAGCAAACAGACAGATCACGGAAGCTTCAAGTGTGAGATCTCTGACATGGGTAGCTACATGCTGTGTCTGGTGGTTTGCTCTTGCCGGTTCTGCCTAACCTGTACTGTGAGCCCTACCACTGTTCAGGTTTGTAGAATGCTTGGTCCAAGTTAACTCTAGAGTGTTGGTGTGTTAAGGTTCTGGGGAAGGCAGTTGGCGGCTGTTGGCTGAGTTGAATGGGACTGGTGGATGTCTCCCTTAGATTCCGTACTTGAAGAACTCGATGTTGAATATTGCAAATACCTAATAAAGAGACCATCTACCAGCGTGGCTGTCATGTGTCTCTCATGGAAATATCATAATATTGGCGACGAGTTGGTGTGTCCCACTGCGTCCGTTCAGGGGTACAGCTGCAGAGTAAGGGCGCCGAGACACCCTATAGCAAGGAGACATCCACTGGTATGGTATCCACTGCTTCCCCCGCCCATGCTGCTCAGTGCATAAGTATACAAGGGGTGGCAGCAACTCCGGTTCTGCAGTGTGCATAGGGACCCATCAGAGTCCAATATGCACCAGGCCACTGACAGGACAGAGCACAGCATAGCATCGACAGCCAACCCTTTGTCCCAGTGTCCCATCTCCCACTAGCACCTCACAACTTCCAACCATGCTCCCGCCATAGGAGCTCTCCACCCGCCCCCCCCCCTTTTGTGCTTTATCTTGCAATCAATAATAGAACACATACACATTTTTGTGGGTAGGAAAGGCCACAGTTGCTTTATTAGGCAGGAGGTAACTTACAGGGGATTCGTTTGTACCACGCATGCTCAGAGTTCTACACTAAGCATGTGGTCCTTACAATTACTGTACCTCCACCCTATGTTACCTGCAATTCTGCCTAGCTTGCCCCCTTCCTCTGTTTCCGAGGTATCGCCCTTGGAAGTTGCCTAGAACTCCCACCCCCTAACGATTTTACAGAGTTATACCAGTCCGTCCCCACCTCTTCGTCCTTGCTTATTTCCAGGGACTGACACCCCTTACGCCATTGCTCAGTACTCCCAGGGCTCCCGTCCTGTTACACCATACACGGTTAACAAAGCCTGCCAGCCTCTTACACTACACTAGATTTCCGAGGTTTCTGCCCCTCTTACCTAAGTCCGTGGTTTCCGATCTCATGTCCCCTTATCATCCCTCACATAGTTTCCCAGATCTCCTGACCTCTCACCCCTCACTTGCTTGCCCCAACCTCATTGGCAGTCTACTAGTTTCCCAACCGCTCAAGGTTACCACTTTGTATTTTCCCAGACCCTCTGACCTCTTCCATCCCCAACTTCCCTCTCCGTGCCCTTTCCTGCATTTTCTATATTTCCTGCCCTCTTCGCCAATTTGTTATTCCCGTTGTTCACCCCAGGCCCAACTCCACATAATTATCTTTTTAAATATACCAATAAATGTCACAAATTAGTTTTTATTGTCATACACAAATATATAATATAAATTCATAAAACCAATATGAAAACAATTTATTCAGAATTCAACTCACATACATCCAGTCCTACCATCCATTCAATATCACTTTCATTAAAATCCGTACATATCACACCTATCCGTTTGTACCACGCATCATCAGAGTTCGACACTAAGCATGGGGTCCTTACAATTACTGTGCCCCCACCCTATGTTACCTGCAATTCTACCTAGCTTGCCCCCATCCTCCATTTCCAGGTCGTTTCAACTGTCCTGGACGTGTGTTCCTTAAAGTTGAGGAAGTGGCCGCAAAAGTGAAAGAACTTACCAGTTGCTAGCTGCGTTAGGTATACAGAGTCGTCCGGAGCTTCGCACATCTTCAAGGCAAGGTTCCTTTTGATGATGTCACAACCAATGTCTGAGGAGCTCACAGGGAGACTAATGTGAGAAGGAAGAAGTACATGTCAGGCGCCTACTGACAATTACCGTGTGTGATGAGGCTCACACTGATTCAGCCCTCTAGAGGAAGTTTGATGATTCAGTTCCGCCTTCTGGAGCAGCGAGAAGGAAACGGCTCCTGATGGCATGTTTGATTCAGGGCCTACATTACAGTGGTGTGGTCCAGAACCAGAAAAGCTGTCCATGATTTAGGTGCGTCCAAGGGGAAGGGACGAGCAAAAACCACAGTCAAATGGAACTACAAGGCACAGTGATCGTGGTGCATCTTTGTGTGAATGCTGCACATCAGCGAGGATTAAACTGCACGCCCGCTGGGAACAAACTCGTGGCTATTGCCATTGCTGTGGCACTGTGTTTGGAAGAGTCTGGTCATGCCGGAAGAACTATACTCGGGTGTCCTAGCTTTTAATGTTGTACAGGGAATATTAGGTGAAGGTTATTTCGTGATGTGAGGCCTGTAAGAATGTGGCAGTGTTTTTGCGAATTTGAGGATGAGCCGAGTTTGGTATGTCCGTTGCCGTGGCCTTTGGTTACAGAAGGGTATGCATTGTTTTGTCAGGTAGCTGACCGTTTTACTTTCGTAGGTCGTTGCCATTATACATTGACACTTCAACAATGCTAATTATGTTTGTGTAATCTCCTCGTTCACAGGTTCGCCATCAAGTTCGCTGCATTAGAGCAGGGTCTGGACTGATTACGTTTTTAGGGATTTGTTCTTTATATTTTACAACTATGCATTGTATCCTCTATCTATCCTCCCACGATGCAATGTTTGGGAGTGAGGTTTCTGTTTTGAGAGATCTGGTGTGTTGATTGTTCTGAAGCAGTGCTTTGGTGGGCAGGGTAGAGCCAGCAGTAGTTGGGCCCGGTTCTCTGCCCATGCCATAGGGGTGTTGGACACCCGCTCTTGCGCCAAAGGGGGCGTCATGCCATAGTGGTGTGGGACACCCGGCATTGTGCCACAGAGAGTGTCATGCCATAGGGGTGTTGGACACCAGGCCTTGCACCAAAGAGGGCATCATGCCATAGGGGTTTTGGACATCTAGTTTCTTGCCACAGAGGGTGTCATGCCATGGGGGTGTTGGATGTTTGGCCTTGAACCAAGAGGGCGTTGTTCCATAGGGGTGTTGAACACCCTGTCCTTGTTTTTGGGGAGTAGTCAATACAGGGTTTTCTCAGGGGTCAGGCACAACCAATGCTCTTAGGGTACCCCGCCAACATTTTCTCCAAACATATACAGTCCGGCTCCTTCAGGCCCGACTGCTCTGGTTCATGGTGGAAAGTATTTATTACTGTACTTTGTGCCTGTCATTTGTCACCCACATCAGTGTTAGTTTTCTTAGGGTACAATTCTGCCATTTTGCCTGTTTCTGTGTGTGGAGAGGACCTGTTACCCTTTTGGGGGAGTTTCCTCTCACACCTCTGATTGTTGGAGTTCAATAGTAGTGTCTATCTATGGGGACTTAAGTTATATTGCTGGACATCCCCTGTTGGTGTGGTCGTGCTTCAGAGGGGTATTTGGGTATTTTTATGGTCGACTGTATTGTTTTTTGTGTGTGGATTATGGTGGGAGCTGGTTCTTTTGTATCGGTAGGGTTCTCACTGTTTGGTCAACAATGGGTTTCTTTGAGTTGGTTGAGGAGTGGGTTTGTCCTGGTGTTTTTAGGGACGGTGATGGTGTTGGTGGGTGTGTGAATATCTAGTGTGCATGTAGGATGTTGTGAGTGGCTTGTATGCGCTGTTGGTAGTATGTTCCAGCTGGTTATGGTGTGGTTCTTTCCACCTGATTTTCTGCTGCCTTCATGGTGGTGCTCTTGTTTAAAGGTGAACGACATGTTATGTCTGGTTGTTTGCTCTTCCCGGTTCTGCCTAACCTGTGCTGTGAGCCCTGTCACTGTCCGGGTATTTAGAATACCTGGGCCAAGTTAACTCTAGAGTGTTGGTGTGTCAAGGTTCTGGGGAAGGCAGTTGGAGGCTGTTGGCTGAGTTGTATAGAAACCAGTGGATTTCTCCCTTAGATTCCGTACTTGAAGAACTCAATGTTGAATTCTGCAAATACCTAATAAATAGACCATCTACCAGCGGGTTTCTCGTGTGTCTCTCATGGAAACATCAACATAATACTATGCTTACGAAGGAAGGCAACACGGGGTGACTGTGGTCCTCAGGTTCTAATCTGCCGTTCCACTGAACCTTAAATTCTTGACTCCCTTAAGCTATAGCACGTTATGGTAATGTCTGATTTTCCACCCGACCCTTTCCCTCACCTGCCAACTCGTAGATGCTTGTTTTGTTTCTCATGAGGTACAATGTATCTATTGAGAAATAGACAGAGAGAGAGAGCAGGATCTAGAGAGACGGAGAAAGAGAGAGAGAGAGAGATAGAGAGAGAGAGAAAGAGAGAGAGAGAGAGAGAGAGAGAGAGAAAGAGAGAGAAAGTGAGAAAGAGGTGAGTTTTGGGAGGTAAAAGAAATGGGACCAGTGTGCAAATGGCCAGCGGTAGGAGTGCAGGTTTGCAAGTTGTTTTGCCTTGTAAGGCCAGCTCCCGCCTACCCCCGAATAACCCACTCCCTACTAAGATCTCCTGATCTCCTACCACATTACACTACACACACAAACCCCCCACAGAAGGCTACCACAGACCTAGCTGGTAGCGTATCAACACTTACCAAGCCACAACTAAGCACTGTCGCACTCTCCCACATCAGCAGCCAATCAGACCCAAAGTGCTGTAGTCTGTAGGGTCATGGGCTGTTCCCTATGAATAACATACTCCCAAATCTCTTTCGCCAAACCCATAGAAAGCAGATTGGCACTCAGGTACCAAGTACTTCTGACCTGCGACCATAGATACCCCAGGTTTCACATCTGCCTTTCCCACTCTCTCACTAATGAACCCCACCCCTAATTTTTCTTACAGTGCCAAACACAGCGAGGCCACCAATAGTAGCAGGCAGGCACTATACAAGACCACTTACATTACATTACATACTTATATAATAGCAAACACATCGCCAAGGAGCCAGATGCTGCTTTCATTCGTCCTAATGTTAAGTTATTCTACTTGTTTTTATATAGCACAACCACAGCCATTTCCATGGTCTCTTGGTGCTTAAGACCTGCAAGAGAGTGGGTTGGGTTTAGTTAGTAAGAACAAAGGAAACAGTATGATTCCTTTGCTGTTTTGTGTGCAGAGCATAAGGAAATAGTTTCTTAGTGTGTGTAAACTTTTAGGTATTTTTGCCAAGTCCACCATTGGGACCTGGCCTTGAGGACCCTGACGTGGACATGCCTATTGCTTATCTGGTTGATGTCTGCCATGCTGAGCATTATTTTCGCAGGGGGCAGCCAGTTGGCTGATGTTTGGTTCAGGAATGGGTGTGCCTGATGTCCAGTGTCGATTTATATAATGCCAGGCCTGTCCTTAGTGGTGGTTCTGGTCAGTTTGTTTGGTGTAGAGTGCTACGTGCCGTGCTAATATAGGTTTTCAGTCTGAGAAGATCTAGTCAGATTACATTATAGAGCACAGTTCTGTAGGTTCACAAACACTTGAGTCCAGTTTTTCAAATATCTTTTTGGGAGAGGAAGCCATACAATTTCAAGCCAAGCAATGCAGAAGACTTGCATAATTCTGGGAAGTCGGAATACCCCCTGTTTCCAATTTTGAAAGTAAAAGTTTTCCATGACAAAAACATGAAAGCCAATGGTCGGGTCAACAACAGTGGCCGATTTCTATTTCGTTCTGTTTTCGAGTATGAAAATAAAACCAAACTCAAGGTATTATAATCATGTATTAATATATCTGTTTATCTTTGTTCTCATTTGAATGACTTACTAACAAGCTAACTTTCTCTAGAGCCTGACTAGGATAGAAAGTGAACATATAGATATAAAGTAGGTATTGTGATCTTGATTATTGGCACTGTCCAAATTTTGTTTGAAACTTTTGCACATTTGTTTTACTATGTCTTACATCCTCAATCTAGGTATTAGTTTCTTTAGAAAAAACAAACAAACATTTTTATTGCAGTTTAATGCTGTCCTGCATTGCTACTCGCTGTCTATACACTACTCATACCAAGAAGCCAGGCACCACAGAGTTGCCCCAAAGACAGTTAAACAATCCAACAATTGCTAATCAACTGTGGGGTTCAACCAGATAACATGGATGGACGTACAAATGAAATCTGATTAAAGGGGCATTGTTATCATGGATGAAGTCATCATTTCAGTGCTGAGATGTACAGGTCTGTCCAATTAACCAAAGAAGGCTATCCTCGAATCACTAACATATTGCTTCCAAAGTTTTTCCAAAGCTCTTTCCACATTAAAACCAGTCAGTAGGCATAATATGGATCGTTGTCATGAAGTGATAAGTATGGCTGGCATGATTGTGTTTTTCAGAGGTGATGCACACAAATGATATAATGTACCATACACAATTGAAATGCAAATAATTCTAGTTTATTTTTCTTTTTTTTATTCTAGCCTGAGACTGGCAATGGCAGAATTACCCCTTGTTGTAGAGTATCATGGGTAAGTATCAATGCCTTGTACTTGTCCTATTATTATCGATTGTCCAGAAAATGATATTCTACTTGCCATGTTTACACCATCACATACTTTGCTAGCCATTATTTTCAACTAACAATCCCTCTAGATGTTTCTAAATTGTTGGTAAATGCATCTGACCAACATTGTAATTTAAAATGTTATAGTTTTTCATAGCGGCCTAGGAAAAAGAAAGACATCTCCAAAACAATGAACCCCAGTTCTCAAATGACATTTATTTGGGCAGATGTTCATGTGCAACATCAAATATCATCTGCAACCATACTCATAAAAGATGCTTGCAGATACGTTGAAGGCTCTTAAACACCATTGCTATTATCATACATCTCGATCCCTCCACAGTACTTCCAGAAACAGTTATGGAAATTGATGCAGGTCAATCTGTTTCACAATCTAGGCCATCAAATCCTCTATTCTGTTGTGAATTTAAAACATTTCCAATCTCACCAATTCCATCACCTGCACATGAAATATTTCTTGTAGAGACCTCAGAGGTGCTTGGAAGTATGGCTGATAATCAGGATCTTTGCACAGACTACAGTCTGTCTAGTATAGAGCAAATGACTACACCGATTGACGCACACGACAGTGAAAAGACCCAATGAGCGACTGTTGTGGGAACCAAAATATTTAGTGTTTGAGTGCTGGCTGCTTGATATTTTAAAGATGTTGAAATGCACTGCCAATTAATGGTACTGCTTGTGGGAAACTATTGTGTTTTTGAATAAAAATGTGATTGGAGCCAGCTTGAAAAAAAATGGAACAGTCCAGAAAAACACAACAAACTGTGTTGGTTCCCTAAACCCTTTGTTGGTGATGTTGCCGTAAGTAATCAGATTAGTTAATGTGCCCTTTTGTTTAGTGGTTCAACCATAACCAGAATATCAACATTTTGTGTATTTTTAGTACTGCAGTTCATATCCTGTGACAATTACTACAAGGACCAGAGGAAATACATCTTGCCTACAATAGATGAAGCATTGTGACAAGAGCCGGCAGCAGTGGACAATCCACTTGCAGGAAAAGGCTTTGGTTGGCTGGTGGTGTTCTGTACCAAATTAGTGCCAATTTGATATCATTTTCAGGGACAGTAGAAAGTGTATACACTCTCTGATTGACCAGGTTACAGAATGTATTTCCTTTTTTACAATTGAGAAGCATGGTTTTAGAAAAATTGGATGAACTGCTGCAATTGCATGGGTTAGAAAATTAACTGGCAACTACCGGGGGGCATATGAGCAGAGGCAAAGTCATGTAAGAGAGGTTTCCACACATAAGGCATTAATTCACTGTTTGGCATGTGTCTAAATCAGTGACCAAGAAAATAAATACTTGTGGGAAAAAAGGTTGTGAGCAACTACTCTCACTGTCACAACCGACAAGCAACTGTAGTGGTGTTCATAAAATTGCAAACAATCAGACATCTTCCTTGTGGAAAATGTGTCCACTTCTGCACCATACACCAAGAAAATGCTTGGGATGAAAACCAATACCACCAGGCATTTGCACATCCTCCAGTGAGCATGGAAAGGCACATGAGGGAGAAATAGCTTGAGGCTGGCTCACAGCCTCATGCAGCACTAGTGAAGATTGTATGTGCTAAGGCATTGACTAGAGATTTGAAGTGTCTTACTCAATTTGCCAAACAGGGGATTGAAAGGTATTCCACACAAATATTGCATTTTAATATTGGTGGGATGGAAGCATGGAGAAGGTTGGCAGTCATGGTGCTCAATTAAAATGGGAATAGGGAACAGACCAAAACTGGCTCAGGGCAAATATTAAGCAAGATAGTGACGAGTTGTGGTATGGATTAGCATTTAAAAAAGCAAGAAATTGTGGGTGGCCAAGCCAATATATGATAAATGTTACTTTTTATTTATGTATATCATATTTAGCTATATGTCTTGGCAATGCAGAGGCATGGGATGGTAACAGAATAGTGCCCATATGCTGCTCAATAGAACATTGTGCATAAAGATTATCCTAACCCTGCCATTGTTGCCCCACCTTCAAGCCAACTTAAGTGAAGATCTTTTGTGCGCTTGACATGTAATTTCATGTCTAACCATGCTTTAAGTTGCAGATTCATATTTAGTAAATGTGAGAAATGCACATTACATTCAGGTGAGGCTAAGCAAAAGTGTTCATAATTGTACATTGAACAGAAAATAGTGTTTTCACTAGAGAGTCTGTTATGTTGTTATGTTATGTTAAGTAATTTGTAATGCGCACCTGGTACCCGAAGGCTGATGGGCGCAGACTAACAAAACACAAAACAGGCCACAAATACAGCTGAACTATTGTCTATCCATTGTCCCACTGGGCGGGTTTAGGCAAAAAGCAGTGTTTTCAATTTCTTTTTAAAAAGTTCTGTTGAAACCAACGTTCTTATTGAGGTTGTTTTGTTGGTCTTATGCCGGGGTACACTGATTGTATTAGAGTTATCTGATCTAAGTGACCTTCCCTTTTCCTTCACGATTATGGCTTCCTTCAGATATGATGGCATTGGACCACAATACATTTTTGGGTAATGGGCAGAAGTCTAAAATGAATTCTTTCTCCAACCGGCAACCAATGAAGGCTCCTTCTGGGACGGGCACTAGGTGACCTTGTTATTAGAACACTCTCCCGTGCTTAGTGTAAACAATCCCTATGACTGTTCTCCAGGCTTTTTGGGATGAACGTGAAGTGTTCCAGTGTGGAATCAGACAAATACAATATTAAGGCTTTTACACCATGCAAAGAGAAATACACCAACACGGGCTTGTAAAGATTCCCAGAATCCCAGATTACAAAACAAAGTATACAAATAGCTATTTGGCTGTCAGTACATCACAGAGACCACCAGCAGGTTCAATGTGAGCAGTGAACAGGAATTGCTAGCTGGACATCAGCGTATTTATACAATTTCTTAATAACGATGTCCAGCCTCCTACAAATTAATCATGTACTGGGCTAGGGTCGCGCCAGGTTCATTCCTAATTTACATATCTCGTGCATGCGGTATACTAACAAACACTATTATTCTCTGGGTTTAACTTTACACTCTTTACACATTGCTTTAATGCAGGTCGAACAGATGTTTTGCATGTCGTGTTCAAATAGCGTTATTGTTCTTGCATACTTATAGGTTACATCGCCAATTCAAGTAATCCCCTGATCCCGAGGTCAACAAAGGACAAGGTCTACATGGCCTTAACATATAGCCTTCAGGCAGGTTGGACATTAACCTGCCTACAGAGGTTGAAGAGGTTAAGTAAGAACAAGAGAACGCAGGTCGGTCATTTTAGGCCACGGGGTGACTTTGCACGAATAACTAAAATTGGCGGCTTTGACCTAAAATGGAGGCTCGATTAACTTAAGGTTACGACCTTGCAATGCAGATTTTCTCGCAGAGCGACTGGGCATAGGCCAACATATACAATGAGGACGAAACAATACTATATCAGTTTTAACACCAGTACATGGTAAACAAACCCGAGATAGCAATATGAAAGAACTACAAAATTACAAAAAGACTACAGAACTTCCTGTGGAGGCTTTGCTGTCAGGCAGCTTTTTAAAGTGGGTGAAAGGTGTATTAGCCTTGTTCTTAGCTCAAACAATATTTTGTCTTCTCGCAGGAAAGATGATGAGCACTGAAAATGAACTTTTTTGGACAACTTCAAGCTGCTGTCCAACTTCAGGCTTCTGTCCAACGCCAAGCTGCTAATAGATAGATATACTAATTGTAGGCATTAACAGAGAGAGCCCAAAGAATATAAAAAGAGCTGTTTGAGTCCCACAGAGGGATATTTTGCTCTGCGCACACTGGAAGCTGGCAAGAAGACAAGAGGCAGACTGAAGGCTGGAGAGAGCATCACTGGAGCAGAGGGGAGGGCTGAAGTCCCTCTTTGTCCCTGGCTGTAGTTTAAAGCCACTAAATAAAATGTGTGGGTTTTCTGAGACATTTTGGGCCCACAGAGGACTCTGTTTACTGACATTTGAGCAGAACATTTGATTTTAATTGAGCTGTATGGGGGAATATATTTTACTTTTCCACCCAAGGCAAGACAGCTCACAACCTCATTTCTAATTGGCTGCATGCCATGCATCATGGTCAGTCCCAATTGACAGTAACTCTTTTTGGATAATTTTTCCTCGGTTCTCATGCATTTTGATGAAAAGACCATGGTGAATATGATTGATGGTTTTTTTAATATGTTTTGGCATTTTTCTTGGACTGTGTAAACCACTTCAGGCTCCAGGCTCCTCTAGCTCTCATCGGCCTGCCTATTACAGAGAGTGAGTGTGGAAGGGTTTTTACCCTTCATTGATATGACATTGAGAACGATATAGAAGTATTGATGTATAAAAAAGGGAGTTCTTTTATATGCTTCTATGAAGGTTGCCTAGTGAGACCTTGTGAGGAAGGTCATTGTTTCTTGAGGTGACTATGATATCTCGGATATGGTTGATCCATTTTTTATCTTGAGTAGATGTAGAGGCAATGGAAATGATTTTGGCTTATTCATTAATTACTTTTTGAATTTTAAGTGTGTTGTGCATATTGACTATTATGGTAGTAATGTTTCTTCATTACTTTTTTACTATAAAAATATATACTTCATACATGAGAGCGTAAGAAGCTTTCATTGAGTGTTCATTACTGAGTGTGTTGTCAAGAAGCATTTTAACATGAACTTTAAGAGTGGGGATCTAATTAAATGTATTGTGTACTGACATGTTATATATGGTACATGTCTTTTAATATACCTAAATAGGGTTAATGGAAGGTATGAGCAGTGGACTATCAATAACAAATGATGTGACATTTAAAAGCCTCTCCTGGGCAGATAAAAGAGGTTAGCTGCCTACTGCAGGGGTTGTTGCCTTCTCTCTTTACTGATGTACAGTGACAGGCATATGCTCCTCCCTCTATCTATTACTACCAAGACACCTGCCTAGAGGTGGGGGGTCTTACACACTCCCCTATTGTGGCGGAGTGGCTCTGGAGATAAGGTACATGTGTACCACCAGTTCTACACGCTATGCCCAGGGTTTAATAGTGCATGCTTGGTTTGCAAATCTTATCAATAACACAGTTCATTATGCTCTCAGTCCATACATTTATTCAACCCAAAACAGCAACATGTGTTTCGACTGCCGTCCTTCTCAAGGCTGTTTGAACATTATTACCATACACATAAAATTGTTAAGTATCTACAAATAATGTTTGAGAATATATATAAAGCATATATTATACCAATTAAGGTAAAATACATAAGTACATACTAATGGCGGGAGTTGAAGAGGTTTGGTGGAGAAAGACAATGTACACATGTAAGCAATGTCTTTTAAAATCCTTATTAACATGCATATATTTAAATCAGTATGATATTGATTTTGTGATATGTGATCTGTCATGCCTTTTCTTTCACCCTATTTAAGTCCCATGCCGGAGGGCACTGCATAGTTTCCATACCATTGTACCCTCAAAATTGTGCCCACTAGTTTCTTTACTGGATCTTTTACCATCTTCAGTTATTGAGTGACGATGTAATGAACCGGGTAGAGTAATTGTGCACCCACAACTGTTGTGGTTGTATAAATTCCATGATGAAATATATGAGGAGCATGTATGAGTCTACTATAATCAAATTGTGATTTTATGCGAGTGCAATTTATGCAATGTATGCAATTAAGTTTTTGTTTTTTAATTCAGTCACTATGTAGAGACTTGGATACACAGCCCAGTAATTCCAAAATCATTGAATTAAAAAGAAAACATCTAAATTCACACCACAATTAGCTAACAAGAATGTGATTGACACTTTCCATAAGGCGGTGATTAGAGATGTTCACTATCATCTGGATAAGAAAGCAACCAAGAACCAGTATACACATCGGTATCTGAGTCCACAAGAATCCCGAGCTCTAGATACACTATCACAAGATAGAATTATAGTAATTAAGGAAGCTGATAAGGGAGGAAATGTTGTTATCTTAAATACTGTGGACTGAGCTAAGAGGAACAATAGTAATCAGTGGGTTGCAATTGAGACTACCGGGGATGCTTCCCTACTGTTCCGCATACCGTATATACCAAAAACACACCAAGTCTCAAGGTGCGCCTCACACCAAAAATTCAATAGTCATGTACTCGTTATTATAAACATTTCATAGTGTACTGAATAATTTCAAGTTGAAAAACAAGTAGCCACCCTTTTGAATTACTTTAACTAACATTTACAATTTTAAAATGCCCCATTTCATTGTACCAAAACACAAAAAGTCCCAAAGTAGTCTACTCTGGGTTTTCAAGGAACACAACAAAAAGAGGTCTGTAATAAGAGCCAATGTCTGACATTGGCATGACATTTGTTGTGTGTGAAGTGACAAAAATGGAACTGATACAAAAAGCACACGTTTTGAATGTCTAACATGCAGACATAAGGGAAATTAAATATGCAGTTTAAAAAGAAAGTGGGGTTACCGTATGATTCAGTGTGTATTCTTGGAAGATATGATTGCTAAGTATGGCAGTGCGGGGACTAAAAGGGCACTAACACTTCAAGAATACTTGTATTTAAAAAAAAAAGAGATTCTCTGCATTTTAGTATACTTTATAAATGTGGGACTTAATTAAACAGAATGCTATTTGTTACCCTGAAAAACGGGAACGTTTTCTTTGCTCATAATCTATATAGAACAACATGAGTTCTCTACAAATGACCCTATGGTTTGTGCTAATTATCCCAGAATAGCCTGTGTTATTGTCACCTGTTTGAAGTCATTGTCTGGCACATGCAAGTGCTTTATTACAATGCTAAATGTACATAACCTTTATAAACGCGAAAATAAAGGTTTCAAAGGTCTTATCAACAAACTCTTTGGGTATGAATTAAGATTATCTAGTTATATTTATCTTCATTTTTTGTTTTTAGCATTTTTTTTCAGATTAAATTAGTGTTTTACTTTCTTGCAGAGTCCTGTGTGTTGGATGTGCAACTACTGTTTGCATGTATACATTGCAGAAGGAACATCTAGCATCCATTAGTCAGAGAAGAGAACTACTTTCCAATAAAATGTGTGTTTCTTTAATCCTGTGTGCATTGTCCATTTCCATCCAGGGAAAATATAGAAATAGGTGATTATGATGTATTTTATCTAATGGATGAAAGCCCTGTGGCTGATGTTGATATGGGGGATTATTTGCCTCCACACACTGAGCAGAATAGCCTAAGAACAGCAGCAGTGTCCTGCACTCTCCCTCTCCTCTACTGCATGTAATTGGGAGGTTTTGGCCTTCTAGAATAAAGGGAGTGTATTGTCTCTCTGGCCCCAGTGCGTTTAGATCACAGAAGCAAATCCTGGCCTGGCAGGCCCAGCCTTCCCACACTCTGCAGGAGATAAACTTGGGTATAAGAATTAAACAAAAGTTTAAATGGGAAAAACAATATGCCAGTATTTGCCACAGTAATTTGAAATGACCATTAGGTACATGGTGCTGGAAGCACAGGCGTGCACCTTCGTGCATTGGCCGCAGGCATGCTGCAAAGAGACTTTGACAGAGGTGTCTATTCAAGCACATAGGCATTGATAAGCGGTTAACTTTCTGTAGTTGCTGTGGCGTGTGGGCTATAGATTTCGCATTCACCGGTGATAGAGTCTGGATGTGGGTTTGGATCTGGTGTACGCTGTTTAAGTGGGTGAATGCTTTATGAATCGGGTGACCATTGAATTGATTTGGTTCCATGATTCGATCTACCCATCAATGTTGCTTTTACATTTAACATGTTTCCCTATTATATGTTTTTCTTTTTTACTACATGAGAACAAGAATAGTGGGCACTCTTGCAAGTAATCTTGCCATACAAAACAAAAACAAAATATCTGATGCTTGGCTCATTAATGTTATGGTAATTTACAGTCATGCCATTGTTAAAAATAAAATTAATCACACAATTGGGAGTATTTTTGACCTTGACATTCCATCCTATTAGCAGTCCATATTCAAAGTTATTGGTGTATGGTCTAACTTATAATAATACACATCAAATAACTTCATTCAGCATGTGCCACTCCATTTCTCCCAGCACTCTCCCTAGTCAGCACCTCAACAACTAGCAACCACGGCACTCCCACATGTGCTCCATTCGCCAGGCCTGCACACTGCCCCCAGTTGGCCTGATGTCAATACCCTTACCCCCAAGTACACCAGCCCCGCTAACTCTACGTCCAGGCTCACCAGTACAGCCACTCATGCACACACGCTCACCAGTGCAGCCACTCATGCGCCCAAGCTCATCAGTGCCACCACGCATGCGCCCAACTCAACAGTACTGCCACTCATGCGAGAACGTACAAAGTTAAAAGACCTGGAGAGAGGAGATGGGAACGATCCAGACAACAGGGTAGTTAATGGATGAGACGGACAGAAGAAGGATCTTAGGGAAGAGTATATGGCAGACAGGAGAGTAAAAGTAAGAGTAAAGCAGGGAGAAAAATACAGTGAAACAGCGTAGGAGGGTGAAATACTAGAAACATTACAGAAGGAAAAAGCCTCAAGACGGAAAGTGTCAAAAAGACAAGGTGGGGAGTAAAAGGGTCTTAGAGGGAGGTTAAGTTAGCATATCCTGTGGAAGAGACACCTGGCCATTCACTTGTACGTAAATACCCATGAGATCAGTCCAGAACTTCCGGGGCACACCAAGATTTTGCAAAGCCTTAAAGAGAAGTGTCACAGAGGTAAGAAAGCCCAGCCCCCTCAAGCACAGAAAGGCCCACCTTGAGACTCAGAATCCTGACTATAGTGATCACAAAGAATGTATTATCCAAGCAAGAAGAAGGTCCACGTGGCTCTTAAAATCCCACAGACTCAATTAAAATGGGAATAGGGAACAGACCAAAACTGGCTCAGGGCAAATATTAAGCAAGGTAGTGACGAGTTGTGGTATGGATTAGCATTTAAAAAAGCAAGAAATTGTGGGTGGCCAAGCCAATATATGATAAATGTTACTTTTTATTTATGTATATCATATTTATATGTCTTGGCAATGCAGAGGCATGGGATGGTAACAGAATAGTGTCGATATGCTGCTCAATAGAACATTGTGCATAAAGAACATCCTAACCCTGCCATTGTTGCCCCAGCTTCAAGCCAACTTAAGTGAAGATCTTTTTTGCGCTTGACATGTAATTTCATGTCTAACCATGCTTTAAGTTGCAGATTCATATTTAGTAAATGTGAGAAATGCACATTACATTCAGGTGAGGCTAAGCAAAAGTGTTCATAATTGTACATTGAACAGGAAATAGTGTTTTCACTAGAGAGTCTGTTATGTTGTTATGTTATGTTAAGTAATTTGTAATGCGCACCTGGTACCCGAAGGATGATGGGCGCAGACTAACAAAACACAAAACAGGCCACAAATACAGCTGAACTATTGTCTATCCATTGTCCCACTGGGCGGGTTTAGGCTCTCAGTCCATACATTTATTCAACCCAAAACAGCAACATGTGTTTCGACTGCCGTCCTTCTCAAGGCTGTTTGAACATTATTACCATACACATAAAATTGTTAAGTATCTACAAATAATGTTTGAGAATATATATAAAGCATATATTATACCAATTAAGGTAAAATACATAAGTACATACTAATGGCGGGAGTTGAAGAGGTTTGGTGGAGAAAGACAATGTACACATGTAAGCAATGTCTTTTAAAATCCTTATTAACATGCATATATTTAAATCAGTATGATATTGATTTTGTGATATGTGATCTGTCATGCCTTTTCTTTCACCCTATTTAAGTCCCATGCCGGAGGGCACTGCATAGTTTCCATACCATTGTACCCTCAAAATTGTGCCCACTAGTTTCTTTACTGGATCTTTTACCATCTTCAGTTATTGAGTGACGATGTAATGAACCGGGTAGAGTAATTGTGCACCCACAACTGTTGTGGTTGTATAAATTCCATGATGAAATATATGAGGAGCATGTATGAGTCTACTATAATCAAATTGTGATTTTATGCGAGTGCAATTTATGCAATGTATGCAATTAAGTTTTTGTTTTTTAATTCAGTCACTATGTAGAGACTTGGATATACAGCCCAGTAATTCCAAAATCATTGAATTAAAAAGAAAACATCTAAATTCACACCACAATTAGCTAACAAGAATGTGATTAACACTTTCCATAAGGCGGTGATTAGAGATGTTCACTATCATCTGGATAAGAAAGCAACCAAGAACCAGTATACACATCGGTATCTGAGTCCACAAGAATCCCGAGCTCTAGATACACTATCACAAGATAGAATTATAGTAATTAAGGAAGCTGATAAGGGAGGAAATGTTGTTATCTTAAATACTGTGGACTGAGCTAAGAGGAACAATAGTAATCAGTGGGTTGCAATTGAGACTACCGGGGATGCTTCCCTACTGTTCCGCATACCGTATATACCAAAAACACACCAAGTCTCAAGGTGCGCCTCACACCAAAAATTCAATAGTCATGTACTCGTTATTATATAAACATTTCATAGTGTACTGAATAATTTCAAGTTGAAAAACAAGTAGCCACCCTTTTGAATTACTTTACCTAACATTTACAATTTTAAAATGCCCCATTTCATTGTACCAAAACACAAAAAGTCCCAAAGTAGTCTACTCTGGGTTTTCAAGGAACACAACAAAAAGAGGTCTGTGATAAGAGCCAATGTCTGACATTGGCATGACATTTGTTGTGTGTGAAGTGACAAAAATGGAACTGATACAAAAAGCACACGTTTTGAATGTCTAACATGCAGACATAAGGGAAATTAAATATGCAGTTTAAAAAGAAAGTGGGGTTACCGTATGATTCAGTGTGTATTCTTGGAAGATATGATTGCTAAGTATGGCAGTGCGGGGACTAAAAGGGCACTAACACTTCAAGAATACTTGTATTTAAAAAAAAAAGAGATTCTCTGCATTTTAGTATACTTTATAAATGTGGGACTTAATTAAACAGAATGCTATTTGTTACCCTGAAAAACGGGAACGTTTTCTTTGCTCATAATCTATATAGAACAACATGAGTTCTCTACAAATGACCCTATGGTTTGTGCTAATTATCCCAGAATAGCCTGTGTTATTGTCACCTGTTTGAAGTCATTGTCTGGCACATGCAAGTGCTTTATTACAATGCTAAATGTACATAACCTTTATAAACGCGAAAATAAAGGTTTCAAAGGTCTTATCAACAAACTCTTTGGGTATGAATTAAGATTATCTAGTTATATTTATCTTCATTTTTTGTTTTTAGTATTTTTCTTCAGATGAAATTAGTGTTTTACTTTCTTGCAGAGTCCTGTGTGTTGGATGTGCAACTACTGTTTGCATGTATACATTGCAGAAGGAACATCTAGCATCCATTAGTCAGAGAAGAGAACTACTTTCCAATAAAATGTGTGTTTCTTTAATCCTGTGTGCATTGTCCATTTCCATCCAGGGAAAATATAGAAATAGGTGATTATGATGTATTTTATCTAATGGATGAAAGCCCTGTGGCTGATGTTGATATAGGGGATAATTTGCCTCCACACACTGAGCAGAATAGCCTAAGAACAGCAGCAGTGTCCTGCACTCTCCCTCTCCTCTACTGCATGTAATTGGGAGGTTTTGGCCTTCTAGAATAAAGGGAGTGTATTGTCTCTCTGGCCCCAGTGCGTTTAGATCACAGAAGCAAATCCTGGCCTGGCAGGCCCAGCCTTCCCACACTCTGCAGGAGATAAACTTGGGTATAAGAATTAAACAAAAGTTTAAATGGGAAAAACAATATGCCAGTATTTGCCACAGTAATTTGAAATGACCATTAGGTACATGGTGCTGGAAGCACAGGCGTGCACCTTCGTGCATTGGCCGCAGGCATGCTGCAAAGAGACTTTGACAGAGGTGTCTATTCAAGCACATAGGCATTGATAAGCGGTTAACTTTCTGTAGTTGCTGTGGCGTGTGGGCTATAGATTTCGCATTCACCGGTGATAGAGTCTGGATGTGGGTTTGGATCTGGTGTACGCTGTTTAAGTGGGTGAATGCTTTATGAATCGGGTGACCATTGAATTGATTTGGTTCCATGATTCGATCTACCCATCAATGTTGCTTTTACATTTAACATGTTTCCCTATTATATGTTTTTCTTTTTTACTACATGAGAACAAGAATAGTGGGCACTCTTGCAAGTAATCTTGCCATACAAAACAAAAACAAAATATCTGATGCTTGGCTCATTAATGTTATGGTAATTTACAGTCATGCCATTGTTAAAAATAAAATTAATCACACAATTGGGAGTATTTTTGACCTTGACATTCCATCCTATTAGCAGTCCATATTCAAAGTTATTGGTGTATGGTCTAACTTATAATAATACACATCAAATAACTTCATTCAGCATGTGCCACTCCATTTCTCCCAGCACTCTCCCTAGTCAGCACCTCAACAACTAGCAACCACGGCACTCCCACATGTGCTCCATTCGCCAGGCCTGCACACTGCCCCCAGTTGGCCTGATGTCAATACCCTTACCCCCAAGTACACCAGCCCCGCTAACTCTACGTCCAGGCTCACCAGTACAGCCACTCATGCACACACGCTCACCAGTGCAGCCACTCATGCGCCCAAGCTCA
This sequence comes from Ambystoma mexicanum, assembly GCF_040938575.1. NCBI lineage: Eukaryota > Metazoa > Chordata > Amphibia > Caudata > Ambystomatidae > Ambystoma > Ambystoma mexicanum. The sequence goes on from NC_090928.1 coordinate 859,694,333, forward strand.
TCAGTGCCACCCCGCATGCGCCCAACTCAACAGTACTGCCACTCATGCGAGAACGTACGAAGTTAAAAGACCTGGAGAGAGGAGATGGGAACGATCCAGACAACAGGGTAGTTAATGGATGAGACGGACAGAAGAAGGATCTTAGGGAAGAGTATATGGCAGACAGGAGAGTAAAAGTAAGAGTGAAACAGGGAGAAAAATACAGTGAAACAGCATAGGAGGGTGAAATACTAGAAACATTACAGAAGGAAAAAGCCTCAAGACGGAAAGTGTCAAAAAGACAAGGTGGGGAGTAAAAGGGTCTTAGAGGGAGGTTAAGTTAGCATATCCTGTGGAAGAGACACCTGGCCATTCACTTGTACGTAAATACCCATGAGATCAATCCAGAACTTCCGGGGCACACCAAGATTTTGCAAAGCCTTAAAGAGAAGTGTCACAGAGGTAAGAAAGCCCAGCCCCCTCAAGCACAGAAAGGCCCACCTTGAGACTCAGAATCCTGACTATAGTGATCACAAAGAATGTATTATCCAAGCAAGAAGAAGGTCCACGTGGCTCTTAAAATCCCACAGACTCAATTAAAATGGGAATAGGGAACAGACCAAAACTGGCTTAGGGCAAATATTAAGCAAGGTAGTGACGAGTTGTGGTATGGATTAGCATTTAAAAAAGCAAGAAATTGTGGGTGGCCAAGCCAATATATGATAAATGTTACTTTTTATTTATGTATATCATATTTATATGTCTTGGCAATGCAGAGGCATGGGATGGTAACAGAATAGTGTCCATATGCTGCTCAATAGAACATTGTGCATAAAGAACATCCTAACCCTGCCATTGTTGCCCCAGCTTCAGGCCAACTTAAGTGAAGATCTTTTTTGCGCTTGACATGTAATTTCATGTCTAACCATGCTTTAAGTTGCAGATTCATATTTAGTAAATGTGAGAAATGCACATTACATTCAGGTGAGGCTAAGCAAAAGTGTTCATAATTGTACATTGAACAGGAAATAGTGTTTTCACTAGAGAGTCTGTTATGTTGTTATGTTATGTTAAGTAATTTGTAATGCGCACCTGGTACCCGAAGGATGATGGGCGCAGACTAACAAAACACAAAACAGGCCACAAATACAGCTGAACTATTGTCTATCCATTGTCCCACTGGGCGGGTTTAGGCAAAAAGCAGTGTTTTCAATTTCTTTTTAAAAAGTTCTGTTGAAATCAACGTTCTTATTGAGGTTGGAAGGGCATTCCAAGCAATGGGTGCTGAAACTTCAAATGACCCCTGCCTTGTTTTGTTGGTCTTATGCCGGGGTACACTGATTGTATTAGAGTTATCTGATCTAAGTGACCTTCCCTTTTCCTTCACGATTATGGCTTCCTTCAGATATGATGGCATTGGACCACAATGCATATTTGGGTAATGAGCAGAAGTCTAAAATGAATTCTTTCTCCAACCGGCAACCAATGAAGGCTCCTTCTGGGACGGGCACTAGGTGACCTGGTTATTAGAACACTCTCCCGTGCTTAGTGTAAACAATCCCTATGACTGTTCTCCAGGCTTTTTGGGATGAACGTGAAGTGTTCCAGTGTGGAATCAGACAAATACAATATTAAGGCTTTTACACCATGCAAAGAGAAATACACCAACACTGGCTTGTAAAGATTCCCAGAATCTTTATTGCAATACTGTGCAGTTTACAAAACAAAGTATACAAATAGCTATTTGGCCGTCAGTACATCACAGTGACCACCAGCAGGTTCAATGTGAGCAGTGAACAGGAATTGCTAGCTGGACATCAGCGTATTTATACAATTTCTTCATAACGATGTCCAGCCTCCTACAATTTAATCATGTACTGGGCTAGGGTCGCGCCAGGTTCATTCCTAATTTACATATCTCGTGCATGCGGTATACCTTTTAATACATTTACTAACAAACACTATTATTCTCTGGGTTTAACTTTACACTCTTTACACATTGCTTCAATGCAGGTCGAACAGATGTTTTGCATGTCGTGTTCAAATAGCGTTATTGTTCTTGCATACTTATAGGTTACATCGCCAATTCAAGTAATCCCCTGATCCCGAGGTCAACAAAGGACAAGGTCTACATGGCCTTAACATATAGCCTTCAGGCAGGTTGGACATTAACTTGCCTACAGAGGATGAAGAGGTTAAGTAAGAACAAGAGAACGCAGGTCGGTCATTTTAGGCCACGGGGTGACTTTGCACGAATAACTAAAAATGGCGGCTTTGACCTAAAATGGAGGCTCGATTAACTTAAGGTTACGACCTTGCAATGCAGATTTTCTCGCAGAGCGACTGGGCATAGGCCAACATATACAATGAGGACGAAACAATACTATATCAGTTTTAACACCAGTACATGGTAAACAAACCCGAGATAGCAATATGAAAGTACTACAAAATTACAAAAAGACTACAGAACTTCCTGTGGAGGCTTTTGCTGTCAGGCAGCTTTTTAAAGTGGGTGAAAGGTGTATTAGCCTTGTTCTTAGCTCGCAGGAAAGATGATGAGCACTGAAAATGAACTTTTTTGGACAACTTCAAGCTGCTGTCCAACTTCAGGCTTCTGTCCAACGCCAAGCTGCTAATAGATAGATATACTAATTGTAGGCATTAACAGAGAGAGCCCAAAGAATATAAAAAGAGCTGTTTGAGTCCCACAGAGGGATATTTTGCTCTGCGCACACTGGAAGCTGGCAAGAAGACAAGAGGCAGACAGAAGGCTGGAGAGAGCATCACTGGAGCAGAGGGGAGGGCTGAAGTCCCTCTTTGTCCCTGGCTGTAGTTTAAAGCCACTAAATAAAATGTGTGGGTTTTCTGAGACATTTTGGGCCCACAGAGGACTCTGTTTACTGACATTTGAGCAGAACATTTGATTTTAATTGAGCTGTGTGGGGGAATATATTTTACTTTTCCACCCAAGGCAAGACAGCTCACAACCTCATTTCTAATTGGCTGCATGCCATGCATCATGGTCAGTCCCAATTGACAGTAACTCTTTTTGGATAGTTTTTCCTCGGTTCTCATGCATTTTGATGAAAAGACCATGGTGAATATGATTGATGGTTTTTTAAATATGTTTTGGCATTTTTCTTGGACTGTGTAAACCACTTCAGGCTCCAGGCTCCTCTAGCTCTCATCGGCCTGCCTATTACAGAGAGTGAGTGTGGAAGGGTTTTTACCCTTCATTGATATGACATTGAGAACGATATAGAAGTATTGAGGTATAAAAAAGGGAGTTCTTTTATATGCTTCTATGAAGGTTGCCTAGTGAGACCTTGTGAGGAAGGTCATTGTTTCTTGAGGTGACTATGATATCTCGGATATGGTTGATCCATTTTTTATCTTGAGTAGATGTAGAGGCAATGGAAATGATTTTGGCTTATTCATTAATTACTTTTTGAATTTTAAGTGTGTTGTGCATATTGACTATTATGGTAGTAATGTTTCTTCATTACTTTTTTCTATAAAAATATATACTTCATACATGAGAGCGTAAGAAGCTTTCATTGAGTGTTCATTACTGAGTGTGTTGTCAAGAAGCATTTTAACATGAACTTTAAGGGTGGGGATCTAATTAAATGTATTGTGTACTGACGTGTTATATATGGTACATGTCTTTTAATATACCTAAATAGGGTTAATGGAAGGTATGAGCAGTGGACTATCAATAACAAATGATGTGACATTTAAAAGCCTCTCCTGGGCAGATAAAAGAGGTTAGCTGCCTACTGTGGGGGTTGTTGCCTTCTCTCTTTACTGATGTACAGTGACAGGCATATGCTCCTCCCTCTATCTATTACTACCAAGACACCTGCCTAGAGGTGGGGGGGTCTTACACACTCCCCTATTGTGGCGGAGTGGCTCTGGAGATAAGGTACGTGTGTACCACCAGTTCTACACGCTATGCCCAGGGTTTAATAGTGCATGCTTGGTTTGCAAATCTTATCAATAACACAGTTCATTATGCTCTCAGTCCATACATTTAGTCAACCCAAAACAGCAACACGTGTTTCGACTGCCGTCCTTCTCAAGGCTGTTTGAACATTATTACCATACACATAAAATTGTTAAGTATCTACAAATAATGTTTGAGAATATATATAAAGCATATATTATACCAATTAAGGTAAAATACATAAGTACATACCAATGGCGGGAGTTGAAGAGGTTTGGTGGAGAAAGACAATGTACACATGTAAGCAATGTCTTTTAAAATCCTTATTAACATGCATATATTTAAATCAGTATGATATTGATTTTGTGATATGTGATCTGTCATGCCTTTTCTTTCACCCTATTTAAGTCCCATTCCGGAGGACACTGCATAGTTTCCATACCATTGTACCCTCAAATTTGTGCCCACTAGTTTCTTTACTGGATCTTTTACCATCTTCAGTTATTGAGTGACGATGTAATGAACCGGGTAGAGTAATTGTGCACCCACAACTGTTGTGGTTGTATAAATTCCATGATGAAATGTATGAGGAGCATGTATGAGTTTACTATAATCAAATTGTGATTTTATGCGAGTGCAATTTATGCAATGTATGCAATTAAGTTTTTGTTTTTTAATTCAGTCACTATGTAGAGACTTGGATATACAGCCCAGTAATTCCAAAATCATTAAATTAAAAAGAAAACATCTAAATTCACACCACAATTAGCTAACAAGAATGAGATTGACACTTTCCATAAGGCGGTGATTAGAGATGTTCACTATCATCTGGATAAGAAAGCAACCAAGAACCAGTCTACACATCGGTATCTGAGTCCAGAAGAATCCCGAGCTCTAGATACACTATCACAAGATAGAATTATAGTAATTAAGGAAGCAGATAAGGGAGGAAATGTTGTTATCTTAAATACTGTGGACTGAGCTAAGAGGAACAATAGTAATCAGTGGGTTGCAATTGAGACTACCGGGGATGCTTCCCTACTGTTCCGCATACCGTATATACCAAAAACACACCAAGTCTCAAGGTGCGCCTCACACCAAAAATTCAATAGTCATGTACTCGTTATTATAAACATTTCATAGTGTACTGAATATTTTCAAGTTGAAAAACAAGTAGCCACCCTTTTGAATTACTTTAACTAACATTTACAATTTTAAAATGCCCCATTTCATTGTACCAAAACACAAAAAGTCCCAAAGTAGTCCACTCTGGGTTTTCAAGGAACACAACAAAAAGAGGTCTGTGATAAGAGCCAATGTCTGACATTGGCATGACATTTGTTGTGTGTGAAGTGACAAAAATGGAACTGCTACAAAAAGCACACGTTTTGAATGTCTAACATGCAGACATAAGGGAAATTAAATATGCAGTTTAAAAAGAAAGTGGGGTTACCGTATGATTCAGTGTGTATTCTTGGAAGATATGATTGCTAAGTATGGCAGTGCGGGGACTAAAAGGGCACTAACACTTCAAGAATACTTGTATTTAAAAAAAAAGAGATTCTCTGCATTTTAGTATACTTTATAAATGTGGGACTTAATTAAACAGAATGCTATTTGTTACCCTGAAAAACGGGAACGTTTTCTTTGCTCATAATCTATATAGAACAACATGAGTTCTCTACAAATGACCCTAGGGTTTGTGCTAATTATCCCAGAATAGCCTGTGTTATTGTCACCTGTTTGAAGTCATTGTCTGGCACATGCAAGTGCTTTATTACAATGCTAAATGTACATAACCTTTATAAACGCGAAAATAAAGGTTTCAAAGGTCTTATCAACAAACTCTTTGGGTATGAATTAAGATTATCTAGTTATATTTATCTTCATTTTTTTGTTTTTAGCATTTTTTTTCAGATGAAATTAGTGTTTTACTTTCTTGCAGAGTCCTGTGTGTTGGATGTGCAACTACTGTTTGCATTTATACATTGCAGAAGGAACATCTAGCATCCATTAGTCAGAGAAGAGAACTACTTTCCAATAAAATGTGTGTTTCTTTAATCCTGTGTGCATTGTCCATTTCCATCCAGGGAAAATATAGAAATAGGTGATTATGATGTATTTTATCTAATGGATGAAAGCCCTGTGGCTGATGTTGATATGGGGGATTATTTCCCTCCACAAACTGAGCAGAATAGCCTAAGAACAGCAGCAGTGTCCTGCACTCTCCCTCTCCTCTACTGCATGTAATTGGGAGGTTTTGGCCTTCTAGAATAAAGGGAGTGTATTGTCTCTCTGGCCCCAGTGCGTTTAGATCACAGAAGCAAATCCTGGCCTGGCAGGCCCAGCCTTCCCACACTCTGCAGGAGATAAACTTGGGTATAAGAATTAAACAAAAGTTTAAATGGGAAAAACAAAATGCCAGTATTTGCCACAGTAATTTGAAATGACCATTAGTTACATGGTGCTGGAAGCACATGCGTGCACCTTCGTGCATTGGCCGCAGGCATGCTGCAAAGAGACTTTGACAGAGGTGTCTATTCAAGCACATAGGCATTGATAAGCGGTTAACTTTCTGTAGTTGCTGTGGCGTGTGGGCTATAGATTTCGCATTCACCGGTGATAGAGTCTGGATGTGGGTTTGGATCTGGTGTACGCTGTTTAATGGGTGAATGCTTTATGAATCGGGTGACCATTGAATTGATTTGGTTCCATGATTCGATCTACCCATCAATGTTGCTTTTACATTTAACATGTTTCCCTATTATATGTTTTTCTTTTTTACTACATGAGAACAAGAATAGTGGGCACTCTTGCAAGTAATCTTGCCATACAAAACAAAAACAAAATATCTGATGCTTGGCTCATTAATGTTATGGTAATTTACAGTCATGCCATTGTTAAAAATAAAATTAATCACACAATTGGGAGTATTTTTGACCTTGACATTCCATCCTATTAGCAGTCCATATTCAAAGTTATTGGTGTATGGTCTAACTTATAATAATACACATCAAATAACTTCATTCAGCATGTGCCACTCCATTTCTCCCAGCACTCTCCCTAGTCAGCACCTCAACAACTAGCAACCACGGCACTCCCACATGTGCTCCATTCGCCAGGCCTGCACACTGCCCCCAGTTGGCCTGATGTCAATACCCTTACCCCCAAGTACACCAGCCCCGCTAACTCTACGTCCAGGCTCACCAGTACAGCCACTCATGCACACACGCTCACCAGTGCAGCCACTCATGCGCCCAAGCTCATCAGTGCCACCCCGCATGCGCCCAACTCAACAGTACTGCCACTCATGCGAGAACGTACGAAGTTAAAAGACCTGGAGAGAGGAGATGGGAACGATCCAGACAACAGGGTAGTTAATGGATGAGACGGACAGAAGAAGGATCTTAGGGAAGAGTATATGGCAGACAGGAGAGTAAAAGTAAGAGTGAAGCAGGGAGAAGAATACAGTGAAACAGCATAGGAGTGTGAAATACTAGAAACATTACAGAAGGAAAAAGCCTCAAGACGGAAAGTGTCAGGAAGACAAGGAGGGGAGTAAAAGGGTCTTAGAGGGAGGTTGAGTTAGCGTATCCTGTGGAAGAGACACCTGGCCATTCACTTGTACGTAAATGCCCATGAGATCAGACCAGAACTTCCGGGGCACACCATGATTTTGCAAAGCCTTAAAGAGAAGTGTCACAGAGGTAAGAAAGCCCAGCCCCCTCAAGCACAGAAAGGCCCACCTTGAGACTCAGAATCCTGACTATAGTGATCACAAAGAATGTATTATCCAAGCAAGAAGAAGGTCCACGTGGCTCTTAAAATCCCACAGACTGTAAGTGTGTTTCATTTGATTGCCAGGAGGTGGGGCAAAAGGAAGTCAGTGATGGTCTGATATACTATGGTCTTTATGCAAGTAAGAATAGATCTCTTTTGATTTCTTTGAAAATCCCTCATTAACCCAGTCCATACCAATCCATTGGGATATTTTCTGTGTAAATACCCCATTATATACCCTACACTGTGAGACTTGAGTTGTCTGTTGATCTCTCAGTCGTGACAGGATCCCATCTCTAAGGAGCCTGCATGTATGTGACCTCATTTCAAATGGGAGTGTCTGCTTAACTCATCTTAAGACAGCCCCATGGAATGTTTCTCGGAGATAATGCAGTTCTTACGTACAATTTCGAAGGCAGTCTATGTTGGGATGTCATTAATTTCTGGGGGTTAGCAGTTCCAGCAAAGGAGATTTAGGAGGGTGAGCAAAGGTGGGAGGCAGCACCGGTTAGAAAGGGTCAATTTGGGATGTGGAAAGCTTGGGAGGATACAGTGTGAGGGGGTGAGTAGTAGCAGGAGATAGATTCATAGAAGTGATAGCTCATGTATGGATTTAAACACAAGAAGAAGTAATTTGAATAGAGAGCAACTGCATGGATAGTCATCCCACTCGAAGCTGGGTCGGGCATGTGGGTGTGAATTCTGTGAGGTTGCAGTGTTTACAGAGAGCCCCATGATGATGCTGCATCAATAGTCCAGCCAAGTGTGGGCCGTGGTGGTGATTAATGTTTTGGCACCGTTAGAGATGAGATGAAGTTGGATTTTACTGATGTTCAGGAGGTTACGCCTGGCAGAACTAGTATTGGAGGCAACCAATGAAAGGTTAAGGTTTCAGGTCAATGTCAAAGAGAAACCAAGCTTGAGAGCCTTGTGAATGGTAAAAGAGGAGTGGGAAGAATGACATAGGAGAGGTGGCGTGGCATTGGAAACCAAGAGAACGAGCCCCTCAGTTTGTCATGAAGCCTTGAGAATAGCCTCAGAAGAATAGGTAAGGGCCAGAGAAACCCTTGTTTTAGGACCTCAGATCATGACTGTTCACGTGGCAGTAGAATGGACAAGGCATTATCTTCCTTGGAAAATGAAGCAAACCAGCAGTGAAAAACTAAAATACCCAGAATCCCTTGCACTCCTAATGGAGCCTCTAGGAACCCATCCTATGTAAGGCCCTGCCTCATACATGCAAATGTCCGACATTCTGTGATCTTACCTGATGCCGCTCTTGCTCCTCTGTTCCCATTCAGCTTCCTGTTCGGTTTTAGGAATGACCTATTTTCCTTTGTGGTTCCTTAAAGGGCTGCTCTGCTCTCCTGATGCTATTGATGTCTAATCTCGGGCCGCCATCTGCAAAAGAGGAAGAGTTTTGATCAGTACTGAAAAGACAGCAATAGGTTGGAAGGCACTGCACTCATTTTTCTTGTCAATGTTAAGTCATTCCTGGAAACAATAATAGTAGCTAAAGGCTTCTTGGGAAGTATGGATTGCACGTCCTTCTGCAGATCGTCTGGGAGAAAAACTGTGGCCAAATAAGACATGACAGACTTTTAGAGGATTTGAGCATGAGGCAATGCAGTACCATAAAGTGATGGACAGCGGATAGGCAAATGTGATGGGAGGTGACAGCGCTGGGGTGAACGAGGGAAAGGAGAACATTTGAGCATCATCAGGATGATATGAAAAGCCAAAGATTGAAGAGGGGAGACACAGAGAGGGGTAGCAGTTTGCAGTGTGAAGAGGTCAGCAGGATCACGCACAGGAGGGGATGACAGCCCCGAGGGTGGGGCCAGCTCAGCTAGGGTGGTGGGTGCAAAGACTGATAGATAGGAGACTGTGGAAGATGCTGTGTGCTAGACAGTGGGATGCTGTTGGAGTGAAACAAATGAGGGCACACAGGTGATGCCGATTATATATGAGAGGCATTAGAGGAGAAGTAGAGGGCAAAGCAATAGCTGAGAGTGAGGATGGGAAAGATCAGATTCAAGGGGGGGCAAGCAATCATGGATTGGAGGGATGTGGGCGCGTTCACAGCATGAGATTTGAAAGAGGAAAGGAGGTTTTTGTAATAGTTTGACTTGGCTGAGTCAGGAGTAGTGGCGAAAGCAAGCTGCAATTGCTTGTAGGAAGTGAGAGGAAAAGAAGAGTAGGCTTTGCAGCAATTGTGCAAGTTGGGGTGCATGATTGTAATCATATGTTTAATGGCTGGGATACTCATGTTTGAGGACGTAGGTGAGGGGGAGTAATGAAGTGGATGGGATAATGGTGCACACAGGGAGATACCTGTGCCACACTGAACTATAGAAATGCCAATTCAGAGGGCATGCAGAGGAGTCTTAAAAGGAATGCTATGTTACTCTAAGTAGGGGGCCACAGAGTCAGGTTTACAATTTTGTTTTGCAATTTCAGAATAAGGGAAGAGGGAGACCAAAAGATAGGCAGAGGCAGTGAAATGTGGAAAAGAGTGGTAATGAAGTGATAGTTCAACTGATGGGCATGAGAATTGAATGAGGAATTGAGATCTACAGAGTTACCATGATTGTGGGTTAGCGGGTTATGGAGGACAGCCAGAGATTGTGGGCCTTGGTGAGAGTAGTTGAACAGTAATGTGTTTGAAAGAAGAAGCAAGACAGTCAGAGAGGGTGAGGGTGGCTGATGGGGTGGCTTTGTTGATTATGAGGCCAATGCAACTGGCTTTTGTAAAAAGGTGAGAGGACTATGAAAAGGTAGCAAAGTCAGTGTGCCAGGCTGCACTGCTATATGAGGCGACCCATGTCTCAGTGCCCGCCATCACAGCAAGATCTGGATGGCAGGAGTCAAAGTGGTCAGTAATGAAGGGGGATTTTTTGCAGAGAGATTTGGCAAAATAGGAGCGCGTTTAGTGAAGAGGCACGAGGAAGCAGAAGAATGAGGGGTGGATCCTTGAGGCATACAAGAATGGTAGACGATGTTAGAATGGGTGTGGGTTGAGTGACTAGACTGCCATGAAAGAGTTGGGACTGGGATCAGGATGAGGGAAGCAGAAGCAGGAGAGATCAGCTATAGAGCCATGTGTATGTTGTGGTCAGAAGTCAACAGAAGGATGGCTTTTCCCAGGGTTCTCTTTATTCTCTGCCTGGAAACGGTTCCATATTTCTGAGACGACCAAAAGATACTTCCCTTGTGGGTGCGATGAGGTCTGGGAGCCTCAAATGGGTCTTTGCAACGCGATGGGAAAGTCACTCCAGGGTGATCATTATTGAAGTCCTTTTGATCTGAGGCCGACAGGGAATAGGGGGAAGGACAGTGTAGCTGAATAGTACCTTCATACTGGGGAAGGGGTCAGACACCTTGGGTTTGCTAGGACCCCGCTTCCTTCCTGAGAAATCTCCTAACATCCTGCAGACAGGGCAGTCTGGGAGCTGTCATCACAAGGAATAACTCTAGTTACAGCAGCAAGGATTGGGTACTTACAGAGGGCTTGGCATGAACCAATCCACTGTGGAAAAGTGAGTATAAAAGGGAACACCCTGACCCCAAAATGCATCATCTTTGAGACTCCTCTTGGAGCATCATCTCAGAGAATCACCTTGAACCATCTTGAAGAGTATTTCACTGGACCCTTGCTGAGATAAACACTGACCAAAATGTCAATCCATTGATTGAAGACAAGGATTTCACCGGAGGGTGCAGACCCTCTCGCTAACCACTTCTGGGGCACATTTGAAGGGACCTGCTTGCGGGAAGCCTGACTGCAGCTGGACACGGGAACCCAAAACATTACTTCCTGAAGTGAAAAGTCCTGCAAGTGTCCCTGGTAACCTTCCTGGCTGGGTTTCACCTTTCCTCAGGTACTGTGGCGGGTAGAAGTAGTCAGACAATTGAGGGACATGTTTACGTATTTTTATTTAAATACTGTGCATAAGGCCTATCTTTGCCTATTGCAAGAGGAGGATACCTACTTATCTAAATAAACTAACGGTGCTTGTTATTCGTCAGGCAGTTCCAAATGAATATGTCCACAGTGCAAGACAGTTCTTACTGACCCTACCTCTATTTTAACTAATTTAAAGTAGATCAGGAGAATGTCTCTCTTCTCCTGATTATCTCTTATTGAAATGTCTCTACTTTACTCAATCATGCTCTTTAGCATATCTTTAGATAGACTCTTGCCACCTTCTGGATAACTTCTTGCAGCTCTTTCACAATACACTTGGGTTTTATCTCCACTTTAGGGCTTGACTTGGACAGTTCTCCTTGACGGCCTTCTTTATAGTCTCTTTCTGAATCTTGTTAGACCTTCTTAGTTTGGGTGTACTTTGTAGTAATTTGACCTTCCCCCTCTCCTGGGGATTCTCACTTTGATTATCTATCCTCTTATTGGGTTCACTTGATTTCACTTCCCAATCATACTTATAGGATTCTTTCTCTGGTTTCATCCACTCTTTACTTCTTAAACCGTGGGGTACTTCCCCTCTTCACAGGGCATTGGTGTCCAGTCTTTAATGACTCCTCTTTCGGGCTTATTTGTTTTTCTCTTTATCGCTTTATCACAGTTCCACTTATATGGTTTTACGTTCAGAAGCTCATCAATTTAACTGGAATGAGGCTATCCTGCTTCATAACGGTGCCCCCAGCAGCCGCCCGGTTCTCGCGTTCTCTCTGTTACCTTTTTGTCTGCAGGGGAGCACTGTCGGTCTCGACACTCACTAGAATTCTCTTCCTCCACTCTGTATCACGTGCTTCTAAATATTTCCGGTGCCCCCCCTCAGTCATCTCTCTCTGTGCGCTCGCCGCCTGGATGGTTTCGGCATAGTTTGACGGGCGCATGACCCACCAAGTCGTCATGGTCACGCCACCACTGGGGTTATGATTCCCTTCTCTGCTGTTTCTCCATTGTCGTAAACGCCTGGCCTCCAGCGTTTTCTTCTGGAGCTCAGGACCTCTTCGAAATTTGCAGGCTCTGCGGCTCTCCTTTGCTCTCACCTCTCTGTGGTGACCTGATGTCTAGAGGGTTCCCCAGCTTACACTCTTCGCTCTCTGCTTTACGTCTCCACAGTGTGCTCTCCCTCTTCAGTCTACTCATCTCAGTTAAATATGTTTCTCCTAAAAGAGACAGTTTGCTTGGGCATAGTAGTGTATTTTAGTTTTGTTCTCAGCCAAACACCCAGGTGTTACAATATTTTTCTCAACAGATAGTCTCATGCAGGCTGCTATGGTGGATGTTCTAGGGAGTTCTCACAGGAATGGGAGTCCTTGTCCCCTAAGGAGAAGTCTCTCCCAGTGAGGTCCCACTTGCCCAGACCCCTAGGGAGGGTCTCGCAGAGCAGCTTCACCTACCTTGCCTCCCTAGGGGAGATATGATTAATATGCTTGATTCATGACAGGACCCAGTGAGGAATTGCTCAGTACTACAAGGAACAAAAGACACTGCCTTTGACTTTGAGTGAATTCGCTTCGCGCACCTTGAAACCACTGCAAAGAACCAATAGAGCTGCCTTTGACACCCTCTCAACTTTGGGCAGCTTCGATCGTCTTCGAGTTATGCTGACCTGAACATCACCCTCTGCTCCAAATTTCGTCAAGCCACTAGCCATTGCCTCTTGTTGAACTGTATTACTGTGTTAAATTCCATTAAGCTAGCCCACAGACACAAATCTGACTTGATGTGCCAGAAAGCAACCAGAAACTGTCTTAATGCTGTCGAGACTCTGCAAGAAGTAAGAAAGTATATAGCAGTGTTTATGTCCCCCAAACCTTGTTCTATGGACCATAGGCACATTAATACCTTAAAGACATATTCTATTTTAATATCACAGCACCCTTTTGTCCCAAAGTCTGCATTCCCTGTGCATTGCAACACAGAGCTGGATTGTTAGTGTTTTAATAGTTTCTATGTCTTTTTAGTTTAAGTAAAGTTTTCTTTTTATGGAACCTTGAATGGACATTTCTTATGTTGGTGCTTATCGCACTATTGTTGTTTTTGGATGCTCCATGCTGGCTCATATTCTCTTGAAGGGTATAGGCTGCTACATTAAGGAGAAGACGGTTTACCATTCATGGTGTGCTTATTTCACCTTCATGACTGAGATCACTGTTGTTCTAGTAGTACTGTGGGATTGAAAATGAGTTTAGAAACCACTTCTCAGCCCTGCTCTCCTCTGTGGTAGTAGGCATTTTGTCACACTATTAAAGACAAAAAAGTGAAAGCCTACCTCTTTGCCCCTGATTTGCCCTCTGAACCTACCTCTCATCTGCCTTCACGGTAAAATGTTTCACTTGCCACTAACCTGTCGCTGTCCCTCACTTTCTCTGCCTTCACTCTAGCATTCCATCCATCATGGTCACATCTCTAACACAGCTGGCTGTATCGCCTAATGTCGAATGTTGATTTTCAATTTTCTAAATACACCCATGTATTGTCCCAGGACACTGTTTTATTTACTCCCCTCCACAGCATGGTTGTCACTCGAACTTACCCCATTGTAAGAAGCTCACTGCTTCCGGTCAAATCTGATATCTTATCTATTGTACATTCTTTTGTGATCAAAAGAGCATTGTTCTTCCCTGTATACACATACATAAATAAATGTATATAAAAAAGAGGATACTTTTTGTTCACTTTCTCAGGCAGAGTTTAAGCTATTATTGCACTTGTTCTATCACACCTCCATTATTTTAAGGTCTACCAAAATATTTGCTGTACAGGCTTCCATGAGTAAATAATGCAATAGCCTTGGCTCTATTACAAGACAGGAGGGCCCATGGCCTTAGCTCCCTTCACTTACTGTAAATTGCAAACAATTGGGCATAATCTTTGTGCTTTATCCTTGCTAACCAAAAAAGAGATATACCCCTTCCAGAGCCCACCAGTCCTCCAGAAACACCCTGTTGCACATTCGATAGTTTGGGTTATCCAGATATAGTGGTCGTTTGCTCTTTACATTGGCTGTCACAGTTTTGGAATTGGCCCCAGGCCAGAAACAATCGGAATCATCACAGATCTGTTATTGTTTAAAAACAAAATGGAGAATCACATTTTGCCTCACTAGATGTACCAGGTGTGCTCCACAGTTTTTCTCCTCAGCGCGAAGGAACCATCATGGTGGCGCAGGTATGTGCTTTAAGAGAAATACCAACATAATATAAGATGGATTTGCTTTCTAAGGAGAGTTCAGGGACTTAAAATGTCTTCTTCTCTACTCGACCCTGCCCCAGCTAGATTTATAAAAGATCACCTCACGTTGTCTGAAGACCTCTCAAATATTAGTAATGCCTCTCTGGGGAGGGGTATATTTCTGTATCATCTGCAAGAATCTGTAGCTACCCCTCTGCTGAAGACAGCAGATTTAGATTCTGCAATTCCTTCTATTTTTAGACCCATCTCTAACCTCCCCTTTGGGAGCAGAATCTTGAAGGGAGAAGTCACATCGCAAATAAATAGCTTATCTGGGGAGAGAAAAAAACTACTCAGGGACTCTCTAGCTGAGTTTTGGCAGTTGCGTAGTCCTGAGATGGCAACGTTGGTAATCTGAGAAAACGATTAGACCTGAGAGTGAGGGGGGTTCCAGCTGTCTGTCTAAAGCATTTCATACCATAGGCCATACTATCCCTTGGATTCAATCTCTTCTGAGGGGCAGGTGGCAGAGAGTACCGCTTGGTCATTTCACCGCACCCAGCTGCTTGATTCCCTGTGATGTCTCACAGAGTTCCTCTATGTCTTCTCTCGTAGTCAATATGTATAGGTAGTCTCTAGCCCAGGTGGTGCAGAGCTCAGGACTTGAGTGCCAACTCTACACTGCTGATATCCAGATTTTGGTTGATCCCTGAGGTGAATCTGATGATGCACTAAACATTCGGGAATGCCTAGGCATGCTGCAGCATTGGATGCTGGAGGACTGTCTATGATTAAACAGTGATAAGACAGAAGCCCTACTGCTTGGCAGCCATACTGGTTCACCACTTCCCTTTCAGTGGCAGCCCTCAGGTGGATGTGGCTGTAAAATCTGCACACTTTCATCCATGTAATATTGGTCAATCTGGTAATTTGCTTGGTGGTGAACAATACAATAATTTAGTGAAAGCTGTAGCTCCCTAGAGAGTTCAATAGTATATGCCCCATTATTTAGGCATCACAAGGAAATCCCTGAATACATTTCAGGTGGTTCAAAATCAAGCTGTACGAGCAGTGACCTGGCTAAAGATCTGAATCCAGTCTGCTTCACTTTAGGGTGGAGGATCAAATCCATGCCTGGGTTTTGCTTCACATGTGGAAAATACTCAGTGCACATGCCCCCGATTATCTAACATGGCCTGGTGATATGTCCCGACTCAAACATTTAGATCCAATAATAGGAATTTGTTCTATTTTTTTTCTTACATTTTTATATTATTGTTTAAAGAGTGGACATAGTTGTCATTAAGCAATTTCCATAGTACTCATGCTGTTGGAAAATCACTACAAGTAATGGGTTACCATCTTTGGAATCACTACTCATTGCTATTGGCAACTGATCCACTATGCAGATCTTTAACAATTGACTAAAGCGTTATGTATCAAAAAATAGTCATAGGCGCCCCTCTGCGAGAACGAACATGGCTAAATGACCTGTTCTTTGCGAAGGTAGCGACTTGAGAGTCTGCAGCCACACCTTAACGCACTGTACCTTCCATAGAAGGGAATACCATTTGCATATCAGTCTTTGTCCTGCCAACATGGGCAGTCCAGAACTAAAATGCTATGGCAATTCTCCTCTGAACCAACAACAGTCCCAGACACGTGTTTCAGCCTTGTTGGGCCTCATCAGTGAGGTGGAGCTTTTCCTCTCTGAGTACAGTGAGCAAGGGGTCCATGTCTGGATGACCCTAGGATACTAAGGGTGACTAAACCTAAGTGCCTTGAACAATCACAAATAGTCATAGACACCCCCCCTGCAAGAACAATCACGGCTAAATGACCTGTTCTTGGGAAGGTACCCACTTGAGAGTCCGCAGCCACACTTTAGCTCAATGTACCTTTCAGAGAAGGGAAATGAACATTTGTATATCACTCTTTGTCCCGCCCACATGGGCAGTGCAGCACCGAAATGCAATGGCAATTATCCTCTAAGCAAGAGTACCAACAGCAACCACAGACAAGTGTTTCAGCCTTTTTCGGCCTCATCAGTGAGGGAGCTATGCCTCTGTGAGCAAAGTGAGCAAGGGGCCCACAACTGGATGACCCTAGGAAACTTAGGGTGACTAAACCTAAGTCTCTTAATCAAAAAATCATCATAGGTGCCCCTCTGAGAAAACAAACATAACTAAATGACCTGTTCTTTGGGAACGTACCCACTTGAGAGTCCGCAGCCACACTTTAGCTCCCTGTACCTTTTACAGAAAGAAAATAACCATTTGAATATCAGTTTTTATCCCGGCCCATGTGGGCAGTCAGGTGGGTGGTTCTGATATCCCTCAGCGTGCTGGCGGGACCAACTGTCAGAATGTAAAAGTAGAAAAAGGATTCCTGGAGGAGGTGGGGGTCTCCTCACTCCTGAATACTGTAACGAGGATGAATTGGCCTAGGAGTAATAGAGATTACCAGTAAGTAAACGCCACATTGACTGACAAGTCGCAGAGGAAAAACACTGGAACAGCTTAAAATGTGAACTTCTACTAGTAGAAAGAGCCCATATTTCAAGCTCATTGATTGGCTGTCCATGCTCTAATGTTAAATGTTAAAAGTATTTGTACCGCGCACCGTCACCAATGGAGTTGGTCCCCAGGCGCTCTGGCGGATATGCAAATGAGAAGGCGGAATGTGTTAGTAGTGTGAAGAGGGAGTAGGATAGTGAGTGGAATGGTGTTCTGTTGGCAGCTTCATCTCGGTATACACTGTGCGCTGAGCTTTGCTGCAAGTATTGGAACAATGTCAGTCCACGTGTGCTGTAGGTGCGGTTTATGTGTTGTTGCAGTGTGGTGAAGTGCATGCAGCTTGCGGTGCGAGAGGTGGTTTTGTTTGTTTTTTGAGTGAGTTAAGTATGTAGAGAGTTTGAGCTTTTTTGGTTAGTGGGTTATAGGTTTTGCAGCTAATCTTCACAGTATGGTTGAATGCCTGGATTTTGGCAATCCTGTACGTTGCTAAAACAGCTAGATTTGAGAGTCCTGCAAGATGGGAGAGAGGCCCATGCCCAACAAAACAGTTGAGTATAGTACCATGCACTGCTGGGTTTGAGGAGCAATTTTTATAGTTCAATAAAATCCTATAACACAGCCAGATTTGAAAGTCTGGTATTGGGGAGAGAGGTCTACGCCTAACAGTGCCATAGGGGTTTTTGCATGGCGCATTCCCTGTTGCATTCTAGCGAGCTATGTATAGTGTTGTATTCTAGTGTGAGATTGGAGTGTCTGTCTGTACTCCTCCTTTGGTGTCGAAGCAGGAGGAGTGGTGTCCCCTTTCCCTGCTATCTATGTGAATTTGTCTGCTGGAACTTCAGGTGTGGTACAGGGCGGGGGTGCGATGGATGAGTCATCTAAGTGCTTCCGTCTAGGTCTGTCTATGCATTCAGTCTTTTGTGCCCTCCCCTTGTGCCTATCTCTCGTTATGTCTTATGGTATGTTGCGTTCCTTGGATTCTGTTCATATTTGGTTGCTTGGTAGGAGCTGGGATATGTGTCTTCCTTTATCATTGGTTTGGCAGTGTGGGTGGTCTTCTAGTTACGAAGTGAAGAGCCAGGTTTTGAGCAGCTTCCTGAATACTAGGTGGTTTCTTGTGTTCCATATATTGTTTAGTAGGTCATTCCAAGTTTTCAGTGCCTGGTGAGAGTAAGAGGATCCTCTTGTTCTTGTCGGCTGGTGTAGGCGTAATTTATCTCTCAGGAATTCTGCGCCTTGGTTGTGTATTGCTCTGTGCGTGATGCACGTTGATTTGAACTTTAGTAGTTGTTTTATTGGTAGCCAATGTAGTATTTTTAGCGCGGATGTGATGTGTTCTCTACAGGGTAGTTTGAGAAGGAGTCTGGCTGCCGCATTTTGTCATGACCAGAGCGATGATGGTGTTTTGTTGGCGAATGACAGGAATGGTAGGATCCTTTTTGTTTGAGCTGATCCGTTGTAGAAATTTCAGTTTGTTTGCAGTGTTGTTGTTGATCCTCCATTCTGATTTAGTTTTTTTCTTTTCATGGCGCTGAGTAGTGGGGTGAACCATTTTGCCATTGTTTTTTTGCGTGAGGGAGTGAAAGGTTTTTCTTTGGTGATGTCGTCTAGGGTTGATAAGATCCAGGTCTGGAGTAAAGCTACTTTTTTGTCCAGATCAGCTTCTTCTATAGTTGTTGCTTGTGGTTTGCTGAGTTCCAGGAGTTCAGTTAGATTGGAATTTTTGATGGTTCTCCAGTTTCTTTTCATGGTGATCAGTGGTATGTCTTGTTGGTTGTTTATTGGCATGCCAATTGTGATGATGAATGGGATGATGAGGTGGTCGCTCCAGAGTATTTGAATTGAAGGTGCCGTGGTAATGAGTTCTTTATTGGCTGCTAGTTGGGAGGTTAAAGATTTTTGTGTGGTTGTAGTTTCTTCTTAGAGCCAGATGATGAAATCTCGGAGGATGATCAGATGATTGTGCTTGATGGCTAGGATGGTGATTGCTTCAGTGAAGGCATCTACGAAGGTTGCATTGTAGGTTAGTGGTCTGTATTAAGTATGAATTTCAGGTTTGTGTTGGGGTTTACTGATAGGCGTAGTATTAGGGATTTACATTTATCGATGTTTAATGGATCTTCCAGTTTGATAGCCAGGTGTTCTTCGTGGATGATTTCCAGTCCTCCCCTCTTTTAGTTTGGTTTGCTTGGATGCATGTGAATTTTTCAGGCAAGCAGTTGTTGAGGGTGATCTTGTAGTTGTCGTCTAGCCATGTTTCAGTTACAAATAGGATGTGGATACCTCTGTCCGATAGGAGGTCGTATATTTCGGTTGAATGTTTGGACATTGACCTTGTGTTTATTAAGTTACAGTGGATTTTCTTGCTCTGGTTTTGTTTATTGGTTGTTCCTTGTTCTGGTTTGTAGTTGTTCAGTCGTGGTGTTTCTATATTGATGTTGATTAGATGAAGAACAGCAACGGCTGCTTCTGCATTGAAGCGGCCTACTGGGTTGATTGCATAGCTGTTCAATCGTGGTTCTTCTCCAGTGATGATGATTGGTTGAAGATCAACGATGGCTTCCTCTTCATTGAATCGGTCTGTTAGGTTAATGGTAGGGTTGTTGGTTTACAAAAAACAACAGGAGTAACAGGGGATACCAGGAATATCTAAGTACTGTGACCTGGCCTGGATAGAACCAAAATATTTATTTTAACATCAAAGGTCAGAGCACTGTTTGTTTTTATGTGGTGAGTTCAGATGTAATCTACCGATCTACATAATCACACTAACTTAACGACTCAAACAACACCTATAAGGTGACGTGTCTCTCAAAAAACCGTGTACTGAGATGAAACATATTCAATTCAACCCAGTAGACACTTAATCACGATTAGTCACTTTTATTAACATCTAGAAAAAATCATTATAAAAGACTGATCTCATAATTATAAAAAACTATCACAGATATGTGTATCAATACATTCATTAGTTAGTCAATCCATCAAATTCATAGTTGGACTGGTACAGAAGATCACCAGGTAAGTCTCTCTTTACGTAGGTTTACTCATACTTTTATCAGACTTTGCATTAGATTCCCTTTTCTTGTATGGTGTCTATGTAGTTCATGTTTTTATTTCCATTCTTTTGGTCATTTCACAAATAACACGTCTCTCTTCTTGAGACCTTCTCCTTACAGTCTTTAATCTCTATTATGTTATCTTTGATACATCCTCTTCTTCTTACACTTATACAGTCTTATGTATATGTCTCAAATCAACTTCCCGTGGACTTGCTAGCACACACACATTAGTTGTTGTAAACAGTCTTTGTATTGTCTTTCACTTCCTCACTTCATTCTTCCTCAGGCACATAACTTCGTCTTCTCTTGTCGTTGACCAGCTGCTTCCGCTACTGTTTTCCGAAATTACCTCGGCCCAGCGGGGACGGATCAGCTGTTCGATCATACGCGGCTCTTCCCTTAAGCGGGCCCAGCGAATGCGTCGCAGCTGACCGGCGTCGGCTCCGCCTCCCTCCTCAAACACGCTTCTCCGCGACTTGCCTTATGCCGGCGTTGCGTGCTTCACAACTTCTAGCCCCAACTAGCGATATTCCAGCGCTTCCTTCGCTTCAGGCATTGGTTTCCTCACACACGGAGATGCCAACGTCTTCCTCACTCTCAGCACGTTGTTTACTTACTCGGCAACAGATTTTCTCGGCACAATCACTTTGCCGTAAATCTCCGCTTCTCGCCGCCAACTGAACAGACAGACCGTCATTTTCAAATTCTCTTCACATAACTGTACAGCGACTTTCAACGATCGCTCGTATTAACAGTATTTAACTTAGCGCAACGGCGCAACACGTTTGTTTCTTCTTATAAAACTAACTCACTTTCTTTTTCCTCAGCATTCAACTTCAATAAGCCCATTGATAACCGTCACCACTCGATTCCTCCACTCCTGTCTCCTGGCAACATAATCAAAACAAACAAGCTCATCATTTGTAGACACAGACCTCATTTACATACAAGCTAGTCCCTGATTGGTCCAGTGACTTGTCAATTACTCTCCTCCATCTGTTAGATTGTTTAACCCTTCATATGATCTTTCTGCCTGGTATTGACAGAGCCTGTGCCAGCTGGTGACCTCTTGTGCATTTTTATCCCAGTTTTATCACAGTTAATGGTAGGGTTGTTGGTTCACAAAAAACAACAGGAGTAACAGGGGATACCAGGAATATCTAAGTACTGTGACCTGGCCTGGATAGAACCAAAATATTTATTTTAACATCAAAGGTCAGAGCACTGTTTGTTTTTATGTGGTGAGTTCAGATGTAATCTACCGATCTACATAATCACACTAACTTAACGACTCAAACAACACCTATAAGGTGACGTGTCTTTCAAAAAACCGTGTACTGAGATGAAACAAATTCAATTCAACCCAGTAGACACTTAATCACGATTAATCACTTTTATTAACATCTAGGAAAAATCATTATAAAAGACTGATCTCATAATTATAAAAAACTATCACAGATATGTGTATCAATACATTCATTAGTTAATCAATCCATCAAATTCATAGTTGGACTGGTACAGTACATCATTACCATCTAAAACCATCTCGAACCACACACCAACCATACTACATTCATACTCAAACACTTCATCAATTCACTCAATTATAACATATACTTCATTAATATAAAAACAATCATACTAAAATACAACATTACAATTTCTTGTCCATTATCAATATGAACCATGAATTTGTCACAGCTGGGCCACCACTGATTATGCGGTCTATTCCGGCTCCAACTAGTGTCAATTAGAGTTGTTTACAAATAACAATACAATCCCCGACCCGACATGTTTCTTTCTGTACAAATCTTGTTCAACAGAAATTCTTCAAGGGCACTTTGGTCCAGCATGGTCAAAAGGAATGTAGATGGAAAAGAGAACGTGTAGACTACATCAACACAGCTCACCTAAATATAAACATAAAAACACACAATAAATCGAGCTCAATGCTTAAATGTCTGGATTGATCATTACTACCGCCGTACCACTAATGAACGGGGTGTAGAAAAAGGTTATCAGTACCCATTGACTCCCTCTACCATTCAGGGGATCATAAGAACCGGGATACGGAACCATGATTGAAATACCATATAAATTGGTATGTCTCACCAAAAACCACCATCACCAACACCACGTGACATGCCAGGACTTCCAGAGCTACTGAGGCCAACCCTCAAAGTGGAAGAGAAACCAACCACAACCCAGTTGTGTGTCATGCGAGAAAAAGGAGAAGAGAGAGAAGTCTATACCCAAATTAAATTCGACTGGACACTCACATTGAGTCTTCTGTCAATATCTCGATGTGCGACACTGGTGTTCGCCGACCAGGATGGTGCACGATCACCACTGAGAAAGTAGGGCCCGACACTCAAGGGGGCAGGTACCACTCTGTGGAGCGTTGGTGTGCGCATAAAGGCGGAAAACAAACATTTAATAACCATAGCGGCACTGTAAGGTTCATTCATCCCTGCACCCACATTAACACGTGGTATATTTCAAATGGCCACTGTGTATAAAATGTATCCAGGGTGACAAAACACGCGGGGAAAGTGGCAGGAGTGAAAACATGCGCACGTCCACCCGGCTTACCTAAGTCATCAGGGTCTATCCCATCCGAGTGTATGCATATCGAGGGGTTGCCTCGAAACGAGTATCCTCTCACAATACAACAACCAGACGTCATTTGCATCAATTTTTTCCATTTCAAATCAGAATGATTTGCGGTTCTGTAAGACAATCAAGACAGACCGGAGAGCCCGGTTAGCGCCGTGCACAACAGGGTTCCATCTGATATGAGCACCTATTAGTGCTGTTAGTGTTGAGGACGTGTTCTTGTTTGTTACCAGGGCTTCCTCGTCTGGTCTGGTATGTTGCGGGTATCAATGGTGCCCCTCTGTTCTTGTGATGTATGGGGTGAGAGGGTTGGAATCATCCCACTCTCTTGTTGGGTGCTCCCGTCTTTTTTCCGGGTGTTTCAGGGGATTCTTTATATTTGTCGAGATTTCAGTGTTGTTGAGGTATCGATGCTCTGTGGTTGTTGCGAGGTAAGATGTGAGATGTAAGGATTTTTCTCTTACAAAGTGTGTTCTGGTGATAAGCTTGTTAGGCTGGGTGTTTCCTGTATTTGAGGCTGCTTCTGCTGGGTGCTGTTGGTTTTGTGTATCCATGGCCCTTGTTACACGATCTTGCTCTCTTTCTCTGCGTCCCTTTCTGGGTCGGGGCATTTTTGGTTCACAGTGCAGAGGTAGCAGGGTAAGTGGACCTCTATGCTGTATTTTGCAAGCACAGTATTGATATTTCTTTGGTCTTGATGAGCTCAGATGCTCTCAGATTCAACCTGGCCTTACTGTCGATTGGTGGGGTGCATTTCCTATGGGTGCACTATCAGGATTTATTTTAATTTTTTTTGGGAGGTGGGCGTTCGGCTGTCGGGTGGTATGGGACTCAGTTTGGTAAGTAAAGAGAGATCCCAGGAATTGGCCGGATGTAGGGCTTAGTTTCACCGGTGTGGATGATCAATCATTGCAAGCAGTGCTTAACGCTTCAAATGTGGCCCGGACGGGTGGGGGCCCTGTTTCGAACTGTCTCAGTTGGTCATGCTAGTAGCTGGTTTTGGCACCCCTTGGTAGCTAGAGGAAGGTCTGGGTTTTAGGGAGTAGTAATGGAGCACCCAGAACTGAGGTGACTGTACAGCGGGGGAGGCCTGGCTTCAGGGAGTGACTGAACATAGCTGGATATAAGGGTCCTGTATAGTGGGAAAGATGCTTACACCTGGCAGAGCAATTGAGTGTATTATCAAACACAGCTATAACTGAGTGTCAATTGAGCAGTTGAGTGTAGTACAGTACGCTGTTAGACCCGAGAGCCGGTTGGATAATTGAGTAAAAGACTAGGTACATCTAGATTTGAGAGATAGTGGAATAGTTCAGTACAATCCTAACATCCATCTGGATTTGGGGGTCCTGTATAGTGGGATGGAGGTCTACGCCTAATTAAGAATGCAGCCCGCCCACTCAATATCAGCATTAGAAGCCACCTGAGACAGAGAAAGAGAGTGAGTGCTAATGGGCACTGTTTATTTTCTTTAAAAAAGGAGGCTATGTGGCATATTCTGGGCATGAGAGCATAAAGCCACAGGGACAGATGGAGATGGCAATGTACTGGTGGGCGAAGGAGGGCAAAGTTCCCAGCAGGCACTGGCTGTTAGATGGCTATGACCAAGAGAAAGGAAAGAGTCAGGAGGATGCAGGGACGGGTCAAGCGAGGCGAAAGAGAGAATGAGGATACAACATTGGAACATGTGAAGTGTGACAAACAAAATGGCTGGGACTCCACGACAAAAGGGCACATGGAATGTAGCTTATCTTGTCAGAACATGCTGGTGTGCCCCATGTACTGATTGGCTGCTGCAGGATCAGCTCATTTTCTAAGGATGCATATAGTAGATGTGTGATTAAAGGGGTTCGTGCACCAGATTGTTCAGTGGCATACGTGGGCTTTTTATCTCAAGACAGTGCCCTTGCCAACGTGAAGGAAGGCGTCCTAGAGTTAGCAGCAGAACAGAAGGCTGCAGGCACCCACATGTAGCTTCCCCTGGTTCCTTGAGTGTAACAGCACCATGCCCAGCACCTGTTCACTTAACAATGCTATGAATAATGAGGACAAGATATCGAACTGTGTCAGAGACCCTTGGTGACAATCTAAAAATACAACTCAGTGGATGGCATTTGAAAGGCTCGCCAGTTATTCTCCAGTGTGCCATGGAAGCGGATCCGCCAACAGCATGCCAGCGCTTTGAAAAGTGATTTCTGTCAAATGTCCCTCTAATTAATTTGTTCACCCTTCTCTCGAGCGTTATTTGGTCAGGAACATAGGGCAGCTGCCATTTGAATGGTAACCGAGAACAACCCGTGACACAACTGTCTCCAGTTTCTCATCTCTTTCCGGGACAATGTGGGGATCTGTTGGGCTGCGTGTTTCATGCAAAAATAATGAAGCGGCTAGCTGCTGGCTGGCTGTGCGTAGCACTCTTTCTGTTTCACTGGAAACACGTAAAAATCCATTATTTAACTCATGACACAGAAACCCTGCCAAGCCTTAGTGAGGCACACGATGACAATTATTTGTGTCCGCCCGGGGCCTCTTTTGTTCATTTTTTTTCTCTGGCCTGGTCCGGTGAGTTCTGGTGGCTCAGTCAGGACGCACGGAGAGTCGCTTTCATTCTCTGGCGATGAAAAACAGCATTGTCACATAAGTGCGCGCTTTCAAAGATAATGACCATCTCAGCCTTTTCATATGCCGCCTGCATCCAATTACAGACGCTTTAACGTTTCAGGTTTCAAGGGGGTATAGTAATTATTTTTGCATTGCGTATTTGGTGACACGCTTAAATATAGCGACGGTTTGAACACGTCCACGCATTCAAGCTAGTGTGTCGCATTAATAATAACTCAGGGGCATTCGGAGTATGGAAGAAGATGCGCGAGAATGACTGCTGCCCTAACTTCCACCACCTCGCGCCCATATTCATAATATTACGACGTTCTTTGAAAGGGAAAGCTGTCTTGCATTTAGTGAACGGTGGTGACCTTCCTTCCCCACGTCACTGTATACTGGAACACCCAAAAAGTTTAAAACACAAACAATAGGAGTTATTCGGTTTTGTGTGCAATCAAAATTATTTTCCGCAAAAACAGTGTCAATACTTAAGCATGTTTAACGTGCTACTTGAAGCAGGAGGGGCTGCAGTCATCGCTTAATAGATTTGCCTTTAATGAATTGACATTTTCCTGTACTGTGGGAAAAATCACCCTTTCTAAACGGTCACCGTATCTGCAGAATAACACAGCATTAAAGGCAACTCGTGGGTTCACTTGAAACAAATAAATAAAGAAAAGATAAATTGATTGATTGATATTTTATTTCTATCGCGCCCATACACAAGTGTTTCAGAGCGCGACCAGGCAGGGAAAGGGAACAGGGGACAACAAAAACAACAATCCTACTAGGCCCAGTGACATTGAGAACGTGCAAGTGCACGGTAGAGGGAGAAGGGGGAGAAGTGCATGGAAGGGGGAACAAAAGGAGAGCGCGGAGCGAGAAGGAAAAAAAACAAAAATAATAATAAAATAATAAATAAAAAGGCAACAAACAATGGGAGTGCAGCCAGCAAGTGGCAAGTGCTGGGTTTATGCAGCAGTCCATAAACTGATAAATGATAATCGCCGTATTCCTGTAACACTCTTTAAAATGCGGGTCCAGTTCTTTTCCAGCCTATAAATAATGCAACAGCGTTCATATGTGTATCTAGAAATATAATTCATGTCGGATTATAAAAGAACACAATATTCCAGTAACAATACTCCATTAATCTCTCGTTTTGTTGTGATTTCAGTACAATCCTGTCCACACAGTGCTAAAAGCAGGCAGGGGGGAAGGGGAGACAGAAGGCTCTGGAAGGTAGCAGTCTACTCGCAGAGCCTTCCTTAGTTGTTGGTTCTTTATTTTCTGTAGGTCTATTACAAATAGCCTCCATTCTGGGAGCTGGTCTCCCCACGTCCTTTCTGTCTCTGGACCTGGCGAGAAGTGCTGGTCTCCTCATTGAAACACTTCCTGCTTTCACTCACCAGAAGAGAACGAGTCCCGTCATGAGGACCCATCTATCTGATAGTAAGACCTCTGCTTCCACAGCCCACACTCCGCCAACTCTCTTCTGAAAGCTCTATAATATCCATAGGCACAGTAAAGTGAAGCATTAAAAGTCCATTTGGATAAAAGGATAAGGTTGCAGGGTAATTAGAAACCAAACTAGAGCCCTGTGCTATGTAGGCCACCATGCTGTATATGCTTTATACTGTGCCATTGCAGCTTCTGTTGTGATGCTGCATGCCTTTATAGTGGGGCCCCCACCATTGCTGGCAAAGGAAATATTGCTAGATGTTGTTAAAATAGTATCCCTAATTGAATCAATGACTGACCCCGCCTCTGGAGGGGCTTTCTAAGAGCTGGATAAAAAGGATGGGCTTTTGCTAATGTGACACTGGTTGAATGAGTGCGCAAATGCGACCAACCCAGTGTCTCTTGAATAAACCCCAGGAAAAAACCTCAGCAGGCCATGCAACGTGGAGTAGCCGGACAGAATAGACACCAGACATATGTGACCTCAAGTATTCAGCCGAGAAAGGCACATTCTAAATCCCCAAAACGCATCCATAGGAGGACATGGACCTCAACTGAAGGCAAATGGCTACATTTCTGCTACTGAAAAATCCAAGCGAGAGAAGCAAACTGACCACAGTAGATGTGTGGGACTTTGCCTGAAATATATGAAGGAACCGAGGAGATAAAGACCTTCTAGAAGACCTAGAATGTAAAGCTCCTGATACACATGGATGCATGCGGTCCGTGGGAATTTGAGTCATGTTTTTAGATGCAGAAGTTACTCTCTGCAAATTAAGCAGGGAGTTGGGGAGAACTGGCTTTCTTCGGAACACAAGGCCACACGCTGAGGCGTCCAAGCGGGGGGGACTTGTTTTGTGGTAAAGTGTGAGTACATCATCAGAAATAAACAAATCCAATGAAAAACCTCTATCCAGAGCAAGCTTTTAAGGCTGCCTGCCGTGGGGATGGGGGTAGTTTACCAGTGATAGAAGAGTTTCTGAGGTATATATGGAACAAGGTTAAAAGGATGTTGGTTGTGGAATTCTTGGCACTAGAGCATTGCTGAATAGATGTAAAGGCATCTATGACACTTCAGGCAGAAATGTATTGAGAGACTGGAGTTCATCGCTGTTTCTAAGAAGCAGAATAAAAGTTGCAAACAAGTTTGGCGCAATTAGGCATCCAATGATTATGAAGTAAGATCCAAAAAAGTAGGGAGTTTTGAAGTTGACGTCTCTACAAATGAGGAGATGTTGTCAGATCAGGATAATATGGATGATGAGGAAGGGAAGTCTGGAGTCTCTACTGAAATAACTGATTGTTTTTGTTTTAAGGAACGACTGGTCTGGCGATAGGACATACGCTGTTTTGCAGTTAACATTGCTAGTGATCATAGCGGGCAGAATCTTATTGACTACACTGGGAAGACATTCCACAAACTCCTTGGGCAATATATACACACAGTCTGCCAGACACCCAGTAATTCGTTGACTTGCGACAAAGGCGTTCCTAGAAACCTTTAAGGATATCCTCCCACTTAGAGAATCTAGAATCACCAGTGGAATCACCAGTGGACAGAGATATTTCTGAAATACCGCCAAACCTGTACGAGTGGAAGTACAGACTTACAGACCCTGCAACATCCCGATTTTCAGGTGTGGTGCCATTACATCCCAGCCAGCCATACGGGACAAAGAGTGCAAGGAATCCTGCGTTCAGTATATGAACCAATTTGACCCAGCTCGCCCGCATTCCACCCCCCCCAAGCAAATAACCATTCCTTAAATGGGGTCATCTCAAACAGTATGATCTTGGTCCCGAGGAAGGCAGAACAACTTGGTTACCACCGCTGAAATGTACTAGCCATGCGTAAATGGTGCAGACACGCAGCTAAGGGGCTCCTCAATTCGAATATATAGACCCCTGAGCCCAAGCATTGTGTTTTGGGCAGGCTTATAGCACGTAACAATCATATATATTACATGGCCACGGTAGTGGCCATGTAGTTATGGTTAAGTTGATGTTTCCATAGGAAGAGCACTTTTTGGGTGGCTTATAACTTCGCTCTCCCTGGACGGATCCTCAACAAAATTTGCAAAAAAAGTATTTGGTGAGGATTCGTCCAGGGGGGGCAAAGTTATAGGGGGGGTCCCAAAACTTTTTTTTTCCCATAGACTGAATGGGAAAAAAATGTTGCTCGCGCCTACAGCCCAAACCGCTGGACGGATTTCCACCAAATTTGGACCAGGAGCAGCGGCTTGGTCCCGAAAGCGTGCTTTTGCAAATTTGGTGAAAATCCGTCGAGTAGTTTTTTTTAAAATGACAAAAAAGTAGGTAAAAAGACATTAGTGATATCTGTGTTCGGTTCGCGGACACACTTCCCTGTTCGCTCCGCGGACAGTGTCCTGATTGGCCAATCGTCTTGCGTGATGTTCGCGGACATGCAACGTGTTCGCTGATTGGACGGCGTGGAGCGTGAAGCGCGTCATATTTTTCGGTAGCGCCCGCCATCTTGGATTCGCGGACGTCCGTGGACAGCGCGGTGAAACTTTGTTCAAAATGTGTATTTTGTAGAGTGTGTTGGTGTGTAGGAGTGTTTGGGGAGGGTGGGAGTGTATGAGATAGGATGAAAGTTGTGTTTTTTATGTGTTAGACGTTCTTTTTGTGTTCGATTTGTTTGCGGACATCGCGGGTGTTCTGATATGTTCTAAATAAACTGAATGGGGGGTGTTCTAAGGACTCAATATGTGTCCGTTTTGTTCGCAAGCAATGTGAAACTGTTCTAAGAACACTCGCGGTGTCTGGGGAGTGTTCGTAGGGGGTGTCCTGAGGACGATATCCGTATTGTTCTCTGTCAAGTTGAATGTGTTCTAAGAACACCCGCGGTGTCCTGAAATGTTCGCAAATAAACAAAATGGGGGTGCTCTGAAGACGTTTTTGAGAACACTCCCGGTGTCCTGGAATGTTCGTAGGGGGTGTCCTCAGGACGCTGTCCGTATTGTTCGTTGTTAAGTTGAAAGTGTTCTAAGAACTATCGCGTTGTTCTGAAATGTTCGTAGGGGGTGTCCTGAAAACGGTGTCCGTATTGTTCGCTGGCAAGTTCAAAGTGTTCTAAGAACACTCACATTGTTCGCGGACATTAAACGTTTCCCATAGATCATAGTTGAAATGTTTGACTCTATGGATGGCCATGCACCCAAGACTCTATGCCCTGGCAACAACCACCGCAGCATATCACATTCATATTTGCTTATAACTTTGGGTGAAAAACAATGTATAAGGAACAAAGGTATTAGATACTATGGATGTGATATGCTGCTATGGTTGTCCTTATTATTGTATACTTACTGTTTGGTCTATTAATGGGAGTCCATGTTTTTCTTCTTCATTTCTGTGATAAAAGAAAATAGCATGTTAGTATTAGTATTTTGTAATTACTTATTACATTGTATAAGCAATATACTTTTATTTTTTTTCGACCCTCATATTTAGTAGAGTACAAATCAGAGTACTGTGCACTTTGCTCAGTTTCTGTATTTGTTGCTAAAATCATTGGGTCTGTGGGAGAAAAAATGTGTTTGTTTGGTTTCAGTGTTCACTTGTTGTTTCTGGCTAATGCTTTATACTTTGCTTTGTTGTATTTTTTTTGGAGCAGTAACAGATTCTTCATTTGTTTTGATATAAAATTTTGGAGCAGTTAGATACCAATTGGTGTGTTCTAACTGTCTATTTTTGTAATATATTTTAGTGGTTTTGATTTATCTATTTGGATATTGTTAAATTGTGGGACAGTTAGATACCAATTGACGTATTCTAACTGTGTATTTTTTGGCCTAATTTAGTGGTATTCATTTATCTGATTAGTTGTTGTAGAATCTTTGAGCAGTTACATAGCTTTTGGAGTATTCTAACAGTTTATATTTTTTTAACACAAATTTACTTAAAGGTTTAAATACAGTTTATTTATCAAATTTTGGTTTTAAGAACATCAACTAAGCATTTGTAAGATTTGCTAGTAATCTCTGCTTTAGAGTAATGGTACTATCATTACATTCAAACCATCCACATTTCTTTTTTATATATGCCGTGTAGTGCCCTGAATTGGTTGTGGCTCCTGCGTGGTAGATTATACCTATTGTTGTGAAGGTTTTCTTACCAAGTGATATTTGACTATGTGTGAATCCAGTCAGCTTGCAGTTGTTTTTGGTACCATCTGCATTGTAACGTAGAAGCATTAGTATTACGTATATACTATGTGTTTGTATTACTAACGTGGAGCGATTATCTGAATTGCAGGTAGAGCATAATCTACCATGGTTTGCATTTTGTACAAATTGCTGAAATGGAATGGATTCACAATTTGGTATTGATATATATATGAAGCGTTCCTTGGGAATTTCTTCTTGTGTCACATTGTTGCACAGAGTGCATGTATGTTTCCACATGTGTGAAATCTGGAAGATTTCATTTATAGGTATGTTTTTGTTTTCCAGTACTAATAGTAAGTACATTAGAAATTCTTGTGGATCTTCCTGTGAGTTTATAGTGAATTTCACCATTCCAGCACAGTAGTCCAATTGTCATCTTATTCCAAAAACACTATGGGCCTTATTAGGACCCAGGCGGTAAGGGGTTTACGCCGGCGTAAACCATGGCGCCCCTTACCGCCTGAGTACGAGTTCCCTTAGCGCCATGGTGATTTTAACGCCTGCTTTTAGCAGGCGTTAAAATCCATGGCGCTAAGGGACCTTGTTGTTAATTACGCCACCGTAATTTACGGTGGCGTAATTAACGGCTTCCCCACTCCCATTATGCCCTATGGGGCCAGAAATGGGAATGGGGAAGGGTAAATGGGGATTGGGGACTTACCGCCCCGCCAACCTCGGAATGGGGCGGTAAGTCTGCCAACCCCCATGGCGGAGTTGGCAGCTTAGCGCCATGGACCATGGTGCTAATAGCGCCATGGTCCTCCGCCAAGGTCCTAATGAGGGCCAATATGTGTTGTCAGGATTGTTTGCTGCATTTCTGTGAAGTACTAACATTTGCAAACACAAAGGGTCTGTACTGTATAAGTAAATGTTGTCAACAATTGGTGGTAATTGAAATAGAATATTCATTGCTACATTTGCATAGCAACTTACACCAACTATATTTGAGAATTTAAATGGTCCAGGTAGTTCTGTATCTAACTGCTTTTTTTGGAGTTTGTCTTCCTTCTTTAAAGAAGTACCTGGTTTACTTTCTCTAATTGATTCTTTTTTGTTTGTGGTACTTGATGAAGTATTAGTTTCTTTTACTCTCTTTGGAGGATTTGCAGTGATGTCCTGTTGCATTTCTGTTTGATTTAGTTTTCTTTTACAATGTTTTAGTTTTTGTGGAACAGAATATGTGTTTATATGGGGAGTGTATAGTGAGCGAAGTCTATTATATTCTAAAATGCAAGGAATATCAGCGTTTACTTTACTTGCATCAAAGTTGATTAGAAATAGACCGTCAAGTGTACGCAAGCGTGATACGTAGCTCATGCCTTCTTTAAAGACTGTGTTACCAATATCTATCATTGCTTTGTCTAGGGTAAGACCTTGTGATTTATGAATCGTGACTGTGTATGCAAGAGTTAGAGAAAATTGTTCTCTGCGTACATACATATCTTTGAAGAGAAGGACTCTAGCTGTTGAGCATCCGATCCGTTTTACTTCTGAAAGTTTGTCAAAGAGTATATTGACAAACTGAATTTTGTTGTCACGTGGGTATGTTTGAAAGCCAACAACTGTACCCAGTGCTCCATTAACTAGTCCTTGGTCCATGTCAAGGTTACGTTTAAGCATTACTCTGCAATTTAAGGATAATTTTAACATCTTTTCTAAGCCTGCTGTGTTTGAGATTGATTTTTCTAAATTATTTAGTCTTGTTGTGGCTTGGTCACACATGGGTAGTGTCATACCATGTACATCTAGTTTGTCTGTGGCGCTAATTTCCATTATTGGTTGCATTTCTTTACTTAACATTATTTCATTGAATTTGAGACAGCTTGCAAGAGTTGGCATTAAGGCCATAAAATTGAGATTTTTGTGGGCTAATTGTTCCATAACATCTGTAGCACATGCATTATCGCCATAAAGTGCATTAATGTGCCGGGTTTTCAATGTTGCTTCTGCTTCTTTAGAAAGTATACCAACTCTCAAACTTTTTAAAATGTTGGCATAAGTTAGATCTGCAGATTGGCACATGTTTTCTGTTAATTCTCTGTATTGGAAATGTTGCCAACAGTTTTACGGCAGAGTTTGGCCCTAATGTTTTAGAAATAGGTTCACCTTTTACTGGTGTTAATTGAAGCAGATCTCCAAAAACAATAATGTGTTTCCTGCAAAGAGCTCTTCATAGTCTGTTTTGAGTACTTCTTGTAATCTGAGGTGAATCAAAGATAACATCAGGTTGGAGACCATGCTCACTTCATCTATTAGTAGCATTTTCATTTGTTTCAATACTCTGCGTAATTCCATTGCAGCTTCTGCAGAAAGTTTGTAATAGTCTAATTTGTTCTGGTGTTCTACTGGTAATAGTAGTAATCGGTGTAATGTAACACCACCTATGTTGTAGGCAGCTAGACCTGTGGGGGCAGTGACAACAGCTGACAGTTTGTTGTTTGTCAATTGTTGAAGGAACTTACTAATGATTTTGATTAGGAATGTTTTGCCAGAACCAGCTTCACCACTGACGTACAGTAGTATAGGTTTATAATTATGGCAGGAACATTCTTTATTTTCATGTTTTACACCATGTGCAATTTGTTTTGTTACTTCTTGAAAAATGCTAATTTGCTCATTGTTTAGTTTTGATTGTAGTATAGTTAAGTCTTCCTTATCTTCATACCGACACATGGTGTTTTCTACTTCTATCATAGCTAATTCTGCCTCATTTGTTATTAGTGGTTCTCCCAGTGGTTCTTGGCTTCCTGTTACAGAAGGTTGACTACTGTCAGGAGTATCCTTATCTAGTTGGGCTTGGAGTTCTTCTTCATGTTGCTGTTCTTTGTGCAACATTGTTTTGTACTGTGTAAAGTTTACATCAGTTATAGTGCTTTCATTTGCTTTGAAAGCATCCTCAGATGAGTCATAGTTATCTAGTAATTGTTCTTCTTTTCTCCATGGTTTGAAGAGTTATAGCAGGGACATGTAATATACTTCTTTATGTTGAGGAGTCTTCAATGACAATTTGATATGATTAATTAAATTTGGTTTAGTGCGTTTAACTAAGCTGCCTTCACAGTCTGTCACTCTATATTTACCTTTTTTTCATCAGGTTTCATATTATTTTTGTATGTGTAGTTTTGGGCTATTTGGTATAGACACATGTTTTCCAAAGTATTACTTCTGTTTGGGTAGTATGTGTCCAATAAATTGTTTTTTAAAATGTCTTGGCTGTTGGGATCATGTTTGGCTATTGTTTCTATATCTTCATATGATTTTAGAACTCTTTTTCTAAATTTAGCTGGACCAAGACTTAGCCATACTATATTTTCAGATTTACCATACAATGAAATACCAGTTAAACAATCAGCTGCTTCATAAGATCCACATTCTCTATGGGTGAGCATTTTTATGCCCAAGCTGTATAATTTCTGAGATACTGTTTTATCTGATGACAGGTCATTCCAGAGGTCTTGGAGCTCTGTCTTTTCTGCTTTAGTTAAGTATGCTAAGACATATCGTGCAACTGCAGTAGAATTGTCTGCAATCTACTGCACATCTATGTTTGCATTCCATAAGTGGGCAATGATTGCATTATAATCATTGATATATTTTCTTCTTCTTTTCTTTTTATGTAATATGTATTTTTAGGTGACTTACCTTTAACACTATGTCTAACTGAAGACATGAGGTTGTTTACTTGACCTGTATTTGTAACTGGTCTAGGGAAACCAAATCGGCATTTGGTGTAGTATTTGCCTTTGTTTTTGTATTTGCGACGACAATATTTTCCACATTTGTGTCTTTGAAATTGTAAAATTTGTGCATGAAGATCACTATTTGTGGCTTCTGATGGAATCTCACAAGTGACATATTTTTCAATAAACTGTAAAACAGTGGCATCACTGTCTTGACCAAATTTAGGAGCATCTTTAATCCATAAAAGCACGTGGATATGTGGTGCTCCTCTGGCTTGGTATTCTTTTCTCCAAAAGAAGTGTTGCACTTCTCCAAGGGGAGGAACAGTTTTATTACAAATAAAATGTAGCATAGCAATGAAGCGATGGTGAAAATATCTTGAAACATTAACAGGATCCAAAGAACAAAGTTCTCCAGGTGTTAGAATATCTATGTTTGTTTTGTTTTTATTTGATATGCGTATTAAATCATGTAAATCTTCCCATGCATATTCTGCACAACTTAATGTAACAAACCAAGTGGGTGGGCCAAGGTTTCTGATCATACAACGTACATCTCCATGACGTCGAAACCAGTACTCTTTAGTACCACGCATATTTGCTAATAGATTTGTAATATTTGATTGTAAAACCTCACCCTTTTGTTGCACTTTCTCTAATAATTGTGTAGCTGTCATATTTTGAAAGTGTGATCCTGATTTTAATATGTGTGCAACTCCGTAACATAAAGTTGCTAGTTCACTTTCAAAGAGTAGGTGGAATATGTATTGCACATTTTGTCTAAATCTGGGATCTTCAGAATACATCCGTAATGAGAGGTATTCTGAAGCTGATATTTGAATAGGTCTATCATCATACCTTCCTCCTTTGCCAGTAGGAAAGAATAGAGGAAAAGCACGTGCTTCTATACTTTTTTCCCATATACTGATTGGCGATCCTTTTGTTTGACGCATTTGGTAAGTTTCCAGTACATCTTGTACGGTGTCATTACAGTGCAAAGGATGAATTGTATAATGGTCTAAAGTATTTGATATTGTAGCAGGATCTAGTAGCTCAAATTGACCAGCTTCTTGTGTTTCTTGAATTATTTCAGCTGTATCTTTCAAGTTTTCTTCAATATTAATTTCTTTGTAATATTCATTATTCTCTTTAAGATATTGGAAGGCTTGTCTAACTTTATATAAATCTACCAGATGTTGCCATATTTTTTTGTCTTTTGTAGGTACTCCATTTACCAATATAATTAAAGATTGCTGCATTGGACGTTGCACTCCTAGAGTATGCACATTTTCTTTTAGATTTAATGGTAAATAAACTACTTTTCCACGAATGCCTTTTACCAATTCAGAGGGAGGTAATTTTGCTGTTTTTGGTTGAAGGCGTATTATTGCTTGAAATGGGTGTACTGTTTGAATTATGATGCTCGCATATAAATTAAGTTGTTGTAGAGGTTTTGGTACTGGGTATACTTCCAAATTATTTGTGATAGAACGTGTAGGAGTTTGGTTGTTGTCAAGTTTTGTAGTGCAATAACTGCAAAGTATTAAGGGCTCAGTTATTTCATATTTGTTTTCTGCTACAAGGTAGAGAGCTAATTCAAATCATTTAGAATCTTCATTGTCTTCTATTTTGTATGATAGGTCCACAGTTTTTGTGTTACTTTTATAAAAAATTCTACGGCAACATACACATACATGGTTTGGTACTTCAGCTGATGTACTTTTAAATTTTAGTATTTCTTTTTTGTATGTGTTTAGCAGAGGGTTGCCATGTGTAGAATTGTTGCTTAATTGGTTTAATGCTATTTCATTCTGTAAATGGCTTTCACTTCCAAAATATTTTTTCTGGATATAGTGAATTTCTTCAAGTAGGTCTTTTGCTGTACCATGTAGAATGATGTTCTTTAACTTTGCTAGTGCTAAAGCAGGACTTTTAGCATAGTACAGTTTATAGACTAGATTTCTTATAGTTGAATGATGTGTTGATATCCTTTTGATATCATGGAAAGTGGTTTTACAAGTAGGTCCTGTAATGCAGGCCAATGAATGTCCTTGTAGTCCTGTGTACTTGCGCACTGGACAGGTATCTATATTTTGCAGTAATTTAATTTTGATTTTGTCTTTGCTTTTTACATATTTATTGAGGAATTGGCGTAAAGATTTGAAACATTGTTTGGGAATGTTACACATTGACGTGCATGGCCATTTGTACACTAGACGTTCTGATTCAGTTGAATGGAGGGGTAATTCTAAGTTTTCAGGGCATATTTTTGTAAGGAGTACTTCTTGTTCCATTATGGTATTATTCACTTTTTCATAACCTCGACCACTGCTATGTATGGCAATTGTATTCGTTTGCTTTTGTTTGTACGCTTCTTCATTAAAATATGGTTCTGTGCTTGTAGTGTGATTCCATTCACCTCCGCTGATACTTAAGAAGTTCTTTCTGTTGATATTTCGCTTATTGAGAAGTCTTTTCTGTAGTTTAGTTATTAGTTTTGTTAGTGGTTTCATTTTGTTTAACAGTAAAATAAATACATTTCTTTTGAGAAGAATTGCACTGTCCATCAATGCTTCTAAGATTAATTTCCTACGATAGGTTTTAAGCTTTGAACCTGATTTCTCTCCTGTTTTTATAAGATTTTGAAGGACTTTGTGATGGTATATTTTGGATAAAATACTTTTCTTGGTGTGCTTACTTTGCACTATATTAAAATTTGAAGAAGTAGTTTTATCTGTACTGATAGCTGATTTTCTGTTAATTGTTTTTTGGTTTGTTTTACATTTTGATAGAGGAAGCAAAGTTGTTGTACTTGAAACTTCTTGTGTTTCACTAAATGATTGTATTAGCTGTTTTGTTTCAACTTTTTTTACAAATTCTGCTAGAGATGGATGCTTATGTTGGACACCTTTAGTTTCATTTGCTCTACTTTTGCGTTGCTTTCTTCAGACTTGACTTTTGGTAGGCATTCTTTAGGGTCTGTTGAAAAAAATAAAGAAGATATGGGTTGGGGTGTTCTGGAATGTATGTGTGCTGTGTGCATGAGTGTTTGAGTAAGATGATAAAGATGTATGTAATGGTGTGTGATTGTGCATTGGGAACTAAAACTAGTAGGGATAGGTATTCTAGAATTGATGTGTTACTAAACTGGGGTTCAGATGACAAACAAAGTAAGCTAGTGGTGTGGAAAAGTACAAATAGTCAATCTAATGTATACAATTAAAACAGTTGTTTGTTCTATAATATGAAAATTATAGTGGTTCAGTTGGGTAATTTGTGTGTCCAAAAATAGAAATTTGTGGGCCATTCTGGCTGTAAATCGCTGTTTAAGACATGGAAATCTTTGGACAAAATGGTACAAAATCTCTATTTTTAGAAACCGAAATAGCTCGTATTAACATTATAGTATATTTGATTAATAATACAAATATTATGGTGATATTTTACTTACTTTTTTTAAAATTAACAGGTAACTTCTTAGTTTTTCTTTCTTCTTCGAATTCGGCTGCTTCTTTTCAGGAAACTGGTCTTCACTGCAATTGTAAAAGCTTCAAATTAGTAACTTTGTTTGTATATAGCGCTGTTTTTAATTTAGATATTGATTTTTTTAATTGAAATCCTCAGTGCCTTCTGTAAAACCATTAAACTAATTTATTTACATAAGATACATTGCATCAGTTCAGTACATATGATATGTTCTTAATGAACAAATTGTATTGAATGACTAACTGTAGCAAAAAAAAATATCTTTACTATGTCTTGTGAAATTTATAATATATTAGTGAATACCACTATTTCTGTAAGTAAACTGTTCTAGGTAATAGCGCCTCAATGTCGTGTCTAATTTAAAGTAATTAAGTAAATAAATAAATAAAAACAAAAAATATGAAATTGTATAAGTATTTTTATAAAGGTTTAAACATAGATTATGTTTGCATGCAATTTTGTTTGAATATATGTAGTCTATATATTTCATTAAAAAAATGTTAGTTTAACATGATTTGAGTGTGTGTGTATAAAGAAAGTAAATAGTATAAAGGCTTATAAGTGATAGTTGATTTTAGGAAATTGCAAAAAGTACAGTAAATTCATTTTACAGATTTTACAAGGTAGTAGTCTGTTTAAAAATGTGTTCATCTACTATACAGAAAATATGCATACCTGAAGTTTGTGTTCATGCATATGCATATGCATGGAGCTGCAAGTAGAAATCTTGAAGACTTGTACAGTATTTCTGGTAGATGCTGCTTGCCAATGATATGACACTTGTACTCAGAGAGATACAGAGTACATTTTCAGTGCTGATCTATGATGATGCAGTTAGATGTAGAGGTCTTGAATGTGATTGGTGCATGGTCATGTGATTTTTGAGGTACATCCAATGAGGAAATGGCAGAGAGAGTGTAGTGGAAATGGTAGAAGGGCTGTTCATGTTACGATATGTCCGCGGACATGGCGGTAGTTCGCGGACATCGGGAGTTACATCCGGGGATTTTTGGGTTCAGAAGTCATGCAAATGAGAATAAGCACTGAAAGGGATTGGTCAGGAAAGTTTGGTGGGTGTGTTGTGCCAGGAGAGATTTTCTCAGATACTCTTTTTGCTGAGAGAACAAAAGATAGCTATGGCTGTTTGTTTCAGAAAACAGATTGTTTGGATTTTAGGAGATTCGTGGATACATTGGTTGAAGGTGCATGCAGAAAGCTGTGGAGTAGCTGTAGATCTTGGATTCCCACATGTGGAAGTACACTGGCATGGAGTACGTGGAATGAAGTGGTTGGACTTGCTACCTCTCTGTGCTACTTTGGAGACAGAGCAACATCCAGACATAATTGTAATTCATTGTGGAGGGAACAGTTTAGGACATGTGACTGGAATTTTTTTGCAATTTGCTATGAAAGAAGGACTTAGGAAGGTTATGGACATGTTTCCTAATTCTCAAGTGATATTTTCACGGATTGCGCAGAGACAAATGTGGCTTTGTTCTTCATCATTTGGTCCACAAATGGAAAAAGCAAGGCGCAATGTTAATAAGGCTATTTGTGCCTTTCTAAGAGATTTTGGCATGTCTTCTTTTCACAATGAAAATATTATGTTTTGTAGTACATAATTTTTTGCAGAGATGGAGTCCATCTTACTTATGCTGGCAATCAGATTTTTCTGAGAAATGTACAACATGCATTGCAACCTTTTTTGGAATTACAACAACGATTTTGAAGTAGATGTTAAGCATTTACAATTTCTGACTTACAAACACCACCCAAAGGCTCTTTTCAGAGCCACCACTTCTTTCCAGAGAAAATTACAATGTTTGTGATGGAGTAGCAACCCAATTTTTTTAATGTTCGCGAACTTTCCGCAGACTTCTAAAAAATACAAAGAGCCCTGCTTCATTTATTTTCAGTTCTATTTTTTTAACTGGGAAAGGCGGCTCTGAAAAGAGCCTTATTTTTTTTTGATTTTTGTAATTTTGTATTTTTTTTGGTTTTTCAGACACGACACACTAGGAGAGGAGGGTAAAGGGGGGTAAAGGGGGGGACACCAACCACAGGGATAAGAAAGGGCGAGCTGAGAGAGGAAGATGTAGAGTGGGTTTTATTTGGGTAGTGAGCAGGTCTTCTCGTGCTCTGAGACGATAGTCTCAAAAGCACTCCGAAGTCGCTCCCCCCTGCAGAGTACTGTGTCACAGTACATACATACAACTGTGACCCTCGAAAGGTAAGGGTCATCAGCATTCTGTATGGCCTGTGAGGCAGCTTGAGGAAGACGCTGTCCCACAGAGGTGGTCCTTGTGGTGACAGGATCAGAAACAGAGGATGAAGTAGAGGAAATCAACCTGCTACGTTCTTCGCAAGGTACAACCCTGCGAATAGCCCCAGAGTGAAATGACCTCAGGTGTCGCTTCATAGTAGTGGTCCCAAAGCTGTACTTACCATGCTTCCCGCGACTGAGTATCATTTTGCACTCATTGCAGGTAACACGGTTCGCACGAGCCTTAGGAACATTACCATGAATGGTAAATAACCGCCACACCCAAGACTCACGCCTAGTGCGGGTAGTAGGGTTTTCCTCTACCTCATTCTCATCATCCTCTTCTTCCTCCTCCGCATCCTCACTCCTGTTCCCCTCTTCAGGCCCTTGGGGAGGTGGTGGTGGTGGAGGGGGTGGGGGTGGTGCTGAAGCAGGTGCAGCACCAAGTGGCAGTTCAGCAGCCAAGGATGCCATCTCGATGATGGTGTAGTCTGCAGGTGGCAGCAAAAATCACTGTGTTCTAAAGAATAGCCAAAAACACAATGGGAATAAGCTCTTGGGCGTGGTCTTTTATAGGGGTGCTTGTGCGCGGTTCGCGGACATGCGCACTGTCCGCGGAGAGATCGAACACAAAAAAAGGATCGGAAAGTTTCAAAAGGTATATAGAAACTCAAGATTGCTATGTGGGACTTGTGCCATGGTGAGATTTTATTGAAAAATATTATGGATTAACTGAAAATGTACTTTTAAATTGTTCGGGGACACGAACAGTGTCCGCATTTCAGGACAAACGACGAGCGTGGGCGCGGTCATATGATCCGTTCGCGAACTAGTCCACGAAGGAAGCGCCTGCCCGCAGGACACCAAGTGCACAGAGATTAGTTAGCGCATGCGCATTGATGTCCTACGGTCACTGTTCGGGTTCTGAAGTAATTAAAAGTGCGTCACACGTGAAACGAACATTTCAGGACACCGCGTGTGTTCTTAGAACAGTTTAAACTTGGTAGCGAACAGTAAGGACAGATATAGTGTTCTTCAGGACACGTGTAATTTCGTTTATGTACGAACATTTCAGGACACAAATTGTGTTCTTAGAACAGTTTCAATTGGGTAGCGAACACTACGAACAGGTATAGTTTTCTTCAGGACACCTCCATTTTCGTTTACTTACGAACATTTCAGGACACTAATAGCGTTCTTAGAACAGTTTGAACTTGCTAGCGAACAGTACCGGACAGGTATAGTGTTCTTTAGGACACTTTCATTTTTGTTTGTTTACGAACAATTCAGGACACCGCGTGTGTTCTTAGTACAGTTTCATGTTGCTAGCGAACACTACGAACAGTTGTACTGTTGTTCAGGACACATCATTTTCGTTTATTTACGAACATTTCAGGACACCAATTGTGTTCTTAGGACAGTTTTAAGTTGATAGCGAACATTACGGACAGATATAGTGTTCTTTAGAACACTTTAATTTTTGTTTCTTTACGAACATTTCAGGACACCACGTGTTTTCTTAGAACAGTTTCAACTTGCTAGCGAACAGTACGAACAGGTGTGGTGTTCTTCAGGACACCTCCATTTTCGTTTATGTACGAACATTTCAGAACACTCGCACTGTCCGCGGTAACTTTTATTGTTTTTTTAAAAAAAAACGGAAACTATTCACAATACAATATAAAAAATAAACTTTATTTAACATTTATTAATAATTTATGACAGAGAAGGTGAGGCAGAAACAGAAACAAAAACAGGAGAATTTGGGGTTTCAACATGATTGGTATTAGGTGAAGAAGGGATGGAAGTCTCATCAAAATGTTTTGGATTATGGAGAGGGTTTGGGGATAATTGACTGGGATATGGCTGAGCAGGGACAAGTACATGTGGGGCAATGGTACGAGGTTTTTGGTTTGAAAGGATTTTCTACAAAAGTTTTTAAATTATTAAAATTAGCCAACAATACATCCATTTTTTCTTCTATATTGTGAAGACTGTTATCCATAACAGGGTTTTCTGAAGTTTTTTCTATTTTGGTATGCTCTGTACAAAAAACTAATATATATGTTAAATGTATATAAAAAAAAATAATAAATAAATGGTTTATATTATAAAGTGTTTACCATTAGTTTCACTATCTTGTGACATTTCTTCATGTGGGAAATTGTCCTCTAGCCATTCCAGAGT
The DNA here is from genome assembly GCF_040938575.1 of Ambystoma mexicanum. Taxonomy (NCBI): domain Eukaryota; kingdom Metazoa; phylum Chordata; class Amphibia; order Caudata; family Ambystomatidae; genus Ambystoma; species Ambystoma mexicanum. Next base: position 859,737,250 of record NC_090928.1, read on the forward strand.
ACTAGACATTTCTGTGAGAAAAAAAAAAAAAGATAATATATTTTTTAATCTAATACAGAAAGTTTATAAATATATGAGTAAAATGAAGTACACTTACTATTTCTGGTAAGATAAGTCCTATGTATTCAGTGGGTCTGGTCTTGTTCTCAGTTCTGTTGTGTCTGTGAGGTAATTATGTTGGAAGCCAATTTATCTTCTTGTGGTATATTCCATGTCAGAACATATTGTATTTAAATGAATGGTTAGTGTGTTACATATATGGGTTACATTTCTTATGTATTACTATATATAATGTGTTTGTGTGCTGCTTTTTGAATTTGTTAAATGTTCCTATATTATGATATAACAATCAAACATACCCCACCACCCCCCCCCACAGTTTTTAGGTAGTGGTACTGTTCTCCGAACATGTCCGCGAACATTAAATAAGTTCGCGGACATCAAGTTCATAATAAGAGATCTAGTCAGTTCCACATGACATGTATATAAAGTCAAAGTCATTATTGTTAAGTTGTGCTATTAAAAAACTATGAAATTCAGTGAAAAAACTTTGTTAAAGGGACGTTATGGTTAAGTTGTGCTACTAAAAACCTATGAAATTCAGTGAAAAAAACTTTGTTAAAGGGACGTTATGGTTAAGTTGCGCTACTAAAAACATATGAAATTTAGTGAAAAAACTTTGTTAAAGGGACGTTATGGTTCCAAGTAAAACCGAAAAACCCTTGAAATTCGCCAGTTATGGTAAGCTAAGCAACCATAACTCGCGCCACCACCGTGAACTGCTAAGACTAACACCCAGGACATCAAAGATGACATCACAAATGTCATTGATGACATCACTGATGACATCACATGTGTATGTACTTCTCATGAAATATGTGTAGAAGGGTTTCTTATTATGTTGGGAAAAAAGTGTCAAGAATCATTGCAAGAAATATACCCTAATAAGTGCATTGAACGATGAATTGATATAAATAGCATCCTATTATGGGGTTCTATCTAGTATACTAAGCTACTCATACAGAAACATAACATTGTGTGCAGCGTTGTTCGTTGTCAGGGTGAAAGTGTTTTAAGTCCACTCCTTTTGTCCGCTAATAGTACAATTTCCTAGGGGCGTCAACCGACTTATTGTCCACTAAAGGAACGATAAATCCGGCTGGTGTGCGCCGACATTATGTGATAATCCTATGACTGGCGCTATTGACCTGGCTGACTTGCTTTTGCGACACTAAATCATATCTCCCGCCCCTAAGCCTGATATTATCAAAGCATTCATATTCCCCGCCTCTCTCCGTGACGTTACAGGGTGCGTAATCAAACACGCCCAGTTCTCTGCAGTCCTAAGTGACTTTACACAGAACCCGGAAGACAACACATATTATGTCACAACACAGCGCGCCACAATTCAGAATATGAAACTGTGGTTTAAAAGTAAACAGCAGGATTGTACATTTGGTAAAGTACATTTATTTCACATGAAATGTTTAGTGAATATTCAGCGATTTGCTATTGTCTCTGCTGTCGATCAGCAAAAGTTTATTTGGAGCCACGCGTTGTTCCTTTGTGGTAGATAGGCTGTTGGTTTATGATAAAAGCAGTAAATGGTCGCTCTGATAATCATAAGGTTGCTCCAACAACGAGCCATTAGACCACCCTATTGGTTGGTATGTTGTTTGTAGCCGCTAGTACTCCGTAAGGGCATATTGGTCCTTGGCGATTGTCCCATAAAATGGTGAGGGTCATGAAGTTGCATATTTGGACCTGCACCTGGCAGTTGAAGACCCCATCCGCTGGAGTCTGTAAATTGTGACATAGGCAAAATGGAGCCACATACCTGTTTTAAAAAACATAAATTAGTCTCACCAGCCGATCTTCATTAAAAATCATCATTTTATTTATTAGGGCGTGAAACTGTTTGCTATCGAAGATAGTGGAACAGAGTATGTTAATAATGAAATAATAATATTTTCCCATTCATATAGCGCTAAGAACCGTGAGGTATCTAAGCGGTGCTTATTATTAACCACGGTGTGTGGTGCTCATTTATCGACCACGGAATGATGAAAGGCTGAGTGTGGCCTTGCCGGGATTCAAACTTGCGTTAGCAAGCTGTGCACGGATGTCAAAGCGAGCGCTGTACTCGCTGTGCCACTTGACAGGCTACAGTGAAGTGACACAGCGAGTAGAGCGCTTGACCGCCTATAGACCGGTTACATTATTTCTATTAACCCACCCTGTGTCGTCTGCCTTTTTCAGAGCCCTCTAAACGACAGGAGATCAATTCGGCGGTGATAGTGCGTGGTAGAAAACATTATGCCACTTTCAACGAACAAGTTCAACTTGAGCGGTCCTTAATGCTACGCTATTGTAATTATATTTGGTATAAAATAATCTAAAGGGTTACTTACAGTACAATTGCAATTTCCATTGTCTACGAGTGGTGCAGTCCCAAAATACGACTCTGCGTGTGCCAACGATCTTTCGCATAGTGATATAATATATAAAAGTGGTTTCGTTTCAGAAATTTCATCTTTATCTTCTCTTACGTTTTATCAACACTCCGTCAAGAGAAGTCTTTCATCACAATCTCTGTCTGTCAAGGTCAAAACACAATACAACCTTATAGTCCGCTTCGTGAGCCTCTCCGGGGCCTGAGAAAAAAATGGAAGCAGCAGACCTTCACTGTGAACGAGCAAAAATTCTTACTTTGCAACATTCTGTGTAAAGCCAACTGTAGAAGTTGTGGAAGCAGCTGATCTTCACTGTGAACAAGCATACATTCTTATTTTGCAACATTCTGTGTAAAGACATCTGTAAAAGTTGGTTTTTGCACGCCATGTTTGTAAATTGTTTGCGTGATATTAAAAAAAGTTTGTTTAAAGGACGTTATGGTTCTAAGTACAGCCGAAAGACCCCTGAAAATCGCAAGTTATGGTAAGCTATGAAAAATAACTGGCGCCACCACCGTGCACTGCTAAGACTAACACCCAGGACATCAAAGATGACATTGCAAATGTCATTGATGAAATCACTGATGACATCACATGTGTATGTACTTTTCATGGAATTTGTGTACTATGGATTTTTATTATAATGTTGCGAAAAAAGTGTCAAGGATATTGCAATAAATATCATACCGTTATTAGGGCTTTGAACGATGCATTGATATAAATAGCATTGTATTATGGGATTCTATCTAGTATACTTAGCTACTAATGGAGAAACATAGCATTGTGTGCAGAGTACAAGATGAAAGTATAATATTTGTAATGTTGATATGTTGAATAATGAAATAATAATTGTCCTGAAATGTTCGAAAATTCACAAAAGGGGGTTTTTCTGAGGACGTTATTCGTATTGTGTGATTGCTTAGCTGTATGCAATGAGGGAATGGCACAGAGAGTAAAGTGGACGCCGTCCGCGGACACCGCGGCTGTTCGTGGACAGGGCGTGCTACATCCGGGTTTTTCCAGGAAATCCAACATGGAAAGAAGACTGTACGGATCAGCCAATCAGATGTCGAGGTTGTGGATTTGTGTTGAAAGAGACTGTGTGTGGTGAAGATGGCAGAAGTGGAGAAAGTCAGGGTGTTGGTGCTCGGAGATATGTTTGTGCATGGTTTACAGCAGTACGCTGAATGCAGGCATGTTGCAAAGAACTTTGATGTGAAAGGAGTGGAGGTGGTGTGGAGCAGTGTGCCTGATTGCAATGTACAGGGAATTGTACAAGTTTGTGAGGATATGGCCACGATGAACAGTCCGCATGTGGTAGTTTTGCACTATGGTGCTTTCCATTTGGGCAACGTCAGTGGCCCTACTTTGTTGGCTGATTTGGAACGCTTGGTTCAAGCAGTAATGAAGATCCTTCCAAATGCAAAAGTAATTTTTTCTGGATTACTGCCTAGGGCAATATGGGTCAATAGTTCAGTTTTTTGTCCTAAGCAAAATATTGCTAGGTGTGTCATCAACCGAGGCATGTGTGCCTTCATGCTTAGAGCTGGTATGTTCTTTTGTAATAATGAGAATATTGATGCCAGTAATGTTGTTAATTTTAAAGAAGATGGCATTTCTTTATCTTTTACGGGAAATGCCTTTCTATTTTGGAATGTAAGGGTTGCTTTGGAGAAGGTTATGTGAAGATTTTAGGATTAAGGTAAGAAAAAAAAACAAGAAAAAAAATACAAAATAACAGGCGTCTATCAAGCATCTGTAAAAAAAACGGCTCTTTTCAGAGCCAACTTCAAAGGGGAAATGGGGCACACTATTTAAATTTACATTCACCACGCTCGGATTTTCGATGTGTCCGCGGACATGGCGGTAGTCCGCGGACATGAAAATCACTATGAGGGTGTTACTATGTTCTATGTTACATGTATATGAAGTCAGGGATATTATGGTTAAGTTGTGCTACTAAAATCCTGTGAAATTCAGTAAAATAAACTTTGTTAAAGGGACGTTATGGTTAATTTGCGCTACTAAAAACCTACGAAATTCAGTGAAAAAACTTTGTTAAAGGGACGTTATGGCTCAAAGTAAAACCCAAAAACCCCTGAAATTCGGCAGTTATGGTAACATAAGCACTCATAACTCGCGCCACCGTGCACTGCTAACACTAACACCCAGGACATCAAAGATGACATCACAAATGTCATTGATCACATCACTGATGACATCACATGGCTGGCTCTCCCTTTTTATCCTTTACTGACATATCGAAGCCACATGGTTTTCTTCAGTAACAGTCAGGAAGTAAAAATTGAAAAGGTACTATATTTGTAGACTTAGGGTCCAATCACATCATATGAAACATATACATAGCTTAAGATACAGGCTTGAAAGAGAGCAATCTTTTCTGTGCATGAAGATAATCATTATGGTTATGAGCACTTTCTCATAGTTTTATTTTTATTACTCTAGCTTCCCTCTAAATGCTCATATTTGTATACATTATACTCACTCTCCATAGAGTGAATGGGAAAAAATGTTTGCTCGCGCCTACAGCCCAAACCGCTGGACGGATTTCCACCAAATTTGAACCAGGAGCAGCGGCTTGGTCCCGAAAGCGTGCTTTTGCAAATTTGGTGAAAATCCGTCCAGTAGTTTTTTTTAAAATGACCAAAAAGTAGGTAAAAAAAAATTTGTGATATCTGTGTTCGGTTCGCGGACACACTTCCCTGTTCGCTCCGTGGACAGTGTCCTGATTGGCCAATCGTCTTGCGTGATGTTCGCGGACTTGCAACGTGTTCGCTGATTGGACGGCGTGGAGCGTGAAGCGCGTCAGATTTTTCGGTAGCGCCCGCCATCTTGGATTCGCGGACGTCCCCGGACAGCGCGGTGAAACTTTGTTCAAAATGTGTATTTTGTAGAGTGTGTTGGTGTGTAGGAGTGTTTGGGGAGGGTGGGAGTGTATGAGACAGGATGAAAGTTGTGTTTTTTATGTGTTAGATGTTTTTTTTGTGTTCGATTTGTTTGCGGACATCACAGGTGCTCTGAAATGTTCTAAATAAACTGACTAGGGGGTGTTCTAAGGAGTCAATATGTGTCCGTTTTGTTCGCAAGCAAAGTGAAACTGTTCTAAGAACACTCGCGGTGTCTGGGGAGTGTTCGTAGGGGGTGTCCTGAGGACGCTGTCCGTATTGTTCTCTGTCAAGTTGAATGTGTTCTAAGAACACCCGTGGTGTCCTGAAATGTTCGCAAATAAACAAAATGGGGGTGTTCTGAAGATGCTTCTAAGAACACTCGCGGTGTCCGGGGAGTGTTCGTAGGGGGTGTCCTGAGGACGCTGTCCGTATTGTTCTCTGTCAAGTTGAATGTGTCCTAAGAACACTTGCGGTGTCCTGAAATGTTCGCAAATAAACAAGATGGTGGTGTTCTGAAGACGCTTCTAAGAACATGGCCATGCACCCAAGACTCTATGCCCTGGCAACAACCACCGCAGCATATCACATTCATATTTGCTTATAACTTTGGGTGAAAAACAAATGTATAAGGAACAAAGGTATTAGATACTATGGATGTGATATGCTGCTATGGTTGTCCTTATTATTGTATACTTACTGTTTGGTCTAGTAATGGGAGTCCATGTTTTTCTTCTTCATTTCTGTGATAAAAGAAAATAGCATGTTAGTATTAGTATTTTGTAATGACTTATTACATTGTATAAGCAATATACTTTTATTTTTTTTTTCGACCCTCATATTTAGTAGAGTACAAATCAGAGTACTGTGCAATTTGCTCAGTTTCTGTATTTGTTGCTAAAATCATTGGGTCTGTGGGAGAAAAAAAAATCCATGTTGGATTAAAAAAAAAACCTTTTTCTGTTATGCTACAGTTTATTTGTTTGTTTGTTTTCAGTGTTCACTTGTTGTTTCTGGCTAATGCTTTATACTTTGCTTTGTTGTATTTTTTTTGGAGCAGTAACAGATTCTTCATTTGTTTTGATATTATAACATTTTGGAGCAGTTAGATACCAATTGGCGTATTCTAACTGTCTATTTTTTAAATATATTTTAGTGGTTTTGATTTATCTATTTGGATATTGTTAAATTTTGGGACAGTTAGATACCAATTGGCGTATTCTAACTGTGTATTTTTTGGCCTAATTTAGTGGTATTCATTTATCTGATTAGTTGTTGTAGAATCTTTGAGCTGTTAGATAGCTTTTGGAGTATTCTAACAGTTTATATTATTTTAACACAAATTTATAATTTTGGGACAGTTAGATACCAATTGGCGTATTCTAACTGTGTATTTTTTGGTCTAATTTAGTGGTATTCATTTATCTGATTAGTTGTTGTAGAATCTTTGAGCAGTTACATAGCTTTTGGAGTATTCTAACAGTTTATATTTTTTTAACACAAATTTATTTAAAGGTTTAAATACAGTTTATTTATCAAATTTTGGTTTTAAGAACATCAAATAAGCGTTTGTAAGATTTGCTGGTAATCTCTGCTTTAGAGTAATGGTACTATCATTACATTCAAACCATCCACATTTCTTTTTTATATATGCAGTGTAGTGCCCTAAATTGGTTGTGGCTCCTGCGTGGTAGATTATACCTATTATTGAGAAGGTTTTCTTACCAAGTGATATTTGACCATGTGTGAATCCAGTCAGCTTGCAGTTGTTTTTGTACCATCTGCATTGTAACGTAGAAGCATTAGTATTATGTATTTACTATGTGTTTGTATTACTAACGTGGAGCGATTATCTGAATTGCAGGTAGAGCATAATCTACCATGGTTTGCATTTTATACAAGTTGCTGAAATGGAATTGGCATTGATATATATATGAAGCATTCATTGGGGATTTCTTCTTGTGTCACATTGTTGCAGAGAGTGCATGTATGTTTCCACATGTATGAAATCTGAAAGATTTCATTTATAGGTATGTTTTTGTTTTCCAGTACTTGTAGTAAGTACATTAGAAATTCTTGTGGATCTTCCTGTGAGTTTATAGTGAATTTCACCATTCCAGCACAATAGTCCAATTGTCGTCTTATTCCAAAAACACTTTATGTGTTGTCAGGATTGTTTGCTGCATTTCTGTGAAGTACTTACATTTGCAAACACAATGGGTCTGTACTGTGTAAGTAAATGTTGTCAACAATTGGTGGTAATTGAAATAGAATATTCATTGCTACATTTGCATAGCAACTTACACCAACTATATTTGAGAATTTAAATGGTCCAGGTAGTTCTGTATCTAACTGCTTTTTTTGGAGTTTGTCTTCCTTCTTTAAAGAAGTACCTGGTTTACTTTCTCTAATTGATTCTTTTTTGTTTGTGGTACTTGAAGTATTAGTTTCTTTTACTCTCTTTGGAGGATTTGCAGTGACGTCCTGTAGCATTTCTGTTTGATTTAGTTTTCTTTTATAACGTTTTAGTTTTTGTGGAACAGAATATGTGTTTAGATGGGGAGTGTATAGTGAGCGAAGTCTATTATATTCTAAAATGCAAGGAATATCAGTGTTTACTTTACTTGCATCAAAGTTGATTAGAAATAGACCGTCAAGTGTACGTAAGCGTGACAGTGCTACGTAGCTCATGCCTTCTTTAAAGACTGTGTTACCAATATCTATCATTGCTTTGTCTAGGGTAAGACCTTGTGATTTATGAATCGTGACTGCGTATGCAAGAGTTAGAGAAAATTGTTCTCTGCGTACATACATATCTTTGAAGAGAAGGAATCTAGCTTTTGAGCGTCCTATCCGTTTTACTTCTGAAAGTTTGTCAAAGAGTATATTGACAAACTGAATTTTGTTGTCACGTGGGTATGTTTGAAAGCCAACAACTGTACCCAGTGCTCCATTAACTAGTCCTTGGTCCACGTCAAGGTTACGTTTAAGCATTACTCTGCAATTTAAGGATAATTTTAACATCTTTTCTAAGCCTGCTGTGTTTGAGATTGATTTTTCTAAATTATTTAGTCTTGTTGTGGCTTGGTCACACATGGGTAGTGTCATACCATGTACATCTAGTTTGTCTGTGGCGCTAATTTCCATTATTGGTTGCATTTCTTTACTTAACATTATTTCATTGAATTTGAGACAGCTTGCAAGAGTTGGCATTAAGGCCATACAATTGACATTTTTGTGGGCTAATTGTTCCATAACATCTGTAGCACATGCATTATCGCCATAAAGTGCATTAATGTGCCGGGTTTTCAATGTTGCTTCTGCTTCTTTAGAAAGTATACCAACTCTCAAACTTTTTAAAATGTTGGCATAAGTGAGATGTGCAGATTGGCGCATGTTTTCTGTTAATTCTCTGTATTGGAAATGCTGCCAAAGGTTGACATTTCCAATGCTGCCAACAGTTTTACGGCAGAGCTTCCGCCCTAATGTTTTCAAAATAGGTTCACCTTTTACTGGTGTTAATTGAAGCAGATCTCCAAAAACAATAATGTGTTTTCCTGCAAAGAGCTCTTCATAGTCTGTTTTGAGTACTTCTTGTAATCTGAGGTGAATCAAAGCTAACATCAGGTTGGAGACCATGCTCACTTCATCTATTAGTAGCATTTTCATTTGTTTCAATACTCTGCGTAATTCCATTGCAGCTTCTGCAGAAAGTTTGTAATAGTCTAATTTGTTCTGGTGTTCTACTGGTGATAGTAGTAATCGGTGTAATGTAACACCACCTATGTTGTAGGCAGCTAAACCTGTGGGGGCAGTGACAACAGCTGACAGTTTGTTGTTTGTCAATCGTTGAAGGAACTTACTAATGATTTTGATTAGGAATGTTTTGCCAGAACCAGCTTCACCACTGACGTACAGTAGTATAGGTTTATAATTATGGCAGGAACATTCTTTATTTTCATGTTTTACACCATGTGCAATTTGTTTTGTCACTTCTTGAAAAATGCTACTTTGCTCATTGTTTAGTTTTGATTGTAGTATAGTTAAGTCTTCCTTATCTTCATACTGACACATGGTGTTTTCTACTTCTATCATAGCTAATTCTGCCTCATTTGTTATTAGTGGTTCTCCCAGTGGTTCTTGGCTTCCTGTTACAGAAGGTTGACTACTGTCAGGAGTATCCTTATCTAGTTGGGCTTGGAGTTCTTCTTCATGTTGCTGTTCATTGTGCAACATTGTTTTGTACTGTGTAAAGTTTACATCAGTTATAGTGCTTTCATTTGCTTTGAAAGCTTCCTCATATGAGTCATAGTTATCTAGTAATTGTTCTTCTTTTCTCCATGGTTTGAAGAGTTGTAGCAGGGACATGTAATATACTTCTTTATGTTGAGGAGTCTTCAATGACAATTTGATATGATTAATTACATTTGGTTTAGTGAGTTTAACTAAGCTGCCTTCACAGTCTGTCACTCTATATTTACCTTTTTTTCATCAGGTTTCATATTATTTTTGTATGTGTAGTTTTGGGCTATTTGGTATAGACACATGTTTTCCAAAGTATTACTTCTGTTTGGGTAGTATGTGTCCAATAAATTGTTTTTTAAAATGTCTTGGCTGTTGGGATTATGTTTGGCTATTGTTTCTATATCTTCATATGATTTTAGAACTCTTTTTCTAGATTTAGCTGGACCAAGACTTAGCCATACCATATTTTCAGATTTAGCATGCAATGAAGTACCAGTTAAACGATCAGCTGCTTCATAAGATTCACATTCTCTATGGGTGAGCATTTTTATGCCCAAGCTGTATAATTTCTGAGATACTGTTTTATCTGATGACAGGTCATTCCAGAGGTCTTGGAGCTCTGTCTTTTCTGCTTTAGTTAAGTATGCTTTGACATATCGTGCAACTGCAGTAGAATTGTCTGCAATGTACTGCACATCTATGTTTGCATTCCATAAGTGGCCAATGATTGCATTATAATCATTGATATATTTTTCTTCTTCTTTTCTTTTTATGTAATATGTATTTTTAGGTGACTTACCTTTAACACTATGTCTAACTGAAGACATGAGGTTGTTTACTTGACCTGTATTTGTAACTGGTCTAGGGAAACCAAATCGGCATTTGGTGTAGTATTTCCCTTTGTTTTTGTATTTGCGACGACAATATTTTCCACATTTGTGTCTTTGAAATTGTAAAATTTGTGCACAAAGATCACTATTTGTGGCTTCTGATGGAATTTCACAAGTGACATATTTTTCAATAAACTGTAAAACAGTGGCATCACTGTCTTGACCAAATTTAGGAGCATCTTTAATCCATAAAAGCATGTGGATATGTGGTGCTCCTCTGGCTTGGTATTCTTTTCTCCAAAAGAAGTGTTGCACTTGTCCAAGGGGAGGAACAGTTTTATTACAAATAAAATGTAGCACAGCAATGAAGCGATGGTGAAAATATCTTGAAACATTAACAGGATCCAAAGAACAAAGTTCTCCAGGTGTTAGAATATCTATGTTTGTTTTGTTTTTATTTGATATGCGTAGGAAATCATGTAAATCTTCCCATGCATATTCTGCACAACTTAATGTAACAAACCAAGTGGGTGGGCCAAGGTTTCTGACCATACAACGTACATCTCCATGACGTCGAAACCAGTACTCTTTAGTACCATGCATATTTGCTAATAGATTTGTAATATTTGATTGTAAAACCTCATCCTTTTGTTGCACTTTCTCTAATAATTGTGTAGCTGTCATATTTTGAAAGTGTGATCCTGATTTTAATATGTGTGCAACTCCGTAACATAAAGTTGCTAGTTCACTTTCAAAGAGTAGGTGGAATATGTATTCCACATTTTGTCTAAATCTGGGATCTTCAGAATACATCCGTAATGAGAGGTATTCTGAAGCTGATATTTGAATAGGTCTATCATCATACCTTCCTCCTTTGCCAGTAGGAAAGAGTAGAGGAAAAGCACGTGCTTCTATACTTTTTTCCCATATACTGATTGGCGATCCTTTTGTTTGACGCATTTGGTAAGTTTCTAGTACATCTTGTACGGTGTCATTACAGTGCAACGGATGAATTGTATAATGGTCTAAAGCATTTGATATTGTAGCAGGATCTAGTAGCTCAAATTGACCAGCTTCTTGTGTTTCTTGAATTATTTCAGTTGTATCTTTCAAGTTTTCTTCAATATTAATTTCTTTGTAATATTAATTATTCTCTTTAAGATATTGCAGGGCTTCTCTAACTTTATGTAAATCTACCAGTTGTTGCCATATTTTTTTGTCTTTTGTAGGTACTCCATTTACTAATATAATTAAAGATTGCTGCATTGGACGTTGCACTCCTAGAGTATGCACATTTTCTTTTAGATTTAATGGTAAATAAACTACTTTTCCACGAATGCCTTTTACCAATTCAAAGGGAGGTAATTTTGCTGTTTTTGGTTGAAGGCGTAATATTGCTTGAAATGGTGTACTGTTTGAATTATGATGCTCTCATATAAATTAAGTTGTTGTAGAGGTTTTGGTACTGGGTATAATTCCAAATTATTTGTGATAGAACGTGAAGGAGTTTGGTTGTTGTCAAGTTTTGTAGTGCAATAACTGCAAAGTATTAAGGGCTCAGTTATTTCATATTTGTTTTCTGCTACAAGGTAGAGAGCTAATTCAAAACATTTAGAATCTTCATTGTCTTCTATTTTGTATGATAGGTGCACAGTTTTTGTGTTACTTTTATAAAAAATTCTACGGCAACATACACATACATGGTTTGGTACTTCAGCTGATATACTTTTAAATTTTAGTATTTCTTTTTTGTATGTGTTTAGCAAAAGGTTGCCATGTGTAGAATTGTTGCTTAATTGGTTTAAAGCTATTTCATTCTGTAAATGGCTTTCACTTCCAAAATATTTTTTCTGGATATAGTGAATTTCTTCAAGTAGGTCTTTTGCTGTACCATGTAAAAGGATGTTATTTAACTTTGCTAGTGCTAAAGCAGGACTTTTAGCATAGTACAGTTTATAGACTAGATTTCTTATAGTTGAATGATGTGTTGATATCCTTTTAATATCATGGAAAGTGGTTTTACAAGTAGGTCCTGTAATGCAGGCCAATGAATGTCCTTGTAGTCCTGTGTACTTGCGCACTGGACAGGTATCTATATTTTGCAGTAATTTAATTTTGATTTTGTCTTTGCTTTTTACATATTTATTGAGGAATTGGTGTAAAGATTTGAAACATAGTTTGGGAATGTTACGCATTGACGTGCATGGCCATTTATACACTAGACGTTCTGATTCAGTTGAATGGAGGGGTAATTCTAAGTTTTCAGGGCATATTTTTGTAAGGAGTACTTCTTGTTCCATTATGGTATTATTCACTTTTTCATAACCTCGACCACTGCTATTTATGGCAATTGTATTAGTTTGCTTTTGTTTGTACGCTTCTTCATTAAAATATGGTTCTGTGCTCGTAGTGTGATTCCATTCACCTCCGCAGGTACTTAAGAAGTTCTTTCTGTTGACATTTCGCTTATTGAGAAGTCTTTTTTGTAATTTAGTTATTAGTTTTGTTAGTGGTTTCATTTTGTTTAACAGTAAAATAAATACATTTCTTTTGAGAAGAATTGCACTGTCCATCAATGCTTCTAAGATTAATTTCCTACGATAGGTTTTAAGCTTTGAATCTGATTTCTCTCCTGTTTTTATAAGATTTTGAAGGACTTTGTGACGGTATATTTTGGCTAAAATACTTTTCTTGGTATGCTTACTTTGCACTATATTAAAATTTGAAGAAGTAGTTTTATCTGTACTGACAGCTGATTTTTTGTTAATTGTTTTTTGGTTTGATTTACATTTTGATAGAGGAAGCGAAGTTGTTGTACTTAAAACTTCTTGTGTTTCACTAAATGATTGTATTAGCTGTTTTGTTTCAACTTTTTTTTACAAATTCTGCTAGAGATGGATGCTTATGTTGGACACCTTTATTTTCATTTGCTCTACTTTTGCGTTGCTTTCTACGGACTTGTCTTTTGGTAGGCATTCTTTAGGGTCTTTTGAAAAAAATAAAGAAGATATAGGTTGGGGTGTTCTGGAATGTATGTGTGCTGTGTGCATGAGTGTTTGAGTAAGATGATAAAGATGTATGTAATGGTTTGTGATTGTGCATTGGGAACTAAAACTAGTAGGGATAGGTATTCTTGAATGTATGTGTTACTAAACTGGGGTTCAGATGACAAAAAAAAGTAAGCTAGTGGTGTGGAAAAGTACAAATAGTAAATCTAATGTATACAATTAAAACAGTTGTTTGTTCTATAATATGAAAATTGTAGTGGTTCAGTTGGCTAATTTGTGTGTCCAAAAATAGAAATTTGTGGGCCATTCTGGCTGTAAATCACTGTTTAAGACATGGAAATTTTTGGACAAAATGGTACACAATCTCTATTTTAAGAAACCAAAATAGCTCATATTAATGTATAGTATATTTGATTAATAATACAAATATTATGGTGATATTTTACTTACTTTTTTTTTTAAATTAAGAGGTAACTTCTTAGTTTTTCTTTCTTCTTCGAATTCGGGTGCTTCTTTTCAGGAAACTGGTCTTCACTGCAATTGTAAAAGCTTCAAATTAGTAACTTTGTTTGTATATAGCACTGTTTTTAATTTAGATATTGATTTTTTTAATTGGTATCTTTAGTGCCTTCTGTAAAACCATTAAACTAATTTATTTACATAAGATACATTGCATCAGGTCAGTACATATGATATGTTCTTAATGAACAAATTGTATTGAATGACTAACTGTAGCAAAAAAAAATATCTTTACTATGTCTTGTGAAATTTATAATATATTAGTGAATACCACTATTTCTGTAAGTAAACTGTTCTAGGTAATAGCGCCTCAATGTCATGTCTAATTTAAAGTAATTAAGTAAATAAATAAATAAAAACAAAAAATATGAAATTGTATAAGTATTTTTATAAAGGTTTAAACATAGATTGTGTTTGCAATCAATTTTGTTTGAATATATGTAGTCTATATATTTCATTTAAAAAATGTTAGTTTAACATTATTTGAGTGAGTGTGTATAAAGAAAGTAAAAAGTATAAAGGTTTATAAGTGATAGTTGATTTTAGGAAATTGAAAAAAGTACAGTAAATTCATTTTACAGATTTTACAAGCTAAAAGTCTGTTTGAAAATGTGTTCATCTCATAGCTCTCAACTCACACGCTTTTGGCGGGTGTCACACGCCTTGTAAAGGGCAGACTCACCCGCCAAGCCTCCTGCACGCCCATTCATTCCAATGGGCGTCTCACCCGCCAAAAACAAAATCGGGTGATTTAACCCGACTGTAAAACAAAAATGGTTGAGAGCTATGTCATCTACTATACAGAAAATATGCATACCTGAAGTTTGTGTTGATGCATATGGATATGCATGGAGCTGCAAGTAGAAATCTTGAAGACTTGTACAGTATTTCTGGTAGATGCTGCTTGCCAATGATATGACACTTGTACTCAGAGAGATTCAGAGTACATTTGCAGTGCTGATCTATGATGATGCAGTTAGATGTAGAGGTCTTGAATGTGATTGGTGCATGGTCATGTGATTTTTGAGGTACATCCAATGAGGGAATGGCAGAGAGAGTGTAGTGGAAATGGTAGAAGGGCTGTTCATGTTACGATATGTCCGCGGACATGGCGGTAGTTCGCGGACATCGGGAGTTACATCTGGGGATTTTTGGGTTCAGAAGTCATGCAAATGAGAATAAGCACTGAAAGGGATTGGTCAGGAAAGTTTGGTGGGTGTGTTGTGCCAGGAGAGATTTTCTCAGATACTCTTTTTGCTGAGAGAACAAAAGATAGCTATGGCTGTTTGTTTCAGAAAACAGATTGTTTGGATTTTAGGAGATTTGTGGATACATTGGTTGAAGGTGCATGCAGAAAGCTGTGGAGTAGCTGTAGATCTTGGATTCCCACATGTGGAAGTACACTGGCAGGCAGTACGTGGAATGAAGTGGTTGGACTTGATACCTCTCTGTGCTACTTTGGAGACAGAGCAACATCCAGACATAATTGTAATTCACTGTGGAGGGAACAGTTTAGGACATGTGACTGAAATTTTTTTGCAATTTGCTATGAAAGAAGGACTTAGGAAGGTTATGGACATGTTTCCTAATTCTCAAGTGATATTTTCACGGATTGCGCAGAGACAAATGTGGCTTCGTTCTTCTTCATTTGGTCCACAAATGGAAAAAGCAAGGCACAATGTTAATAAGGCTGTTTGTGGCTTTCTAAGAGATTTTGGCATGTCTTCTTTTCACAATGAAAATATTATGTTTTGTAGTACATACATTTTTCGCAGAGATGGAGTCCATCTTACTTATGCTGGCAATTAGATTTTTCTGAGAAATGTACAAAATGCATTGCAACCTTTTTTGGAATTACAACAACGATTTTGAAGTAGATGTTAAGCATTTACAATTTTTGACTTACAAACACCACCCAAAGGCTCTTTTCAGAGCCACCACTTCTTTCCAGAGAAAATTACAATGTTTGTGATGGAGTAGTAACCCAATTTTTTTAATGTTCGCGAACTGTCCGCGGACTTCTAAAAAATACAAAGAGCCCTGCTTCATTTATTTTCAGTTCTATTTTTTAACTGGGAAAGGCGGCTCTGAAAAGAGCCTTATTTTTTTTTGATTTTTGTAATTTTGTATTTTTTTTGGATTTTCAGACACGACACACTAGGAGAGGAGGGTAAAGGAGGGTAAAGGGGGGGACACCAACCACAGGGATAAGAAAGGGCGAGCTGAGAGAGCAAGATGTAGAGTGGGTTTTATTTGGGTAGTGAGCAGGTCTTCTCGTGCTCTGAGACGATAGTCTCAAAAGCACTCCGAAGTCGCTCCCCCCTGCAGAGTACTGTGTCACAGTACATACATACAACTGTGACCCTCGAAAGGTAAGGGTCATCAGCATTCTGTATGGCCTGTGAAGCAGCTTGAGAAAGACGCTGTCCCACAGAGGTGGTCCTTGTGGTGACAGGATCAGAAACAGAGGATGAAGAAGAGGAAATCAACCTGCTACGTTCTTCGCAAGGTACAACCCTGCGAATAGCCCCAGAGTGAAATGACTTCAGGTGTCGCTTCATAGCTGTAGTTACCGGGCTTCCCGCGACTGAGTATCATTTTGCACTCATTGCAGTTAACATGGTTCGCACGAGCCTTAGGACCATTCCCATGAATGGTAAATAACCGCCACACCCAAGACTCACGCCTAGTGCGGGTAGTAGGGATTTCCTCTACCTCATTCTCATCATCCTCTTCTTCCTCCTCCGCATCCTCACTCCTGTTCCCCTCTTCAGGCCCTTGGGGAGGTGGTGGTGGTGGAGGGGGTGGTGGTGGTGCTGAAGCAGGTGCAGCACCAAGTGGCAGTTCAGCAGCCAAGGATGTCATCTTGATGATGGTGTAGTCTGCAGGTGGCAGCAAAAATCACTGTGTTCTGAAGAATAGCCAGAAACACAATGGGAATAAGCTCTTGGGCGTGGTCTTTTATAAGGGTGCTTGTGCGCGGTCCACGGACATGCGCACTGTGCGCGGACAGATCGAACACAAAGAAAGGATCGGAAAGTTTCAAAAGGTATATAGAAACTCAAGATTGCTATGTGGGATTTGTGCCATGGTGAGATTTTATTGAAAAATATTATGGATTAACTGAAAATGTACTTTTAAATTGTTCGGGGACACGAACAGTGTCCGCATTTCAGGACACACGATGAGCGTGGGCGCGGTCATATGATCTGTTTGCGAACTAGTCTGCGAAGGAAGCGCCTGTCCGCAGGACACCAAGTGCACGGAGATTGGTTAGCGCATGCGCATTGATGTCCTACGGACACTGTTCGGGTTCTGAAGTAATTAAAAGTGCGTCACACGTGAAACAAACATTTCAGGACACTGCGTGTGTTCTTAGAACAGTTTAAACTTGGTAGCAAACAGTAAGGACAGATATAGTGTTCTTCAGGACACGTGTAATTTAGTTTATGTACGAACATTTCAGGACACCAATTGTGTTCTTAGAACAGTTTCAATTGGGTAGCGAACACTACGCACAGGTATAGTGTTCTTCAGGACACCTCAATTTTCGTTTACGTATGAACATTTCAGGACACCAATAGCGTTCTTAGAACAGTTTGAACTTGCTAGCGAACAGTACCGGACAGGTATAGTGTTCTTTAGGACACTTTAATTTTTGTTTGTTTACGAACAATTCAGGACACCGCGTGTGTTCTTAGTACAGTTTCATGTTGCTAGCGAACACTACAAACAGTTGTACTGTTGTTCAGGACACATCATTTTCGTTTTTTTACGAACATTTCAGGACAGCAATTGTGTTCTTAGGACAGTTTTAAGTTCATAGCGAACATTACGGACAGATATAGTGTGCTTTAGAACACTTTAATTTTTGTTTCTTTACGAACATTTCAGGACACTGCGTGTGTTCTTAGTACAGTTTCATGTTGCTAGCGAACACTACAAACAGTTGTACTGTTGTTCAGGACACATCATTTTCGTTTTTTTACGAACATTTCAGGACAGCAATTGTGTTCTTAGGACAGTTTTAAGTTCATAGCGAACATTACGGACAGATATAGTGTGCTTTAGAACACTTTAATTTTTGTTTCTTTACGAACATTTCAGGACACCACGTGTGTTCTTAGAACAGTTTCAACTTGCTAGCGAACAGTACGAACAGGTGTGGTGTTCTTCAGGACACCTCCATTTTCGTTTATGTACGAACATTTCAGAACACTCGCACTGTCCGCGGACACTTTTATTGTTTTAAAAAAAAAAAACAGAAACTATTCACAATACAATATAAAAATTAAACTTTATTTAACATATATTAATAATTTATGACAGAGAAGGTGAGGCAGAAACAGAAACAAAAACAGGAGAATTTGGGGTTTCAACATGATTGGTATTAGGTGAAGAAGGGATGGAAATCTCATCAAAACGTTTTGGATTATGGAGAGGGTTTGGGGATAATTGACTGGGATATGGTGAGGAGGGACAAGTACATGTGGGGCAATGGTATGACGTTTTTGTTTTAAAATGATCTTCAACAAAAGTTTTCAAATTATTAAAATTGGTCAACAATAAATCAATTTTTTCTTTTATGTTGTCAAGCGTGTTTTCCATAACAGCTTCTTCAGAGGTAGTTTCTATTTTGTTATGCTCTGTACAAAAAAAATGTATATATGTTAAATGTATACAAAATAATAATATTTAAATGGTTTATATTATAAAGTGTTTACCATTAGTTTCACTATCTTGTGACATTTCTTCATGTGGGAAATTGTCCTCTAGCCATTCCAGAGTACAAGACATCTCTGTGAGAAAAAAAAAAAAGATAATATATTTTTTAATCTAATAGAGAAAGTTTATAAATATATGAGTAAAATGAAGTACACTTACTATTTCTGGTAAGATAAGTCCTATGTATTCAGTGGGTCTGGTCTTGTTCTCAGTTCTGTTGTGTCTGTGAGGTAATTATGTTGGAAGCCAATTTATCTTCTTGTGGTATATTCTATTTCAGAACATATTGTATTTAAATGAATGGTTACTGTGTTACATATATGGGTTACATTTCTTATGTATTACTATATATAATGTGTTTGTGTGCTGCTTTTTGAATTTGTTAAATGTTCCTATATTATGATATAACAATCAAACATACCCCACCACCCCCCCCACAGTTTTTAGGTAGTGGTACTGTTCTCCGAACATGTCCGCGAACATTAAATAAGTTCGCGGACATCAAGTTCATAAGAAGAGATCTAGTCAGCTCCATATGACATGTATATAAAGTCAAAGTCATTATTGTTAAGTTGTGCTACTAAAAAACTATGAAATTCAGTGAAAAAACTTTGTTAAATGGACGTTATGGTTAAGTTGCGCTACTAAAAACCTATGAAATTCAGTGAAAAAAACGTTGTTAAAGGGACGTTATGGTTAAGTTGCGCTACTAAAAACCTATGAAATTCAGTGAAAAAACTTTGTTAAAGGGACGTTATGGTTCCAAGTAAAACCGAAAAACCCTTGAAATTCGCCAGTTATGGTAAGCTAAGCAACCATAATTCGCGCCACCACCGTGCACTGCTAAGAGAAACACTGCCCCTACCTTACAAATAACACACGCACAACATTTTCCCCCATCCACTTACCCCCCACCCACATTACTGTTTGGTGACTCTGCTCATTTCCGTCCGCAACTTTCCTTCTTAGCTGTCCTTCCAAAAGAAAAGCCATCTGTAAACAAAGTAAATGTTCCTTTCAGAACCACCTTTCACAGTTTTTTTAAATCACATACACTCCATCTACTTTATATTTCTCAGTAAAGGACATAGACACAATAAGATTTTTCAACATTTCCATTTGCAGTTTGTGTTATGCTAATGGGAATATTGTAGCGTTCATCCTCCATTCCAGGGACTGGAACGGTGAATAAAGGGCCAGCAGGCCAAGTTATCAGGCCAATCGAAACAAGAGTGCATAACGCGATCTCTGGATCATTAACCCCCCTTCCGCCCCTACAATGGGGGATGAATGCCATTAAAAATCTAGATTTGCAAAGTATTAACATGTGCTACTAAAAAAGAGGATTTGTCGTTCTAACCCGGGACGCCATTAGAAAACAAAATCCTTTTCCAAGATGGCCACCATAGAAAGGGAAGGCGGTTTTTCCATACATGGCCCCTCTTCGCTTTCCATGGCAGTCTGCAAAAAGCAAAAAGGAAACCCTGTTAACATATTACCACAAGCACTTTTTTCTTCCCTTTCAAATGTATCCTAATGTCGAACAACTTTACCACAAAGCCAGTCCCAGGTGGACACGGCCACTGTAATCCTATCTTTTCTCCCTTCTGGACATGGCCAGTAGCCACATTGTGCAGATCATTACCTTATGCCATGACCCTGACATTCTGCCCACCCCCCATGGCTGCAGCCTACCCCTCAATCAATAAACGTATACCGTTACGTTTTTTAACTTCATTCCGACACTTGTGTAATACGAAAACACTCCCACATCTCGTCACATAACCAACCCTAATGATATTGTACACCTTTTTTGGATGACGTTCCTCTCCAGCGTAGCCAAATGCGCCCATAAGCACCTGCGTGCCGTGATGCAGAACCTGAAAATGAACACACAGCGACGTACAACGTAGCATGTTACATTTTTAAATGATAAACTGGTTTTTAAAAGAAAACATTAACATTTTAGAATTTGTAAAGTACTTTTATTTCACAATAAACGGTCCGAGACCATCAGACTATTCCCATTTTCAATCAAATAGTAACTTTGTTTCTTCGCTCGTCATCGTAAATATTACTCGTGAGGCACATGTTGTTCTTTTCGCATACACAAAGTATTCATTTTCGATAAAGCAACAGTGATTTCCAAGACATCGGCATGAACTTCGGCCTACACCACCATAAAAGATGTTATGTTACTCCTAGTGGCCACTGCAGCCTCTATCACTTGGCATCTGGAATCCATGGCAATCACAGTACGGCAGAATGTAGCTGTTTGGAAAACGTATCAGAAAATACATATCAATACCCAACCTTTACCAAACAATTTAAAAAATGACAAAAAGAAAGTGGAATCTGATACACAAATCGATGTGGTCATACATGACATTTTAAAGAAATATTAGCGTTGAACATGGGTGAATCTAGTGATAGCCTACAAACGCCGAGAATCTACACTCTCCATGACTAAAAAGAAAAAGGACAACTACACAGAAAGATACTACTTCCGTTACATTGCCAAAATGAATGTTCAGGTAATAAAAACATTAAATCTCGTGATTTCAAAAAACACAAAAAGAATGTGGAAACTGATACACAAATCGATGTGGTCATACATGACATTTTAAGGAAATATTACTGTTCAACATGGGTGAATCTAGTGATAGGCTACAAACACCGAGAATCTGCACTGTTCATAAGTTAAAAAAAAATGACAACTTCAGTTACATTGCCAAAATTATTCTTCTGATAATAAAAAATGTAAACACGTTCCGGTGTAGAGTCATCAAAATGAAACTTACACGATATTTACCATCTCCATTGTCTTCGTTAAACTCAGACAGCAATGTACCTGCACCAAAGAATATTCTTGAACTGATATTACATGTGTTTTACAAACGTTTTGAATACATAACCTTATCAAATGGTATTTTTTGCAAACTTTCACTCCCTGCATTCTTACTGAATTTTCCCTTTCGCTCAAGGTCAAAAAACAAAGCAAGTGACCTTCACTCAGAATGAAAATACATTCTAACTTTGCAACAACATATCTGAATGCATTCATGAGAACTGCTACTCCCATACACTTGCAGACCCGCTGTTTCCATCAAACAGTGCGGGTGGCTGCCTCAGATTTCAAACTCTAGGATGCCAGTCTGACTGCAATATTATTTTAAATACATTGTAACACAGACACAGTAAATCTTCGCCTGTACTTAATGGACACTATATTGAGGTGCAACTTCCAATTTACTGTATGACTTTGGTGACAGGAAAACACCACTTTTTGACTTCCTGCTGCCACATCCCATCCCAGCCTCATTAACCCTCACCTTCCGAAACAGTATTTCATAAGTTGAACAAGTGCAATGGTGTGTTGTTTTATATGTGTTAGCGGCGATGTCCGCGTACAACAAAACACGAATGAAAGATGGCTGCCGCAGCAAAAGAATCTGACGCACTTCACGCCGTTCACCATCCAATCAGTGAACGCGTAACATGTCTGCGGACATGACGCTACAGATTAGCCAATCGGTATTTGGTCCGCGGAGCGAACAGGGAAGTTTTTATATGGGTGATTTTTTTTGTGGTATAGTGGTATATGGTGCAGAAATAATAATTTATTTCTGTTGTTTTGACTCAGAAATGGCTAGTACTTTGGAGTGGCTGGAGGAGCATTTTCCGCATGGGGAAATAACTGAAGACAGCGACAACAATGGTACACATTGCTCTGCATACACAAAATGGTGACCAGTATTTTAGAGGCATTTAATTTATGTATTTTATTTTTAACAGACCAGGAAAGAAAAGAAGAAAGGGCAACAAACGAGACAGAAGAAGACAGGCTAAAAAGGATAGAGCAGAAAATTGACATATTAAATGATAATTTTCAAAGTTTACGGGAGTTTGTGGAGGACTGTGTGAGAGGAAAAGTTTGTTATCATTGCCCCACCTGCACCTGCCCTGCTTCTCCATTCCCTAGTGAACCATCCTCAAACTGTGAACAGGAAAATAGATGTTTTGACGAAACATCCATCCCTTCTTCCCCTCACAAATCTTCTCCTCATAACCAGCCCGTGTTGAATCCTAATTTCCCCATATTTGTTTCAGTGTCCGCTTCCCCCGCTATTTCTTTAGAATGATGTGTGTGTGTTTGAAATGTTTTTGTACAGTAGTTGTAGAGAAAGAGTTTGTGTGCAGATTTGTTTTTTAAAAAGATGTAAAATGTTCGCGAACAGCGTGCCTGTTCGACCTATCCGCAAGCAATGGAATGTGGGTGCTGTCTAATGTCAAGTAAGACGGATGTGATGTGTGACTGCACCATCTTTTAAAAATGTGCGTACACAAACAGAAAGGGGTGTCCAAAGGATATACTACCGCGTAGTACCACTTGGAAACGAGATAATACATGTTCATAGAACACACAAGATGTCCAGAATGGGTGTAAATGAGTAAAAAGGGAGTGTGTGAAGGACAGTATAGTGGTCCGTATTGGGCGCAGTCAAAATGGTGCCATCCGTAGAACAGGCAAGGTGGCCGGCAAGTTCATAGGCAAACAAAATGGAGTTGTCCTAAGGACACTGGAACTGTCCGTAAAGTGAACATAGCAAGCGTGCACATGTGCAGTACAAACGTAAGTATTGCGAACATCGCGCCAGTTCCTATTTGTCCGTCTCACTTGTGTCGCACTTTGAAGTAGTTTGAGAACCCGAACACTGTCCGTAGGACACTTGTGTGTATGCGCACGTTTGATTCTTTGCATTTGCTGTCCAGGGGACTTTCATTACTGGGGCGGATTTGTTGAGGACGTCATCATGTGACCGCACCTACGCTGAGCGTGGGGACTAGTTTCCGCGGTTGGTGTGCTTCCGCAACAATAAAAATGAACTTGTAGACACAAGACAAAGTATTGTAGAGTGTAAAAATGTAAAACAATAGGCCACCTCAGTAGTTGCTGTGTAAAATGCGTGTACCGCTTTGTAGGGATGAAGACGGTCACGAGGCACACCCCTGCACCCCTAGAAAAGGGCACACCCCCAAGCGCATCTTAATTGTCCTTCTAGCTATAGCAGATTGAGCTTTGTTGCCTTTACTGCTGTGGTGACCAAAAGGAAACTAAATCAGTATGGCTTCCATGGCTGCTGTTGGGTTATTATCCTCTGCACCACCCGCAAACCCGCCACCACCACCACCTCACAAAGGGCCTGCAGAGAGATATATGGGTGAGGATGTAGAGATTGAGGAAGAAGAGGAGGAAGAGAATGAAGTGGAGAAACTCTGCACTAGGAGCACTCGGCGGGAGTCGTGGGTGTGGCGGTTGTTTTCTGTTTATGGGAACGTACCAAAAGCACGTGCAAACCTGGTGAAGTGTGACCATTGTGATGTGGTGTTGAATCGCGGGAGATTTGGAGCGTACAGTTTTGATGCGGCAACCATTAAGCAACACCTCACTTTGTTCCACACTGCGGACATTCGCAAGGTGGTGCCATGTGAAGAGCGTAGTCATTTGAGTTCCTCCACAGCATCCTCGGTATCCGATCCTCCCACCACAAGAGACACTCCTGTGGGGGAGCGCCTCCCTCCAGCTGCTTCACAAGCCATTCGCAATGCTGTGGACCCTTACCTTTCCAAGGTAACAGTAGTGTGCACGTATTGTGATGCAGTACTCTGCAGGGGGGAGAGTTTTCAAAGTGCTTTTGAGGCTGCAGTCACCGAGCACCAGAAGATCTGCTCCTTACCTAAATAAAGCTCACCCTTAATATTTGTCTGTTCAGTTGCCCTTTCTTATCCCCGTTGCTGGTGTCCCTTCCTTATCCTCCTTTCGCCTCTTCTCCTAATGTGTCGAGTGCTGTTATTCAATGCACGTAAAAACAACAAAAATTACAGAAAAAGGCTGTTTTCATAGCCGCCTTTCTCAGTATAACAATAGAACTATGAAATGACGGCCATAGACCCCTGCGGAGTTCAGCAAAAATTTGCGGACAGTCGTAGAGGGAAAAACGGGAGGGTGCAAGTGGAGCAAACGCAATAAAGTGTATGTTGGGATTAAGTGGCGCCTCTGAAAAGAGCCTTTTGGTGGTTTGTTGTGTGGGTCAAAAACAGTGGATTGGGGAAAATGGATTGTCAGATAGGTTAGTGTGATTGCAAAAGAGGGTGCAATGCATTTTGTAAATTGTGAAGAAACATCTGATTGCCAGCATATGTGAGGTGGACTCCATCTCTGCGGAAAATGAAACTGCTAAGAAACAAAATGTTTTCATTGTGGAAAGAGGACATGCCAACATCTCTTAAAAAGGCACACACAGCCTTATTCACATGGCGTCTTGCTTTCTCCATTTGTGGACCAAATTCAGAAGAACGCAACCATATTTGTCTTTGGGCAATACGGGAAAAAAGTATTTGACAATTTGGAAACATGTCCATGAGCTTTGCGAGTCCTTCCTTCATGGCAAATTGCAAAGAAATTCCAGATACATGGCCTAAACTGTTTCTTCCACAATGAATGATCAATATATCTGGAGGACGCTCTGTCTGTTAAGTAACACAAAGAGGTACCAAGTCCAGCCATCTCATGCCACGCACACCATGCCAGTGCACTTCCGCATGAGGAAATCCGAGATTTGTAGATAGACTGCAGCTTTCTGCATGCACCTTCAACCAATGTATCCATGAGTCTCCCACAATCCAGATAATCTATTTTCGAGCATGGAAAGCCATGGCTGTGTGGTGTCCTGTGAGGGAGAAGACGGTCTTACTAAAGTACGTCGGTCAGAACACACCTACTAAACTTTATGGACCAATCCCTAGCTCGGCTCATTCTCATTTACATGCGGCTGCACCCATGAATCACCGGTGGTGATATGTGCTGGCTGCTAACTACTGCCATTTTCACGGACATATACACGATCAGAGCGTGACGACGGTACATTAAAGTACTATTCCCCTTTTTAACCCTTAAGGTAGGCTCTGAAAAGAGCCGTTTTTTTATTTTTGGCAAGATATCGTACAGACATCTGGTATTTTATGTATTTTTTTGTATTTTTTGTCCTTGCTTTACTCTTGCAAACATTACAGAACCTTCTCTAAAGCAAGCCTTATGTTCTAAAAGAACATCGCATTTCCCAAAGAAGATAGCGCAACACCATCTCCTTCAAAGTAATGCACATTGCTTGGAGCAATGTTATTGTGGCTACAAAAAAACATACCAACTCGTAGCATGAATGCACGCATGCCGCCTTTGATGATACACCTCCCGATGCTTTGATCTGGACAGAAAACAGAAGTGTTGTTCCATTGTACTCTTGTGAGTAAAGCAGAAAAAATTACTTTCGATGTTGGGAAGATGGTCATGAGTGCTTCAACCAACTGTGCCAAATCTGCCAACAAAGTATGTGAAGTCGCGTATCCCAAATGGCAAGCACCATAGTGCAAAATTACCACATGAGGAGTGGTCATTGTATGCATGTCTCTACAAACTTGCAGAATTGCCGCAGCATTGGCATCAGTGTCAGCGCTCCACACCACCTCCACTCCTCACACATCGAAATGGTGTGCCACATGCCTACTCTCGGCATAGTGTTGTAAGTCTTGCACAAAAATGTCTCCAAGCAGCAAAACCCTGACCCTCTCCACCCCTGCCATTTTCAGTGTGCGCACCATCTTTCGACACAAAAGAGTAATGTGAACATCTGATTGGCTGATGCCTACAGTCGTCTTTCCATGCAGGATTTTACTGTAGAAACCCGTATGTGACACGCCCTACCAGCGGACAAGCGTTGCCTACGTGCGGCACGTAACTCTTACCCAGTCCTTCCACCCTTTCTACATCGGTACCAAAGCGAGTCCCTCACTGGACACAACTAAGAGGGTGCACAATCATCCACCAATCACATAGAACATCACTAATTTTAACTCCGTCATCAACATTGCACACTTCAAAATTACTGTTGATGATTCTTAATGGAAATCGCATACCATTGCAAAGCACCTACTTCACAAGCTACTGTGCAGGGATTGCGAATTTCTACGTACAGCTCCATACATATTAACATGCATCAGTATAGAGTACAGGTATGTATATTTTAATCAGAGTACATGCGGAAGCCTTATGATTTAAAATAGATAAAATAATGCTGGTAAATGTCCATAACAACGTTCCCCCTTTTAAAGTGCAAGATTGCCGATTTATCATTAACAAATCGCACGACTGCTTACTGTCTTCTGCATAACCTGTACATACATTGCAAGCATAAAAGAAAAAGCAATTCCAAAACACCTCGAATGGCGCTCCAATTATTATGATTTATTCATTTCATTTACAATCCTCTACACGTGTTTCACCGCTTAATAGTATAGTGGCTCATCAGGAGGTGTGTTCTCAATCTTTTGGCGAACAAGAAAAAAGTACAGAAAAAGCAAGAACAAAACATTATGAAATTATACATTTGAATTTTTGTGCTGATGAGCATAATAACTGAACACATATGTTTTGCAAACAGCCGAATAAGAAGGTGTTGGAGCATTTGTTACAAAAGAAAAAGACAATTGAATAATTTACATGTATACCAACACCTTATTAGTATCTTTGTACCAAAATGCTTACCTTTTAGAAAAGATCTTGTGTTGTTCACAAAAATCCGTTATGTGCGAACCTTAATATTTTTACGGTTTTCTTCAAGTTAATGCGGTATAAATGTTGAAGTTTCAAATAAGATCACTATTTGGGCAGTCCCTATGAAAAAAAAAAAGAGATTTTAGGATTTTATGGAGTGATTTGACTCACATTAATGTTGCAGCCTTTTTGAGGCTCAAAATTCAAAAAATGGCCTTACAGGACCAAAGAAAATAACCTAATTAAACAAAGTGCTAGCAATAGATCTTACCTCGATGTTTTTAGCTCTACGATTGACTCAGATTTTGTTCGATTCTGGAACTGCTACAAAACTTACATCTAAGATGGCCGCTATTTATACAATAGCGGCCACGTAATCGCGTCACGCGTTTTATCACGTGATCGACGCGTAGCACGTGTTCGCCATTTTGGATCAATTGTATTATTTATTAGGTTGCACCGTAAGTATGTCCAATGTTTGATTTAGGACTTTTGTGGTTAGCATCCATAATTGTGATGCTCTATTTGAAGACAAAACGTATATGTTCGTTGCATATGGTTTGCTGTAATAAACGCTATTATTTACAATCACGACGACTTGATTACATCATTCGTTTCCTCAAATGATGAGCGCGTGGTGCAGGCCCGCCATTTTCAATAAGGGTAATATTGGCAAAAACAAATAATTTTATGTGATATTTATACATGATGTCCTTAATACATGGTTAAGTTCAGTTATACGCTATCTAATTGAGATTAGTATGATATTACCATATTATTTGATTAGTACAAACATGTAAATGCTTAGGTGAAAAGAGGTGTTAAAGGCTTAAAAGATAATAATGAGCCATTTGAGGAAGTGAATTGAGTTTTGTATTTTGGGAATGATCCTAATTAATACATGCTAGCATTTTACATTAGTTTCTTGGTAGGTATTTTCAAAAACATTTTTTGCAGTTATGCAATAATTGCTAAGCCTTGCTACATTTCCAAATAAGGTATTTCAAAATCTTTGACATTATAATGTTGGAAATTGACACATTACAAAATAAAGAAAAACATCATTATTAGTATTTGTTCTTGACTCCAGAAGAGTGTTCAAAACATCATATATATTGAGTTAACACTTTCAAGTAGTTGCTGTAACATGAAGGTGTGGTTTTGACTTGATCTTAAAGGAAGTGATGTAGTTCATGATCTGAATTGAGACCCACATTGATACTGTCCATAGCATATATCCAAAATGCTTCTCTGTTACCTCCTCTTTCCGGAGGTGAAATTTGTTTGGTGCCGAAAAATCTTAACATCATGATGTCTGGTGTTTTATGATTCTCTAGGAAGTGTTTACTCAATGGATACCGAATGTCACGTAGTTTAATTGACTGTAGATGCTCATATATTCTTGTCTTCAGGGGTCTGATTGTGCTTCCTATATAGGTCTTGGCACATGCGCATTTTATGGCATATACTATGAATTTGGTGTTGCAGTTCATGAAGTCTTTGATTTTATGTAGTGAGCCATTGGCTAGTGGGCACTCCTTTAAGCCATTGATTGCATAGCTACACATTTTGCAGGTCCCACATTTGTAGAAACCTTTTAGGTTTTCTGTCATCCACAGTTGTTGTAGGCCTTTCCGTTTTCTATGTTCAACAAAATGCGATGGACATAGCATGTTCTTGAGATTTGGTGCTTTTCTGAAGGTTAGGCACAGGGTTTTGATATGAAAGGTCTTAAGACATCATCCATTGTAAGAATATTCCAATGTTTATTGAGAATTTTTCTCAGATGTATAGCCTCTGTGTTATAAGTATTTATGAATCTTATGCTTTGGCTTAACTCTGTAATACTTTTTTTCTTTGACTTTCCACTTAGTAAGTCCTTTCTATTATGAGATTAAAATTTGCTGAGAGCTTTGGTTAAGAGATCTTTTTTATATCCTCTTTCTCGAAACTTTAGTTTAGCCTCTTTGGAGTGTTTCTCAATTTCTTGATCCTCAGTACAGTTTCGTTTTATTCTTAAAAATTCTCCATACGGGATGTTATTTTTTATGTGCGGTGGATGGTGACTTTCTGCATGGAGAATGCTGTTACCTGCTGTCGGTTTTATGAAGAGAGTAGTTTTGATGAGATTATTGTGAATATAGAGTTGTAATTCCAAAAAATGGATTTGACTGGTGCTCTCTTCCATTGTTAATTTTAAGCTGTGTGAATTGTTATTCAGGAACTGATGGTATTCTTTAAGGGATTGTTTATTACCTTTCCAAATGACTAGTATGTCGTCTATGAAACAAGTCCAATATACTATCTGGTTTTGTTCAATGAAGGCTTTGTGTTTCCATGCGTGATGTAATTCGAAGGATCCCATGTATAGGTTGGCATAAGCTGATGCAAATTCCGCCCCCATTGCTGTTCCTCCTATTTGCCTGAAAATTTCTCCGTTAAATAGAAAAATATTGTTTACCAGTGTAAAGTTCAACATTTCAAGTAACATTTCATTTTGTTTTCTAAATGAAATGGATCTGGTATCAAGGAATTCTTTGGTTGTCTCCATGCCTTTTGGGTGTAAAATGCTTGTGTATAGACTTGTCACATCGAATGGGACTAGTCTAAAGTCTTCTTCCCACTCTATCGAGTCAAGTTGTTTGATGACATCAGTTGAATCTTTAATAAATGAAGCAAGATTTGCTACCAGAGGCTGTAAATGCTGATCAATATATGCCTATTTAGACATAGCTCTCAACCATTTTTGTATTAAAGGCGGGTGAAATCACCCGATTTTGTTTTTGGCGGTTGAGACGCCCATTGGAATGAATGGGCATGCAGGAGGCTTGGCGGGTGAGTCTGCCCTTTACAAGGCAGGTGACACCCGCAAGAAGCGTGTGAGTTAAGAACTATGATTTAGGGCAGACCTCAATTTTGTATGTGAAAATGTCGGTGTTCTGTACTCTGTGCTGCCTACAGTAATGCTACTTGCAATGTGATTTTATGAGAATAGTAAGCGCTCCCGATTGTAGTGCTGACATGTCCTTCAGAGGGTCTCCCGATTTTTCAACATCGTGCTTTTCATTAACAAGTACAAAATGTTTCCCCATCTAGTACTTTGTCCTATCACTTACAAATCTCTCTCCTATGCATACTACACTTTGTAAAGAATAAGGCATTTGCAAACCCTTCAAAAATTTCGTTATTTGGAAGGACTTTCAAGTTCCATATTGAAAGTAGTATGCAAAGACTGCACAGAGTGAAGTGAAATGTGCATGTGGACTCGGTTGAAATATGAAAGTTCAATCCTCTGACGAAAGAAGTACAATTAATGTCTGCAGTATCATGACTGCTGCAAACACAAAGTAATTGATATCGTTTTTTTAATTCATAGTAAAGACTACTCTCCTGAGAATCAACAGTATCTACACTGCAGACGACATATCCGAAGAAACCTGGTCATCTTGCACAAAAAAGTAAGTACAGTACAACCTTCATGTTGTAACTACTCCTTAAAGAGGCTGCATGGGTTATTTGTTTATTTTGGGCACCAAAGCAAGCATTCATTTGTAAACCATTCTACCTACAAATATCCATTTATTGAACAAAGAATAACAGGCAGAATGGTTGACAAATCCCTGTGTGTTTGGTACTGAAAAAACATAGGAAATCCTTAGAAGGTTAGATTGTGAAAAAAAGATGCTGTAGCAAGTTTTTGGCATTTCGGTTATTAATAATGGTTCTCGTCACAAGTAGGCCACTTTGTACTCTCATCTGAAGCACATTGTAGTAGTATACAAACAGTAAAGTAGCCTTACCAAATGATAGTTAGAGGTCACTGTACGTTGACACACCATGCCAAAGAGCTTCCCCATCACACTCATGCACACATGCACACTGCACACATACATTGGACAACGGACACCAAAGAATGCCTACCAAAAAGCAACTCCATAGAAAGGAACGCAGAATTAGAGCAAATAAAAATAAAGGTGCCCAATGTAAGCATTCACCTGTTGTAGAATTAGTAGAGAATCTTGGTACAAACCAGCTAATGCAGTTGGGTAACATAATAAAAGAAGTCTCAACTACTGAAACTGTACCTCCTCCATCAAAAAGTGTCACAAAACACAGAAATGTTGTCAAAAAACGGCTGCCAGTACAGCTAACAATGTTCCTAATAATCCTGATAGTGTAAGAAGAACCCATAGTAAAAAAAAGTATTTTAGCAAAAATGTTTCATCACAGAGTCCTTCCGAATCTACTAAGGATAGGACCAAAATCATCCTCACCCCTTAAAACGAACCGTAGAAAGTTAATTCTACAAGCACCTGTGGACAGTGCAATCCTTCTCAAAAGGAAGTTGTTCATATTAGTGCTAAATAGGATGAAAGCACTAACAAAACTAAGTACCAAACTACAAAAGAAACTCAGCAATAAACGGAATGCATGTTTGTGGTTGTGAATGGAGTCACACAACAACCACAGAGCCATATTTTAAAGAAGAAGCATACAAACAAAATGAAACAAATACAATTGCCATCCATAGCAGTGGACGAGGGTATGGGAAAATCAATACTACCATCATGGAAGAAGAAACATGGCTTACAAAACTATCTCCTGAAAACTAAGAATGACCTCTCGATTCAGCAGAACCACACCGTCCAGTATACAAATGGCCGTGCACATCAGTGTGTGCCATTCCAAACAAAGCTTTCAAATCTTTACGTCAGTTCCTCAATCAATATGTAAAAGGTAAAGACAAAAGTAAAATGAAAGTGCTGCAAAATATGGATATTTGTGCAGTACGGAAAGACACAGGACTAAAAGGACATTCATTAGCCTGCATTTCTGGGCCTATTTGCAAAAGTACCTTCCATGATATCAGTACATCATTCCAAAGTAAGAAATTTAGTGTATAAAATATACTATGCAAAAAGTCCAGCTTCAGAATTAGGCAATTTAAATACCACTCTTCGGCATTGCTACACCCAAATACTTACAAGAAGAAATGGACCGTTTTCAGAAAAAGTATTTTGGAAGTGAGAGCCACGTAGAAAATGCAAGAGTTTTAGAGCATAGTAGCGACAATTCTGCACATAGCAATATTCTATTATAAAACATACAGAAAAGAAATACTAAAATTTAAAAGGTCATCGGCTGAAGTTCCAAACCATGTGTGTGTATGTTGCCGCAGAACGTTTTACAAAAGGAACACAAGAAATGTGGACATAGCATACAAAATAGAAAACAATGAAGACTTTAAGGGGCCGATTCATGGAACAAACGTGCGCCGAAAATCTACGCGCAAGCAGGCGCAAGCAGGCGCAAGCAGGCGCAAGCGGAAAAAAAGAGGCGCACGCGCACACGTGCGATTCATGGAAGTCCCTGCGCGTGTCTTCCTCGGGATGTGCGCCAAACCCGTGCATGGCGCACACGTCACTGCAACATCCCGAAAGACGTGCGCGACGCGCACAGTGAAAGCGCACAACCTCTGCGCATACACTAGAAAGTGGGCGGAACACGGGGCGTAACGCGCGGAATGGGGAACAACTTGCGAAAACAAGGGCGTAACTGGGGATGTACTGCAGGGAAGCAGAGGGAACGCCCACATGCACCCGAACCACACGTATTCATGGAACCGAATAGGGCAAAGCCACGCACAGCGAAAGACACGCACAAGCCGATACACGTCCGCCACACGAAGGCAGGCGGTAGCGTCCCTGCGCATTACAAAAGTGGCAACATACAGCAATTGTGCGAGCGGGGCACGTGTATTTCGGGGGTTCGCGTGAAGTTACTCACGCGATCGGGCCTGGGGGAGCGGGCTACGTGTATTTCAGGGGTTCGCGTGAACTTTCTCACGCGATCGGGCCTGGGGGAGCGGGCTACGTGTATTTCAGGGGTTCGCGTGAACTTCTTCACGCGATCGGGCCTGGGGGAGCGGGCTACGTGTATTTCAGGGGTCCGCGTGAACTTTCTCACGCGATCGGGCCTGGGGGAGCGTGCTACGTGTATGTCAGGGGTTCGCGTGAACTTTTTACCGCGATCGGGCCTGGGGGAGCGGGCTACGTGTATTTCAGGGGTCCGTGTGAAGTTCTTCACGCGATCGGGCCTGGGGGAGCGTGCTACGTGTATTTCAGGGGTTCGCGTGAACTTTTTACCGCGATCGGGCCTGGGGGAGCGGGCTACGTGTATTTCAGGGGTTCGCGTGAACTTTTTACCGCGATCGGGCCTGGGGGAGCGGGCTACGTGTATTTCAGGGGTCCGCGTGAAGTTCTTCACGCGATCGGGCCTGGGGGAGCGTGCTACGTGTATTTCAGGGGTTCGCGTGAACTTTTTACCGCGATCGGGCCTGGGGGAGCGGGCTACGTGTATTACAGGGGTTCGCGTGAAGTTCTTCACGCGATCCGGCCTGGGGGAGCGTGCTACGTGTATTTCAGGGGTTCGCGTGAACTTTTTCACGCGATCGGGCCTGGGGGAGCGTGCTACGTGTATCTCAGGGGTTCGCGTGAACTTCTTCACGCGATCGGGCCTGGGGGAGCGGGCTACGTGTATTTCAGGGGTTCGCGTGAAGTTTCTCACGCGATCGGGCCTGGGGGAGCGGGCTACGCTTATTTCGGGGGCGCGCGGGAAGTGACACACGCGATTGAGCGGGGTACGTGTATTTCGGGGGTGCGCGGGAAGTTACACACGCAATTCCATCAGGGTACGTGTATTACAGGGATGCGCGGGGAGCAGCACACTTGAATTGCACGTGTGGGTCCTCCCAGGTGTTCCCTCTACACCCTCCACGGCCCCTGCAGGTGGCTCACACCACAGGGGCCTACCCAGCACATGTCATGCAGGCACCCCACCCACCATGCCCATGCCCACCAGCCAACCCACATGTCAACTTGCACTACTCCCCCCCAACGCATGTCCCCCTGCACCCCCAGCCACCAGGGGCAGCCTCCACCAGGCCCCCACCCATGTCTCACACCACCCCCACCCCCCAGTCACCAGGGGCACCTGCCAGCAGGCCCCCACCCATGTCCAACTCATGTTCCCCCCCCCAGCACTGTGGGGCACCTGCCAGCAGGCCCCCACCCATGTCCAACTCATGTCTCCCACCACCCCCACCCCCCAGCCACCAGGGGCAGCATCCACCAGGCCCCCACTCATGTCCCCTATCACCCCCACCCCCCAGCCACCATGGGCAGCCTCCACCAGGTCCTCACAATCCCCAACACACATGCACGTCAGCGTGTAATACGAGGAAAGAGCCTATGCGCGTAAGTGACGTGACGCGCGCGTGCGTTTCCCTCAGCACGGGTTAAAGGTGAGCGGGCCCAGCAGTTCGCTGTACGTGCCTTTCGTGGAGACCGACGTGTGTTGCTGCTTCCTGTTGTTTCGCGCGCCATCACAACTTCACAGCTCTCAAGGACGTATCTCTTCTTTTGGCGGGGGTATTGGCTACGCGTGTTTTTCTGCATCGCGCTAGTCAGACGGTGAGTCACACACGCTCTTTTTCCCACTGCGGGTGCCCCTGTGTATCGCACCCATTTTTGATGTCATAGTAGCCTGCGTGTCCCACGCGTACGCGTTATTCGTCTTACTGGGTGCCACTGCGTACTGCGGGAGGTTCAATCCATGCACGTAGGCTGCAGGGTTGCGTGCACGGTTTTACTGCAGTTTTGGGGTGCCTGAGCGTTGCGTGACCCGTCACCACATCACCGGGGTCACATACAGCCTTGCAGGTGCAGGGGGGCTGTTAACATCTTGCTTCCCACCCCCTTCACCCCAATTGCCCAGGTCAATTGTGGTGTACACCTCCCATTGGCACCACTCCATCTGTGCCAGCACTACTACATCTGTGCCATGGTTGGGAGGCCACCAAAGGTGAGGGGCGCCTCAGCTGGGCGTACTCCTCGTGGCGGGTGTGGTCGGGGACGTGGCGGTGGTGACCAGGGAGTAGGGGGACTCCAGGGTGTCCAGGGCAGCCACAGAGGGGGAAGAGGCAGGGGTGCGCCACTTGAGCACAATGTTGTGCCATGTGTCGGTGCAGCCATGCCACCACCCCCTGTGGTTCCGGGGATGCAGCTCCTGCATCTGGCACTGGCACCCATATGACCCGGCAGTCCGTTCCATCGACTGCCACGGGCCCAAGGGTGGTGGTAGCTGCAGGTGCAGCTGTGGACACCGCCACCCAGGCTCAGGGTCTGCCAGCGCAGGCTGCGTTGGCACTTGAAGAGCCCTTGGTAGATCTCCAACAGGCCAGGGGGGAAACCATAGGGGCACGCTGGGCTGCTCAGACCAAGACACGTGTCCCTGGGGCAGTCATGTCATCTGCTGCCCCGAACAGCCGGGTGTTGGCAAGTGCAGGGGCAGATGCACCCAACAGCACCCCAGTTGTGAGTCTGCCAACCAGGACCGTTGCGGCCAACCACCCTGCCACAGCTGATGTTGCTGCGCAGGGTCCATTAGTGGGCACCCAGCTGCCACTGACACAAGTCAGGCCTCTGGTCATCCCTCCACCTGCCACTCCCTTGGCTCAATCCACCGAACCCACTGGCCATGCTGGTCAGGGCGGCATTAGCCAGCCAGGGTCTGCGCCACAGTCCAAGAGGAGGAAGGTTGCACCTGCAGCACAGGCTGGGACCCCACACACAGCCACGACCTCCTGCACGTCGAGGAAGAAGCCTTTCTGTAAGCAGGAACTGGACTTCCTCGTGGACTACGTGCGGGGCCACAGCCGTGACATGCTAGTGGGTGCCAATAGTCAGACCACGGCTGCCCAACGTGACACCCACTGGAAGCATGTTGCGGAACATGTCAGTTCATTCGGCCATGAGGTGCGCACGGCGCAGGAGTGCAAAAAGCGTTGGAATGACATCAAGCGCAGCACTAAGGCCAAGCGTGCCTCAAATTACAACTTGACTCTGGTGACTGGCGGTGGGCCTGCACCAGAGGAGGAAGAACTCACTCCGCATGAGGCTCTCGTTGCGGAGTTCATACCACCTGAATTGGTCGAAGGAGTGGGAGAGAAGCTGGACTTTGATGCCCAGTCCAGTGAGTGTTGATGCGTGTTTGTTGAGGACGTGTGTGGTTCACTTGTGGGATGTGTTGTGCATGATTGCTGCTACATGTGACGTGTACATGGTTCTGATGTGTAAGTAATGCAATTCTACCGTCATGCATGTCTCCTCTGCCTGCATGCGGGACTCCATGTAGGCATGCTCCCTTGCCCCTCCTCCACCACTCTGCACCCCAGTTCCACCTTTGCACTGGTCTGCTCCAATCTTGCCAATGTGTAGTTTCTTGTCCATGTGTCCTGTGTAGATGCTAACTTCCAGCGTAGAATCTGCCAGACATATGCCATGTCGTACAGCCTTAGTACTCGATGCAGGGTATCTCACTTGTACTGTGCATGGGTCAGATGTCCCGCAGGGACATGAGTGCCCATTCATGCTCCATGTGCATTGCACGCATGCCCCTATGTGTCCTTGACTGGATGATCACTGTAATATCAGTCCTTGGTTACATACATTGCCTGCCATCTCATCAGCCTTCCCATGTCAACTGTGCCTCAGTCCTGCGTTGCACACATGTTTAGGCTCTGACAATCTGTGTGGCTCACAGGCCTCAGCCTGTTCAATGGCCAATGACTCTGTCCAACTCTTGTTGTGTCTTCTTCACACGTGGGCGGCCTCTGGAGTTTCCATCATGTGTCCTGCCCACTGTCCCAGCATCATTTGCAGTGTTGTCATTTGAATCACATGAAGCTGTTGATGCCAGTCAACACTGCCTGTCAATACACAGGTGTATGGTCAGCCTTTTGATACCATGATAGGCATCCCTGCTTTGGTACTGGGGTGGAGGGGTGCTTGGCTTCTGGACATGGTACACATTGAATGCACAATGCACGTGATGTCTGATTTTGACATTGCACTGCCTTCACATTTCCTGGCACACACCATGTAGTGCTTGTACATGTAGGTAGTGAGTGGCGTACACATTTTCTGCACTGCATAGACCCAATTCCATGGAAACTGCCACCTTTCAACAGGTCTGATCACAGAAGCTATTCAAAGTAGACCCAGCATGCATGCCAGGTCATATGTTGTGTGTCACATGTCTGCCTGATGCCTTTGCTGTCGGTGTGTGTGTGTGTCGTGTGCTTCTGACATGTGTATTGACCTTTTCCCCTCTATTTTTCAGGTGATGACGCAATGGAGGCAGAGGATGGTGTTGTCATGCCAGACACAGGGTTGGTAACGCCACATCAACCCGGCACTAGTGGGGGTCGTGGGGTGGTAGGCCACGAAACCCCCCAAGTGCTGCAGTCCATCTTGTCTCTGGCTGCCTATGAGTCCAGCCTTGATGACGACTCTGACGTCCATGTTGAGTTGGATGAGCATCAAGTCCATGTGTCAGGGGTGAGTGATTCTGATGTGGACACTCCTCTGTCTGCGACACCTGCACTGAGGGATCAGACAGTCTTGGTTCCTCCACCCGTGGTGGATCGGGACGCAGGGTCACCCTCCACACCAGTCACTGATGTGCCTGGGACATCACGTCGACGGGGGCATGTAGTCGTGCAGCCGCAGGCGGTGCCAACACAGTGAGGACCCCTGGTCCTTGGGTCCCGCAGGGGTCAAGCCCGGCAACGCGGTCGCCACGCGCAACCGCTGTATACTGAGTGGGAGCAAGACATGACTGCCAATTCCGAACGGCAGGGGGCAGCAATGGAGAACATCGCTGAGAGCATGGAGCGTGTGGCCCGATCTGTGCTCCCCCCTGCTAGGCAGGTGCTTCTCCAGCAGCAGGCGGCACGGTCCACGGCCCGCTCGCTCAGGCTGGGCATGGCGGCCTCAGACAGGGCACGCCAGGCTGAAATGTCGTCTCTGCGTCAAGCAATTGCTGCTCACGCAGAGGCGCACATGGATGCCTTGAGGGAGGAGTATGCTTCCCTCAGATCCACTCTGGGTGTCCTTATGATGTCCCAGAGGCAGCGGGCAGAGGAGAGGTTTGCACAGCTTGAGTGTACCATCTCGGCTGAGCTACAGGCTTGCCGGGAGGTGCAGCGGTTGTCCAGCCAGGCCTTTCAGGAGGAACTCTGTGTTACACGTGCTACCTTGCAAGAGGAAGCACGTGTATCACGGGAGTTTCTGCATGCAGACCTACGTCACATCGCCACACAGAACCAGGCTCACCCGTCCGGCAGACTTGCTGCCAACGAGGGGCAAGCTGCGGCTAGGCGTGGCCAGGCTACTGTGCCACGTCCTCCTTTCCAGGATGAGCCAGACTCGGACGACCATCTATCTCCCACATAGGTCGTGCTGTGCAGGCGTTGAGCCCATGGAGGTTTTTTTTTTGGCTCAGCATCATCGCATGTGGATGTTGAGCAGCACCCTGTACCTCCCCCCTCCTGGGTGCCTCCCCTCCCCCCCGGGTCGTATGTGGCCATTTTTGATTTTTCTTCTAGTTTAGTTAGTTAAGTTTCTGTTTGATAGTTAGTTTAAATAGGTAATGTAGGTTTTCCATAGTTAGTGTAATTAGTTAATAGTTGATTTAGTTTAAAATTGCTAGTCTATTGTGCTTTCATGTGACGGTGCGGTGCTTTGTGGCTTTTGAAGGCATCCACTGTCTGTTCCAGCTGGGCCCTTCATGGTTGTCTTGTGTATGTGTTTGCTGCTTGGGTTCCTTGACTCACATATGCCACTCCTGCCTCCCTTATCCATGGGCTCGCAAGGATGGTTCGGTGTTACAGCATTTTACACAAGGGCATTGGACTGTCATATCTGTGGCATGTCTGGTGCTGTGTGACTTGTGTTGACACCCCTAGTGGGGATGATTTAGGTGTCATTGTCCACTGTTCAGCTTTTGCTAGATGGGGTGTATCATGATTAATGTGGACATTGATTGCTATGCATTGTGTAGTATGTTTCATTTCTTTCCTGTACATGTGCTTGTTGCAATTCATGCTGTAGATAGTGTTCCACACTTTGTAGGTGAAAGACGGACTGATGGTGTGATTTGTGATGTGACTCTCTGACATGGTCAAGTAATGAGATGCCTGATGAGACACACACAGATGACTTTGAAGCATTAATCATGTGTTACATGCCCTTTCTGCAGGGGGATGAGCCTCCAGAGCACCTTTGCCAGCAGACATGTCCCATTGGACGACGGAATTCTGGACCCGTTTGTTGGTGCCCACATGCACATGTGTGCAGAAGCAGAGGCACAGTGATTGCAGACCCACATCCTAGTACTGCTGACATGTTCCAAGGAACTCCAGGCAAGGTGAGCATCACAGGGGGGCCACGACACAGCAAAGCTTGCACCAGGCGAGTTGCACATGCAGGCTTAGTCACAGCACTGAGGGTGAGCTTAGACGAATATTGGTGTTGAAGCACACAATGCAGCTCAGATGTGTTTGTGGACTGATGGCTGCTGATAGTAGGGTTGTCTGGGACACATGCAGGGGCAGTGGCACATACCCTCCGGTACACCAAGGTCCATTGAGCCACTTGTATCAACCATGTAGCCTTCTGAGACATGGAAAGGGGCAGCTCACAGGGACATGCAGCAAGGGACATACTCGGGTGCAGTGCATGTCTTTTCCACGTACTTCATGATAAATGCACTGCCAACTTTGTTTCGGTCATGGTGGTACACAACTTGCTCTGTAGTCATGGCTTGCAATATGGGTCTGTCTGCTTACCCAGGGAACATTGCATGTTGTGTGAATTGTGACACATTGGTGTTCCATTTGCCACGCACCCAGCAGCGGCTGCCTTACTGCATTGACTGTGTATGACCCGTCACAGGGGTGATGTTATATATGGGTACGAAGCATCAACCACAGATTGTCTGTTTGTAGAGTAGTCTGTTGCTATGGGGCATGTTTGGTGTTGTGTTTTTGTGCAATTGGCACGTACAGGTTGTTGACTGTGTCTCTCTTTGCAGCATTGCAGTGCTCCTGTAACCGGACCTGAGAGTGCGCAGGCAGGAGGCCAGCACTCAAAACCAGAGCTAAGTGTCTTGTTGTTTTTCTTACAAACTGCTCTGCATAGGCTTGCTGGGGAGTGTACTGATGCATGGATGTATGTGTGGTTCAATTTGGTATGTTATTTTCTCCCTAATCACCCGTGATCCTATGCAATTTTGAAACCTGTACCCTCTACCCGGTGTTCCTGCTTCCCGTGCCTATCCAAGCAACGTTCCCTGACCCTCTTTCCCCACTGGGGTTGCGGATGCCTGTGTAAGCCCCGAACTTGCAGGCGCCAAAACCCTAGAGGGGGTGGTGGGTTCGTACCACTCCTGAGCCTGGACTACAGAAGGCCATGACAATGATGTCCAAGTCTGTTTGGATTGTGTATGTGTTCATGCAGGTTGTACATTTTCGTGCATTCCCTAGTTTCATGTGTCATTCCACCTCCCCTCTCCTGCCGCTCATTCCAGTCATCCAGTGTGTCAACACCTGTCCCGACTGCATATCCCTGAACCTCCTTCCCCACCAGGGTCTCAGGGGCCTGTGTGAGTTTGACCTTGCAGGCACCCGGGACATGGTGGGGGTGGTTGTTTCGTGGCACTCCCGCGTCTGTACAGGGGACCTCTGACAGTACACATCCATTCATGGTGCATCATCCTATGTCATGTACCACACATGTCTCACATCCTGTCGTGACATTGTTTTGCTGTGCTACCTTGGTTGTTGCATCATTGTGGTAGTACTTGGCCTTTGTGAGGTACTGCTACGTCAAGTCATCTACTGGAGGGTGTTTGGGTTCATTTTTATGCCTTGGATTTTGTGTTTCGGAAATGAGTGTGTATTCTGAGGGTTCAGGCATCTTTTTACACACAAGGTGGGAGATGGTGACGAAGGGTAAAGGTGATCCTGTGGCCAGGTGGAATTGAGGTTTGGGGGCTCCATGACCCAGGTGCAGTTGTTCAGTGGGTCATGGTCATTTGTGAGGGAGGGGGGGGTTGTTGTTGATTGTTGCCTTGCCCTGCAGTGTGATGGGAACTCTGACATAGTAATGGTGGTATCCCATGTACATGTTGTGTTCTGCTAATCAATGCCTGTTCATGTGTTGTGTTTTCCTTTCAGGTGCGAGGGGATAGTTGTGGTTTGACATGCTGGGGTGTACACATGGTGGATGTTCACATGTGATGTGTAGGGAACACTGATGGTCACTTGAGTGCACATGCATATGTGGAGTGCATGTCCTTGCAGAGCCACACACTTGCACTCTGATGCACTACATGTACTCCCACCCTTGCATATACACATGTACACTGTTTGCCTTCTGGTGCCCACTGTGTCCCGGCAGCACATGTTCTGTGACCGATCATGGATCCAGTACATGCCTGATTTGATGTTTGACGTGGTCTGTCACTTAGATGTGATGCTCAGGGTGTGCATCACACACAATGGCTGTTCACTGTGCTGTGCGCTGAGCAGTGTGATGCAGGAGTAGGACACTGCACACATGAGCTGCAGTGTTGATTTTGCAATGCATGATGTGCATGTAGACAGGCATTCATTGTGATGTTACGTCTACGACTGTTGTAATGCATTTTGAAATGACTTATTTTGGGTGTGAGGTTGTTGGTCTGTCATTT
This sequence comes from Ambystoma mexicanum, assembly GCF_040938575.1. NCBI lineage: Eukaryota > Metazoa > Chordata > Amphibia > Caudata > Ambystomatidae > Ambystoma > Ambystoma mexicanum. The sequence goes on from NC_090928.1 coordinate 859,779,142, forward strand.
CATCTGATTCCGGGTCAGGCAGCAGTGTCCGATGCCACTGTGCATTTAGGACATGGCAATGTGTACCTTATCGTTACTGCATTGGTGTATGGGTATTGCGTGCCATGACATGTTGATGTTTGGGAGGGTTTGTGTGACATGACAGTGATGGCCATGGCCTGGTTTGCAGGTGTGTGTGATGCACACCTTGCATGTCCGTGTCATCCGCTTCTCAGAGCAACTAGCTGGGGGTAGATTTCTCTCCGCAGCAGGGCCCTCCCCCTGGAACAGACTTCCGGCCTGACTTGAACTTGAGGGGAATCATCTCCAGTTCTGGAAGCACCTCATGTCCTTCCTCTTTGCTTCTGCTTACTGTCTGCCTCTCCCTTGCAGAATTCTCCACTGGAACTGCACAGGAGCTGCAACTGGGCCACTCTCACTGACCTTGGTCCCTGGCCCAGCCACTCTCCACTTGCACTGCCTCCCTGGCAACCCCTGCACTGCAGTACTGTCTCTCTATCCCTACAGCCCTCCCTTCCCAGCACTTGACTGCACTCACCTTTGTAGTTGCCACCAGGTGACCTATGTATTATTTTTTTGGGCTACTTCCCCTGTACTGGACTCCCCCCCACCCTTCCCCTTGCACTTTTCCCATTCCCCCTACCCCTGCACTTGCACGATCCCAATGACACCTGGCCTAGTAGTACCATTCTCTGTGTTCCCTTGTTCCCCCCTCCCTGCCTCATTGCGCCTTGGAATACTTGTGTATGGCCCATATCATGTCATATGTCATATGTGTGCCTTTTGGTCACACAGGTTAGCTTGTGTTTAAGTAGCTAGGGATGCAGACGATGTGGCACTTCCATGGCAACTATCTCAGGGTGGTAAGGTTGTGACAGTTGACTGTCTCTTTGTCATCATCGATTGTCACCTGGTATGTGCCAGGCCTGTGTGCACTCCGCAGGGGTGGGAGTTTAGGTGAAAAATGTGGCCACAAGCTGGGTCCGGGCTTCCTCGCCACGTGCCCTGTCCCCTCCCATGGGCAGCGCCTGTGGTTGGGGATGTGGGGGCACCACCATGTCCACCGGGACGCTCTGCCGTGTTGCAACATTGTGCAGGACACATGCTGCCACAATGATCCTGCACACTACTGGTGGTGCATAGAGTAGTTGCCCACCAGAGCGGTCAAGGGAGCCGAAACGTGACTTGAGCACTCCGAATGTGCGCTCCACTATGCCCCTGGTTGCAATATGGGCGGCGTGTATCTTACCTGGGGTGGTGTGGTGGGGTTCCGGATTGGCGTCATCATGTGGTTGCTCAGAGGGTAGGCACTGTCCCCTGGGGAGATGATAATAGTTGAGATAATTAGGGTTTGGATATTTGTCTGTGTGTGACTTGCATGCATGTGCAAGGGCATTTGTACTGACCTAGGAGCCATGTGTCGCCATGCTGCCCAGCTTCCAGGGCCCGGCTCAGGGCGGACATTCTGTATATAAAACTGTCATGGGTGGAGCCAGGGTAGTTTGCATAGACAGAGGTGATGATTCCCTTTGCATCACATACCACCTGTACATTGATGGAATGCCAGTGCTTGCGGTTTCGGTAGATGTGCTCAATGGCCCTAGGTGGACGTAGGGCCACATGGGTGCAATCTATGGCACCAAGCACTTTGGGGAAGTGTGCCACCCTGAAAAAATCCAGGACAACGGCCTGCCTTTCTGCGGGTGTTCTGGGCATGTATATGTGCCTGCGGACTGAGGGGCGTGCTGTCATGATTGCCAGTACCTGGTGTAGGCAGCGTGACTGCGTGGCCTGTGAGACCCCCCCCCACTATGGCAGTGGTCCGCTGAAATGACCCAGTGGCCAAAAAATGCAGGACATTGAGCACCTTCTCCAAGGGGCTCAATGCTTGGGAGCAAAGGGTGGGGGATGTGAGGTCATCTTCCCACTCCCTGACCAGGTCTAGGATGATATGGGGTGGAAACCTATACCTGCCATAGACCTGGTCGTCAGGCATCCCAAAAAGGCTTGTCCGTGTTGCGAAAATGCGTACCCTGGCTATTCTCCTCCTCCTGCGGTGTCCCACGATCAGTGCAGCGACAAATGGGGCATTCATCGTAGCTGTATATACGCGTTTGTTGTTTGCGCGCACTTTTATGCTGTGCGCGGGGACGCTTCCGCCTGCCTTCGTGTGGCAGACGCGTTGACGCCTGTGCACGTCTTTTGCCGTGCGCGTTTCCCGTGTTCGGATACGGTCCGAGTGTCATCGCGTGTGATCGGAGGGGAGTGTGCGTACACGCAAGTGGCCTGGGTACGTGTGTTCCGGGGTGCCGGGAACTTTCACACGCGATTGGTGGAAATCCACGTGTGTTCTGTCATCACGTGCAATGAGGGAAACACCTGCGCGCGTCACGTCACTTACGCGCATAGGCCCTTTCCTCGTATTACACGCGGACGTGCAGTTTCCACGCGCGCTTACGCGCATGGCCCTTTCCTCGTATTACACGCTGATGTGCATGTGTGTTGGGGATTGTGAGGACCTGGTGGAGGCTGCCCATGGTGGCTGGGGGGTGGGGGTGATAGGGGACATGAGTGGGGGCCTGGTGGGGGCTGGCCATGGTGGCTGGGGGGTGGGGTGGTGGTAGACATGGTTGGGGGCCTGGTGGAGGCTGCCCCTGCACTGCTGGGGGGTGGGGGTGGTGTGAGGCATGGGTGTGGGCCTGGTGGATGCTGCCCCTGGTGGCTGGGGGGTGGGGGTGGTGGGAGACATGATTTGGACATGGGTGGGGGCATGCAGGCAGGGGCCCCACAGTGCTGGGGGGTGGGGGTGGTGGGGAACATGAGTTGGACATGGGTGGGGGCCTGCTGGCAGGTGCCCCACAGTGCTGGGGGGTGGGGGTGGTGTGGAACATGAGTTGGACATGGGTGGGGGCCTGCTGGCAGGTGCCCCACAGTGCTGGGGGGGGTACATGAGTTGGACATGGGTGGGGGCCTGCTGGCAGGTGCCCCTGGTGACTGGGGGGTGGGGGTGCTGGGAGACATGGGTGGGGGCCTGGTGGAGGCTGCCCCTGGTGACTGGGGGGGTGGGGGTGGTGGGAGACATGGGTGGGGGCCTGGTGGAGGCTGCCCCTGGTGACTGGGGGGGTGGGGGTGCTGGGAGACATGGGTGGGGGCCTGGTGGTGGGTGCCCCTGCACTGCTGGGGGGGTGGGGGTGGTGGGAGACATGGGTGGGGGCCTGGTGGAGGCTGCCCCTGGTGACTGGGGGGGTGGGGGTGCTGGGAGACATGGGTGGGGGCCTGGTGGAGGCTGCCCCTGGTGACTGGGGGGGTGGGGGTGCTGGGAGACATGGGTGGGGGCCTGCTGGCAGGTGCCCCGCAATGCTGGGGGTGGGGGTGCAAGGGGACATGAGTTGGTGATCATTGGTGCAAGGAGACATGTCCCTTTGCTGGGGGGCATGCCCATGTTGGGTGGGCTGCCTGCGGGACATGACCAGGGATGCAGGGTAGTCCCCTGTGGTGTGGGCTGCCTGCAGGGGCCATGGAGGGTGTACAGGGAACACCTGGGAGGACCCACACTGGCAAATCACATGTAGGACTCCCCGGCACCCCTGAAATACACGTACTCGCTGAAATCGCGTGTAAAACTTCGTGCGCACCCCTGTAATACCCGCACGCAGCCCAATCGCATGTGAAACTTTGCGCGCACCCCTAATACCCGCACGCAGCCCAATCGCGTGTGGAACTTCCCGCGCACCCCTGGAATACACGCGCCCAGGCCAATCACGTGTGGAACTTCCCGCGCACCCCTGAAATACACGCGCCCAGGCCAATCGCGTGTGGAACTTCCCGCGCGCCCCTGGAATACACGCGCCCAGGCCAATCGCGTGTGGAACTTCCCGCGCACCCCTGAAATACACGCGCCCAGGCCAATCGCGTGTGGAACTTCCCACGCACCCCTGAAATACACGCGCCCAGGCCAATCGCGTGTGGAACTTCCCGCGCACCCCTGAAATACACGCGCCCAGGCCAATCGCGTGTGGAACTTCCCGCGCACCCCTGGAATACACGCGCCCAGGCCAATCGCGTGTGGAACTTCCCACGCACCCCTGAAATACACGCGCCCAGGCCAATCGCGTGTGGAACTTCCCGCGCACCCCTGAAATACACGCGGCCAGGCCAATCGCGTGTGGAACTTCTCACGCACCCCTGAAATACACGTAGCCCGCTCCCCCAGGCCCGATCGCGTGAGAAACTTCACGCGAACCCCTGAAATACACGTAGCCCGCTCCCCCAGGCCCGATCGCGTGAGAAACTTCACGCGAACCCCTGAAGTACACGTGGCCCGCTCCCCCAGGCCCGATCGCGTGAGAAAGTTCACGCGAACCCCTGAAATACACGTAGCCCGCTCCCCCAGGCCCGATCGGGTGAGAAACTTCACGCGAACCCCTGAAATACACGTAGCCCGCTCCCCCAGGCCCGATCGCGTGAAAAAGTTCACGCGAACCCCTGAAATACACGTAGCACGCTCCCCCAGGCCCGATCGCGTGAAAAAGTTCACGCGAACCCCTGAAATACACGTAGCCCGCTCCCCCAGGCCCGATCGCGTGAGAAACTTCACGCGAACCCCTGAAATACACGTAGCCCGCTCCCCCAGGCCCGATCGCGTGAGAAAGTTCACGCGAACCCCTGAAATACACGTAGCCCGCTCCCCCAGGACCGATCGCGTGAGAAACTTCACGTGAACCCCTGAAATACACGTATCCCGCTTGCCGTGCTGGTACAGGGTTAGCGCAGCCCTTTGCGCTGGATTGGGGATTTTGATGGCTTTTCCCTGCGCGGAAGGCGTTCTTGGGGGCGTAACTGGCGCTGCTGCAAGGTCGCTGCGCCACTGTGCACCACGGCTGGTTTTGGTGGCTGGAATCCATGAATACGCTGTGCGCGGAAATGGGTTTTGGCGCACGGGGCTGGCGCAGGGATTCGCACGCGCACACTGTGCGCCAGCCGCGTGCGCCACTTGTGCGCTGAATTCTATGAATTAGCCCCTAAATGGTTTGAATTAGCTTTGCACCTTTTAGCTGAAAGCAAATATGAAATAACTGAACACCTAATATGTTGCAGTTACTGTACTGCAAAACTAGACAACAACCACACTCCTTCACGTGCAATTACAAATAATTTGGAATTGTTTCCATTACCAAAAATCCTGCAACAGCTCAATTTGTATGAGAGCATAATAATTCAAACAGTTCACCCATTTCAATCAATTATATGCCTTCATCCAAAAACAGCAAAATTACCTTCCTCTGAATTGGTGAAAGGCATTTGTGGTAAGTAGTTTACTTGCCATTAGATCTAACGGAAAATGTACACACTCTAGGAGTGGAACGTTCAATAGAGCATTCTTTAATAGTCTTGGTAAATGGAGTACCAACAAAGGACAAAAAAATTTGGCAAACAATTAGTGGACTTACACAAAGTTAGACAAGCATTACAATATCTAAAAGACAATAATGAGTACTATAATGAAATAAATAGCAAACAACTGAAATAATTCAAGAGCCATCAGAAAATGGACAATTCGAACTTCTGGATCCAGCTACAGTATCCACTCTTTTAGACCATTACACAATTCATCCGTTGCATTCCAATGAAAGCATAGATGATGCACTAGAAACTTACCAAATGCGACAAACCAAAGGGTCACCAATGAGTATTTGGGAAAAAAGTATAGAAGCATGTGATTTTCCACTGCTATTTCCTACTGGCAAAGGTGGAAGATATGATGATAGACCCACTCAGATTGGGGCATCAGAATACCGCTCATTACAAATGTATTCGCAAGATCCCAGATTTAGACAAAATGTTGAATACATATTCCACCTACTCTATGAAAGTGAATTAGCAACACTATGTTATGGAGTTGCACACATTCTTAAATCTGGAACGCACTTTCAAAATATGTCAGCTACACAGTTAATACAAAAAGTACAAGAAAAAGATGAGGTGTTACAATCAAGTATAACAAATTTGTTTGCAAACATGCGTGGTACAAAGGAATACTGGTTCAGACGGCACAGAGACGTGCGTTGCATGATCAGAAACCTTGGACCACCAACTTGGTTTGTTACGCTAGGTTGTGCAGAATATGCATGGGAAGATTTACATGAGTTCCTACGCATAGCAAACAGCAACAAAAACACAGATATATTAACACCTGGAGAACTTTGCTCTCTTGATCCAGTTAATGTCTCAAGATATTTCCATCATCGTTTCATTGCAATGCTACACTTTATTTGCAATAAAACTGTTCCTCCCCTTGGAGAAGTGCAACACTTCTTTTGGAGATAAGAATATCAAGCGAGAGGAGCACCACATATTCACATGCTGTTATGTATCAAAGGTGCACCGAAATTTGGGCACGACAGTGATAGCACTGTTTTGCAGTTTCTCCAAAAATATGTCACATGTGAAATCCCTTCAGAACAGACACATAGTGAGCTGCTTGGGCAGATTTTACAATTTCAAAGACACAAATGTGGCAAATATTGTCGCCGCAAATACAAAAAGATAAATACTATACCAAATGCTGCTTTGGTTTCCCTAGACCAGTTACAGGAACAGGTGAAGTAAACAACTTCATTTCTTCAGTTCAACATAGTGTTAAAGGTAAATCACCTAAAAACACGTATTACATAAAAAGAAGGTAAGAATCAAAATATATCAATGATTACAATGCAATCATTGCCCTATTATGGAATGCAAACGTAGATGTGCAGTACATTGCAGACAATTCAACTGCTGTTGCACGATATGTTACAGCCTACTTAACAAAAGCAGAAAAAACAGAGCTTCAAGACCTCTGGGATGACCTAGCATCAGACAAAACAGTATCACAGAAATTGTACAGCATAGGCATAAAAATGCCCTCTCATAGAGAATGTGGGGCCTATGAAGCAGAAGATCGTTTAACCGGCACTGCTTTGCATGGAAAATCAGACAACATAGTATGGTTCAGTCTTGGTCCTGCAAAATCTAGAAAAAGAGTACTAAAATCATATGAGGACATAGAAACAATTGCCAAAAATGATCCCAACAGCCAAGACATTCTTAAAAACAATTTACTGGACACATACTATCCGAACAGGAGTACCACTCTGGAAAGCATGTGTCTTTACCACATTGCTCAAAACCTTGCATATAAAAATAATGTAAAACCCGATGAAAGCAAACGTAGATATAGAGTGACCGATTGTGAAGGGAGCTTAGTGAAACTTAACAAATGAAGCTTAATTAATCATGTCAAACTGTCTTTAAAATCTCCTCAACAGAAAGAACTATATTACATGTCTCTGTTACAACTTTTCAAACCATGGAGAAAAGAGGAAGACATACTAGATAATTATGAGTGCTATGAAGATGCTTTCAAAGCAAATGAAAGCACTATCACCGATGTGAACTTTACGCAGTACAAAGCAATGTTACACAATGAGCAACAACAGGAAGAAGAACTTCAGGCCCAACTAGATAAAGACTCTTCCGACAGTAGTCAACCTTCTGTAACAGGAAGTCAAAAACCATTAGGACAACCAGTAATAGCAAATGAGGCTGAAGTAGCTATGGCAGAAGTAGAGAACACCATGTATCAGTATCAAGAAGATACAGAAGACTTAACTGTACAACAAGCAAAACTTAACAATGATCAGCACACCATTTTTGAAGATGTAACAAAACAAATTGTACATGGTGTACAACACGAAAATAAAGAATGTACCTGCCAAAATTACAAACCTATAGTGCTGTACGTCAGTGGTGAAGCTGGATCAGGGAAAACATTCTTAATCAAAATCATCAGCAAGTTCCTTCAACAATTGACTAACAACAAACTGTCTGCTGTTGTAACAGCCCCCACAGGTTTAGCTGCCTACAACATAGGCGGTGTGACACCGATTACGACTGCTTCCAGTAGAGCATAAACATAAATTAGACTACTACAAACTTTCTGCAGAAGCTGCAATGGAATTACGTAGAGTATTGAAACAAATGTAAATGATACTAATAGATGAAGTGAGCATGATCTCCAACCTAATGTTGGCTTTGATTCACCTAAGATTGCAAGAAGTACTTAAAAATAATAACGAGGAACTCTTTGCAGGGAAACACATTATCGTTTTCGGAGATCTTCTACAATTGACACCAGTGAAAGGTGAACCGATTTGTAAAACCTTAGGCCACAAACTCTGCCGGAAAACTGTTAGTAGCATAGGTAATGTTAACCTTTGGCAACATTTCCAATACAGAGAATTAACTGAGCACATGCGCCAATCTGCAAATCTCACTTATGCCAACATCTTAAAAAGTATTCGAGTTGGTGTATTATCGTAAGAAGCCCAAGCTGTTTTGAAAAACTGGCATATACATGCACTTTATGGCGATAATGCATGTTCTACTGATGTTATGGAACAAATAGCACACAAAAATGTCAATTGTATGGCCTTAATGCCAACTCTTGCAAGCTGTTTCAAATTCAATGAAACAATGTTAAAGAAAGACATGCAAGCAATAATAGAAATGAGTGCCACAGACAAACTAGACGTACATGGTATGACAGTACCCATGTGTGAGCAAGCCCCAACAAGACTAAATAGTTTAGAAAATTCAATCTCCAACTCAGCTGGGTTGGAAAAAATATTGAAATTATCATTAAATTGTAGAGTAATGCTTAAACGTAACCTTGACGTAGAGCAAGGGCTAGTTAATGGAGCACTGGGCACAGTTGTTGGCTTTCAATCATACCCACGTGATAGCAACATTCAGTTTGTAAATATTCGCTTTGATAAAGTTTCAGAGGTGAAAAGGATAGGGCTCTCAATTGCTCGATTCCTTCTCTTCAAAGACATGTATGTACGCAGAGAGCAATTTTCTCTAACTCTTGCATATGCAGTTACCATTCATAAATCCCAAGGTCTTACCCTAGAGAAAGCATTGATAGATATAGGAAACACAGTGTTTAAGGAAGGCATGAGCTACGTAGCATTATCATGCTTACGTACACTTGACGGTCGATTGCTAATAAACTTTGATTCAAGTAAAGTTAAAGCTGATATTCCTTGCATTCTAGAATGCAATAGATTGCGTTCACTGTACACCCTTCATCAGAAACAATACCCTGTTCCAGATAAAGTGAAACGTGGTAAAAGAAAATTAAATGAAACAGAAATGCAACAGAATGCAACAGCAAATTCTGCAAAGAAAAGAAGGTAAAGTTTCATTAATTGCTGCAAACATAGAAGAACCTATTAGGGAATGTAAACCAGGCACGTCGGCAAAGAAGCAACAGAAAAACCAAAAAATGCACTCAGATACAGAACTTGCTGTCCCATTCAAATATACAAATGAAAGTGGGGTAAGTTGCTATGCAAATGTAGCAATCAATATTCTATTTCAATTGCCACCAATTATTAACAATATTTACCTGCACAGCACATACCAATTGTGTTTGCAAATGTTAGTGCTGCATAGAAATGCAACAAGCAATCCTGACAACACATACAGTGTTCATGGAGTAAGGCAACAATTGGACGACTGTGCTGGAATGGTGAGATTCACTATGAACTCACAAGAAGATCCACAAGAATTTCTAATGTACATACTATTAGTATTGGAAAACAAAAGCATACCTATAAATGAAATCTTCCAAATATCGTACATGTGGAAACATACATGCACTCTCTGTAGCAAAGTGATACAGGAAGAAATCCCAAATGAGCGATTTGTGTATGTTTCCATACCAAATACTGAGAGCATTCCATTTCAGCAACTGGTACAAAATGCAAACCATGGCAGATTATGTAGTATTTGCAATTCAGACAATCGCTCCACCTTACTGATACAATCACATAGTGCCTACATAATACTTATGCTTATACGTTATAATGCAGATGGCACCAAAAACAACTGCCAACTAAGTGGATTCACACACAGTCAAGTGTCACTTGGAAAGAAAACCTTTACAACAGTAGTAATAATCTATCATGCAGGAGCTACAACCAATGCAGGTCACTACACTGCATAAATTAAAAAGAATTCTGTATGGTTTGAATGTAATGATAGCACCATTACTCTAAAGCAGAAGTTGCCAGCTAACCTAACAAATGCGTATTTAATGTTCTTGAAGCCAAAATTTACGAAATAATGTATACTTCAACATTGTGAACAAAGTATGTGAAAGACTACAGACAGTTAGAATACGCCCACAGGTATCTACCTACCCAACTGGATGGAAGAATGACACAAATAAATGATTATCTCAGATCGTTGGAAACAAATGCACAGGTAGAATACGGCTATAGGTATCTAACTGTTGTTAAAAATCGGCAGGAAGGCAACAAAGAAAACATTAATGGGAAAGATGAAGGAAACAAGATGTGACAACGACACAAATTAATGAGTATAACAAATCTGTAGGAACAAATGCACAGTTAGAATATGCCTACAGGTATCTAACTGTTGTTAGAAATGGGCAGGAAGGCAACAAACATAACATTGATCAGAAAAATGAAGAAAACACTGAAAGGAAAAAATTAAGTACTTAGTACCATATGAAATTAAGGTTTTTTTTTAATCCAACAAGGATTTTTTTCCCCAGACCCAAAGATTAGAAAAGCAAACACAGAAACTGAGTGCAATGCACAGTACACTGGTTTGTAAACTAAATATGAGCGTCCAAAAAAAAAAGTTAACTGCCTATTATGCAATGTGGTAAATTTGGATAAACTGCAAACACTAACACACCTTTTTCTTTCATCACAGAAATGGAAAAAGTGATACTTCCGCCAAGTATGATAACCAATTTAAAAAAAGTTTATGGATTCTGACAAAGTAAGGAGTAAGTATATTGGCAGGCATTTTCTACACATGGGAATCTACTCGTCTAATCTATGGTACTAATATGCTGCAGTGCCTGTAGGCTGCCCTTTCATCTTCGGTGAGAAACCTACCACCTACGCCTTACAACCAAGTTTCAAGGAGTACAGTTCCTATCCACAACCACCGCTGCATATGTAAAACATGGTCCTTATAAATTAGCTGCTTATAAATTTACTTTTTGGACCATGAAGTGAAGACACTAGGGCATCAACACAATGACCACAATCCACCACACCCATATTGACTTGTAACTCCACTGCTTATGACTTCAGACTTTTGTGATGTCATCTTTAATGTCCTGGGTGTTAGTCTTAGCAGTGCACGGCGGTGGCGCGGTTGCTTAGCTTACCATAACTGGCAAATTTCAGGGTTTTTTCGGTTTTACTTAGAACCATAACGTCCCTTTAACAAAGTTTTTTCATTGAATTTCATAGGTTTTTATGAGTCCAACTTAACCATAATGTCCCCTTAACAAGGTTTTTTCATTGAATTTCATAGGTTTTTATAAATGCAACTTAACCATAACGTCCCCTTAACAATGTTTCTTTATTGAATTTCATAGGTTTAAATTAGTGCAATTTAACCATAATGTCTACGAACATCTGACTTCATTGCAGATCTTCGGGAAAGTGCCACATGACCATATGCTGGCACGCGGCATGATGACGTGCCCGAGAACCCGTAAGCACTTCATAATAAGATGTGTGTTCGTGGACAGTTCGGAACTGCATTTTCTACTGATCTAGGAACTTTCAACTTCAAAATTTCCTTTGCACAGCTCCAACACCTATTCCTACTCATCCATTAACAATCTAATACACAGTACATACTTTTTGCAAAACTGCTATTTTTCTTAAAATAGAATCAGCTAATGCCATCCCTCCTCCCCAAGAGACACCATCACTGCAGTAATCAAGGAGCATGAGAAACACTGCCCCCTACCTTAGGAATAACACACGCGCAACATTTTCCCCTGTCCACCTGCCCCTCCATATTAGTGTTTGGTGCCTCTTCCCTCATTTCCCTCCCCACCTTTCGTTCTAAGCTCTCCTGCCAAAAATAAATGCATCCAAAAACAAAATAAATGTCCCTCTAGGAACCACCTTTCACAGTTAAAAAATAGAACAAAAAAAAATCGTATACACTCCATCTACTTTATATTTCTCAGGAAAGTACATAGACTCAATAAGATTTTCCAACATTTCCATTTGCATTTTGTGTTATGCTAATGGGAATATTGTGGCGTTCATCCTCCGTTCCAGGGAAGCGAGGGTGGATAACAAGGTCTATGAACCATTATCCCCCCATACCAGCCCCTGAAATGGGGGATGAAGGCCATTAGCAGCCTCGGTTCCCAAGGCGGGAACTAGGGATACTAAAAAAGAGGATTTTTCTTCCTACAGCGAGACGCCTCTGGAGGGCGGGGGTTCCATACAGGGCCCCTCTTCGCTTTCCATGGCAGCCTGCAGAAGGCAAAAAGAGAACCCTATGACCATATTACCACAAGCATATTTTTCTTCCCTTTCAAATCTATCCTAATTTCGAATAACTTTACCACAAAGCCAGTCCCAGGTGGACATGGCCACTTTAATCCTATGTTTTTTCCTTTGTGGTCATGGCCAGTAGCCAGATTGTCCGGATCATGACCTTATTCCATGACCCAGACAATCTGGCCACTGCCCATGGCCACAGGCTACCCCTCATTCACTAAAGGCTACTTTTTTGTAGCTACATTAGGACACTTGTCAAAAAATAAAACACTGGCACATTTCCAAAACCATGCTTGTAGGTCCTTGCCAATGCTCCTTGTGCAAGTTTCCTGGAAATCCACCCATGTTTTATTTTTCAAAAGTGTCAAATGTATGCACATACAATCGTTATATAACCTAGCCCCCACTTGACAAAATCCATTCAGACTTTATGAAAACATTTATATCTAGATCTATAATCTTTTTTGCAAACCTTTGTGCAGATTTGTCAAATGGCACCACATTTATAAGCCTTTACAATATTTTGGGACCCCCATCTAATTTTTCTCCCTCTTGACAGAATACCACCAAACTTCGCAAAAACATTTATAACTAGATCTAGTATCAGTTTGCCAAATGAGGTGTAGATTCGTCCAATGGCACCTCATTTATAAGCCATTACATTATTTTGGGACCCCTCCCTCTACTTTTGCCCCCTCATGACAGAATCCCACCAAACTTTTTAAACTCATTTGGATTCAGGGCAGACATATACATGCAGAATTTCATGCAGTTCTATTAAGTGGCGCCAAATTTATAAGCCATTCAAGAACTGCAATTCACCAACCCTGTAATTCTGAACTTTTCAGGACTATTCGAGAACATCCGAACTGTTCGTGGACTTTTGAAGCAAAAAACACCTGTTTTTTTGCTTCTTGCAGCCATATCCCATCCCATCCCATCCTCATCACCCCTCACCTCCCCAGAGATTATTTGATAAATTTGACAAGCGCAATGTTGTATTTTTTAATATGTTTTTACCGGGATGTTTGCGGACACCGGCCGATGTCCGCAAATCCAAGATGGCGGGCATTTCCAAAAATCTGACGCTCTTCACGCTCTTCACCATCCAATCAGCAAGCACGTCACATGTCTGCGGACATGACGCAAGCCGATTAACCAATCGGTGTCCTGTCCGCGGAGCAAACAGGGAAGTGTGTCCGATGAGCGGACATAGATATCACACATTTTTTGTGACCTACTTTTTGGTCATTTTTTCAAAAACTACTGGACGGATTTTCACCAAATTTACAAAAGCACGCTTTTGGGGCCAAGCCGCTGCTCCTGCCACACTTTTGGTGAACATCCGTCCAGCGGTTTGGGCTGTAGGCGTGAGCAAATCTTTTCCCCATTCAGTCTATGGGAAAAAAAGAAATTTTGCCCCTCCTATAACTTTGCCCCCCTTGGACAAACTTTGTAATACATTCAGAGTGGGCCATATACTTTGTTTGCAAAGTTTGGTGAGGATTTGTCCAGGGGGAGCGAAGTTATAAACCACCCAAAAACCATAACTACACAGCAACTACTGTGGCTGTGTAATATATATATCCCCTTCACTGCTAGTGAAGTTCTTACCTTAACGTCCCTGCAACTAAAATAAATGTCCTTGAATTTCAAGGCTTTTGTTTACATAGATTATTTGCATACATTGCGGCCCACTGCTTATTTTAGAACACTACCAGACAACTAACCATGGCCTTCAGCCATGTCCGGTGGGCACAGCCCTGTCCATTTTAGAACTCTACCAGACCATTAGCCATGGCCTTCGTCTATGTCCGGTGGGCATGGCCACTCAATATTTTAAAATTCTTGCAACCCCTCTACTCAAAGATGTTCATCAATTACAAACTCATTTTTACCTGTTTTGACAGTGGCATTGTTATATATGAAATATTGCAGCCTTTGAGAACTCACAATGTTTTTAGGCAATGTGCAGTGAGATGAAGGGGTAATTCATAGAATTTGGCGCACAAGTGGTGCACGCGGCTAGCACACAGAGTGCGCGTGAGGCAGTCTGCGCCAGCCGCGTGCGCCAAAACCCATTTAGGCGCACAGCGTATTCATGGATTTATATATCCGTAAGCAGCCGTGGCACAGAGTGGTGCAGCGACCCTGCAGCAGCGCCAGATATGCCCCCAACCCTGTGCGCCAAAAACATTGCACAAATCCAGTACATGGTGCAAAGGCCAGTGGACCACTATACAGACCCCCAACCACAAAAACGCATGTAAAACTCCTCGCGTACCCCTCGGAATACACGTACCCCGCTCGCTCCAGCGAAAACGCATGTAAAACACCCCGCGCACCCCTCAAAAGACACGTACCCCGCTCGCGCCAGCGAAAATGCATGGGAAACTCCCTGCACACCCCTCGGAATACACATACCCTGCTCGCTCCAGCGAAAACACGTGTACAACTCCCCGCGCACCCCTCGGAATACACGTACCCCGCTCACGCCAGCAAAATCGCTTTCAAAACTCCTCGCACACTCCTCGGAATACACGTACCCCGCTTGCGCCAGCGAAATCGTGTGTAAAACTCCCACGCACCCCTCTAAATACACGTGCCCCGCTCGCGCCAGGCCTATGGCATGTGAAACTTCACACGCACCCCCGGAATACACGTACCCCACTCGCGCCAGGCCTATGGCATGTGAAACTTCACACGCACCCCTCGGAATACACGTACCCCTCTCGCGCCAGGCCTATGGCGTGGGAAACTCCACGCACAACCCCGGAATACACGTACCCTGCTCGCGCCAGGCCTATAGCATGTGAAACTTCACACGCACCCCTCGGAATAAATGTACCCCGCCTGCGCCAGGCCTATGGCATTTGAAACTCCATGCGCACCCCCGGAATACACGTATCCTGCTCACGCCAGGCCTATGGCGTGTGAAACTTCACACGCATCACCGGAATACATGTACCCCGCTCGCGCCAGGCCAATCGCATGTTAAACTTCATACGCACCCCTCAGAATGCACGTACCCTGCTCGCACCAGCGAGAATACGTGGAAAAAGTCCCCCCTGTGGAGTGGGCTGCCTGCGGGGCATGCCCAGGGGTGATGGGCTGCCTGCAGGGCATGCCCAGGGGTGATGGGCTGCCTGCGGGGCATGGGGAGGGTGGATGGGCTGCCTGCACATATTCCGGGGGTGCACATGGAGTTTGACACATATTAGGGCTGTCGCGAGCGGGGTACGTGTATTCTGAGGGGTGTGTGTGAAGTTTTACACGCGACAGGGCTGCCAGGACCGGGGTACATGTATTCCAAGGGGTGCGTGTGAAGTTTTACACGCGATTTGGCAGTGTGTTCCCTCCTGGGTGTGTCCCCCCTCCCCATGCCCCTCAGGCAGCCAACACCACAGAGGACAACCCCACAATCCTGGGCATGCCCCGCAGGCAGCCCATCACCCCTGGCATGCCACACAGGCAGCCCATCACCCCTGGGCATGCCCTGCAGGCAGTCCACATGGCACCATGCACTTGGGACCCCCGACTCATGTCCCCCACCCACCCACCAGTGACGTGCACCTGCCAGCAGGCCCCGACTCATGTCCCCACCCCACCCCCAGTGACGGGCACCTGCCAGCAGGCCCCGACTTATGTCCCCCATCCAACACGTCATCACAATCCAGGTCCATGGCCCTTATGGCCACCCAAATTCCACCCCACGTCACCCCAGTTCAAACACCCAACCAAGCATTCCATCCACTCCAAATTGAAATCCCCATGTCATGATAGATCCCAAATAACCAGTATGCGCATGAGTACAAGTCAGTCAGACCCACAAAATGGCGACAAATGACTGAGAAAACCCACATCGTGACATGCACAAAACCAATGAGAGAAGACCACACAAATGAAGTAAGAAATAAAAATGTATTATCTCCAAAAATGAATGAATGAAATGAAATTACACAAAAATAAAATGATAAATGAAAGGATGTCCGAAATGAAGGAAAAATTATTAATGGTGAAATGAATAAAATGCAAAGAAAAATGCCTCCAAAGTGTCTGTCCATAACACCAAATCCAAAGTCAAAATAAAAACAAAACCATTCATCCATGGTAAAAAAAAATATGTAAAATCAGGGCCATAACTATATACAATGTAACAATCAAGGGTCCATGTGACCAACAGTCCAAAGGAAGCCTAAGAAAAAACCTACCTAATAAATAACTATTAACAAAAAGGCAGGGCATAGTCCATGCGCCCCAAAGGAAAAAATAAATAAAGGAAACCTACAACTACATGACTATTTACAAAGGCGGCGGGCTAGTCCCACGGCTCACTGTTTGATGTTCCGGCCCAGGGCATCATTGAACTCCATGTCGATGTTCCGGAGGCGTGCCTGTTCCCTGGACTCGAGGTCTCGCAGGGATGCAGCCATGGAATCCCTCAACTTCCTGTGGGTTTCCTCGAGGCCCTCCACTCGCCTCAAAGCCCGGTGCATAGAGTTCTCTGCCCTGACCATCCTGAGCCATGCCCTCTCCACCCGCCGCCTCTGCGCATCTATTTGCCAGCCCAACCGCTGCCACATGGAAGACACTCCCAGTCCGGGGTCCTCCTGCCCCTCGGCTGATGCCTGCCCCCGGGGTGTTGATGGCCCCGAGCCATGATACCTCCCACGCTGAGCCTGCTGCTGCCTCCAACGCAACTGCATCTGCCACTACAATGGCATCCGGGCTGATGGAATCCCCCGGCGCCGTCGTGCACGCGTCCTGGCCGATGATGCCACTAACTGGACCCCATCCTCCATCCGCTGGGGTCCAGTTAGTGGGGTCGCCACCCCTGCTGGACCTCCGACTCCCGACTGCGGCAGGGTGGGATCTCCACCTGGCTGTCTGCGTTGGTTGGAGCAGATCCACAGGGGGCCCTGGTGGCATCTGGACCGGAAGACGGCATGGAGAATGACTGGCTTATAGTGTGCACAGAGGAGGAGAGTGCCGCAAGACTGGCCAACACATGGAGGAAACCCCCAAGCATGGACCCTCCCAACTGGGCCACGTTGGCACACAGCTCTTCATGATGACGTGCGTGGTCCCCCCAGGAAGCACACACATCATCACGAATGTCACGTGTGCGCAACGCGACACCAATCAGGACGGACTCCATCCGGTTACAGGTCCCCTCGTCCACAGGTAGAGGAGTGCCAGATGACGTGGACCGCCCCCTGGGACGGGGCATGCCTGCTGGTGCATGGTGATGTAGTCACAGTGTCAGGGACAGAGAGATGCACAGGCACCTCCGTGGCGACCTGTGCTGCCTCCTACTCCTGCCCCTGGACTGCACCACTTGCACCACTGGTACCACCCACACCAGGCCCCATGTGCGGCTCTGTAACGGTCTCCTCCTCCTCCATAGACACCACCAACCTGGATGGCTCTGCACCGTCTTCCGCCGTTGCAAGCCCCTGTGGGGGCTCATCCGCCACTTCAGCTGCAGCCATAGTGGAAGACGCGGCACCAGTCCCCTCACTCCCGGATGATGGAATTTCCTGGGAGGGTGACTGGGCCTTGTGCCGCCGGCCAGTGGAGGCATCCCTGCCGCTTTCCTCCACAACGCCGTCTCTGCCCTCTTCTTCACTCGCCGCTGTGTAAAGGGAGACATTGAACACAGCATCAGGGTACTGTACAATAGTCCCCTGGACAGAAAGCAACAGCACATGAGTGGCACTGTCAAATGTCACTTCCATCATGTCTCCCAACAACACATGGGTCAGTGCAGGCAACAAACATGCAGGAACCGGCATGGCACATGCAACAAACATTTTCATCCATGTCCACCGCACCGTAGAAACATCCAATGTTGGGCTGAAACTCACATGCATCATGGGACATGCTGATCACATGCACACGCATCACCGGAGGGTCATGCATCTGGCCCCGTATGCCTACAGACACAGTGGATACAAGGAGGAGTAGGCTGTATCAGTGATTCAACACATCGTCACGGACATGTGTCATGCATCCATGGCACACACACTACTCAGACACATGGACATGTACATCATGCATGTCCATGACAGCAACACTCATCTCTCACACCCCAAACATGTCAAAGTACAGACACAGGCATGCATACATGTGTGCATTCCGCATGCTGCTCTGCATGATGCATTGTAACACATATACCATCCATGTGGGTCACGCCTGACTGGACTCACATGCAGCACCATCATGTCCCTGCACACACACATCCATACATGACCCATGTCACACATGCAGCCAAGTAGCTAACTACCAGCACACTGCAACATGCACTGTTTTAAACGTGAATGCATGGCCACTTACCGCTCGACTCCAGACGGGTCTGCATCCTGAGGACCTGGTGGTGAAGCACTGGGCGAATGTGCTCCAGGACGCTCATCTGCTGGGTGGTAAGCGGGTCCCGGCACCCCAGTGCATCCGCGGCCTCCAAGAGGTGCCAGGCCTTCTTGAGGGTCCTGGACTTGTAGTCCTCCCAGCACTTCTGGATGTCTTTCATGTCGCGGGGTGCCACCCCCTCCGCGTTGATGGCACCCACTATGTCCTTCCAGATCCTCTTCTGTCCTTCATTGTCAGCGCGCAATGGTGTGAAGAGGGCATCATAATGCCCCAGAACTTGCTCCACCAGGATACCAACTTCCTTTTCACTGAAGCTGGTAGCCCTCTGTGCTGGGGGGTTGCCACTGGTGCCGGAAGGTGTTATGTCGGACATGGCAACCCTCGAGGAAGGTGTGGGTGGACAACTGGGTCCTGGGGCTGGGCTGTGGAGGGATGGAACCCGAGTCGTGAGTCTTCTGTTCCAGCAGGGGTGGTCACAGCAAGTGGACCCCTACAGATGGCAGATGTGCAAGCACCAAATGGCAGGGCATGGTGGCAGCAGGCAGGCAGGCAGCAGCAGTTCGCTTGTGGGAGGCTGCTCGGGGCTCTGGAGGTCAGTAATTCGGCTTTCTGGGCAGGAGCGTGGTCTCCCGTTTGTTGTGGCCTGGCCAGCTTGATAATGGAGTGATTATGGCACGTGAAAAACAGCACGGTTGCGTGAATTCCGAGGAAAGGCCCTTGGCGCGTAAGTCCAGGTTGAAGGTCTCATGTGGGTTTCCATCGCTCTGTACGTGCTTTTCGTGGAAAGCGGTTCGTGCGTTTTCCAGGCATTGGGGTTCACACGCGATTACTTCACAGCGGCTACAGTGCGTACTTCTTCTTTTGGCGTGGGTGTTGGCTATGCGTTCTTCTTCTACACGCAAGGCAGACAGTGAGTTGCACATGCTATTTTTCATAATGCGGGTGTCCCTGTTAGTCGTGTACCCTTTTTTTCCGGGCATACTAGCCTGCGTGTTGACCACATACATATTTTTTGTGTTTCTGGCTGCCACAGCATACTGCGTGTGTTTTTTTACACGCCCGTGGGCTACAGGGGTCGCTTATCTCTTTTTCTTGCTTTTTTGGGATGCCTGAGCGTTGCTTGACATGTCATTTCTCCTAGGGGGCCACAGAATGGGACATTTATCATAGCTGTATAAACCTGTTTGTTGTTTGCGCACACTTTTGTAATGCGTAGGGACACTATCACCTGCCTTCGTGTGACGGACATGTTTAGGCCTGTGCGTGTCTTTGGCCTTGCGCGGGTTTCCCCTATTTGATTCCATGAATATGTGTGGTTCACATGCGTGTGGGCGTTCCGTGTACATCCCAGCAGTACATCCCCAATTACGCCCTTATTTTCACGCATTGTTCCCCATTCCGCGCATTCCGCCCCGTGTTCCACACCCTTTTTTGTGTGTGCGCTAACATTGTGCACTTTCGCTGTGCGCGTCGCGCATGGCGTTCTGGATGTTGCAATGACGTGTGCGCCCGTGTGTGCCATGCACGGATTTGGTGCACATCCCAGGGAAAACACGCACAGGCCCTTCCATGAATCGCACGCATGCTCGTGCGCTTGCTTTTTTCACGCTTGCGCCAGCTTGCGCCACGATTTTCGGCGCACATTTGTTCCATGAATCATCCCTGAAATGATTTCCTGAGGATCACTCACTTTGGCTAAACATTGTGCTGAGATGGGAAAAACTTTGGAATTCATAGGTATAACAAAAGGAAAAAAAAATGAACATTTATTTGTTTTCGCATTTTATACGTTGTACATTTTTAAGTATTTTTGTTCTGAAGAATGGGGTAAAAAATTGACACTTAAACATATTCCTGGTATTCGTAATTTGACGTATGTTCTGAAAGAGCCTTGCCCAAAGCGTCTACAATGCCAACTCCCACCTCAATCAAGCTGTGGCAGTTTTGCACAACAGCACAAAGTTTGAAAGATCAGGTGCAGGCAGTCTGGACTGAGGTTGGGTGTTAGTTGGAGAAAAATAACTAGTAATCATATTGGAACTCTATGGCACAGATGATAAATACTGCTGTGCTGATCTTGCTCTATGCCCATTCACCTTATGTTTCACATGAGCCTTCCTACACGATTCATCCACTTCATCCCTATGTACGCTTCAGTTGGGCCTCTAACTGTGGGCCCCGTGGTATTACCTAACACAGTAATGCCCAACTCCCGGCTGAGGGTTTATTGTTAAATATTTTTTTGCAACACATATGTGCAATATGTTACACACTTAGACTGAGAAGACACTAATTCCTTGAGCCCATGTGTACATTGAAAATATAGATCTTCTTGAATCTGCAAATAGAAATCTGTAGGAGGGTAAAAAATAGTTTATTATAAAACAAGCTCTAAATAACACAAGAAATGCACTCTCACTGCAAATAAATCTGTAAATATCTACTGACACTATCAGCGTATCCAAAAGATCCACAGATGTTTACATCAGCAACAGAGTCAGCATATGAACAGTGTGACTTCTGCAATCATAGCCTACATTGTTATTAAGAAATTCAAAGTTTTATAAGCAAACTTATAAATAATATTATGTCTAATGCCATAAATGTTTCATCTACGTAAACATAATTTCTTTGGTTTTCTAAAGAAGGAGGGAAAAAATTGCCACTTAAAAAAAAAAACAAAGGATGACAATTAATTTGGTATTCAGCTATTAAATTGTCCCAATCCTTAGTTGCAGCACCTCCCACAGCTACCCATTGGTGCCATAGATCAAACATGACTCTCATATCTTAGACATTGGGAGCCGCTCACATTGGAACATGTAGAGTTGAAATTGCTGCCAGTGTCAAGGGTTCATTCACTGTCGGTGGCGTCACACTGGTGGAATCTGGTGCTGGATCTGGTGCCAATTTCCATGCATGTAATACATGACCCTATGCATTTTAGTTTTGTGGTGTTTGTACGATTTACGATATGTCTCGTCCACATCATCCCAATGCACTATCGCCTGATGATTGATCTTCACAGATATTCCAAGGCTTTGCAACAGTGCATTTGATGGTCCACGTCTTAGAATCTCCATGCACAATGTGCATTGGACATCATCTGCCTCCCTTGTAGAACACTGTTCTTTGAACTTGAAATACCTCCAACTGTCTACAGCAGTTTTCATTCATGTGCCTTTCTTCCTTGGTGGTGATAGATTGGGGCCCGAAATGGTATCGCCATTGCTGCTGTTAATGTTCTCATGGATAGACATGTTGAAATGTCCAACTGGTGAGGAACATGTAAAATAACAAATATGACAACTCTAAAAAGACAATGCCACAAAAAATTAAGCCTTCTCTCTGAAGCTCTCTAGCATTTCTGCTAACTCTTCGATTGGAGTGCTCCAGTGCTATAGGTGTTTTAAGACTCTTGCTGACAGTGCCTTTAATGGGTGGAGGTTGATTCTGCACAACCACCGCTCACATCTACAGTGAACACGTAAAACCACATGTAAGCCTAAAAAGGCTGCATCTCAGTATGGGCCACACCATCCAGAAGTCGTTACATGCTAGTTTGAGACATAGTTTTAGCATCTATCCATCATTCTGAATTGGTTAAAGTTCTCCCAAGGCATGGACAAGATCAGAAGTACAGGCAACCATGGAAGAGAAAAAGGGGGAAGAAAGGAAGCCCAGTGGGCACATGATGGCCACACACCTCTGAGTACACCACAGAAGGAGAAAAGTGGCAAAAGAAAAGCACTGAGATTGAGGATAAAAGAAAGCATATGGTAGTTAATATCCTCACCCAGCTTGGCTGAGGAAAACGACAGCTGGCAGGGGCAGTCCAGTGTAGAAGTGGAAACGCTGTCATCTTCCAGTGAAGATAAAGACAAAAGAGCTCTCAGGAAAAGTAACACTGAGTAAAATCAGAAGGAGAAAGGAGACTACTTTGACCCAGACCCTCTCATTCATCCCTGGTCATCAGAATGGGAACCACCAACACATGTAGCAGCATACCCGATGAGGAGGTAGAGAACACGACTGGCAAAAAAGCCAAAAGCAAACTACGGAATGAGAATCCGAGACCACATCTGGCAAAAGGATTTGCTAAAGCACCTAAAAAAGACAAAAGAATGCTCACCTGCATGGGCAAGTATACTAAACACCAAGATAGATTACTGGCTGTGTTGGTACCAATTTGAAAGATAATGCACCTGGATGATAAAGTAAAAGAGAAAAGAGGGGAACACAGACCCTACGGTTCCGACCAAATGGGCCCAAAAGCCGTATGCCAAGTGCATAATACACACAGTAAAAGCACAACAGAAAGGAAAACGGCCATCATAGTATAAATTGATCGTATTTTGAGTGAGCTAGCAACATCGAAGGCTGCAGCATACATGGAAAAATGATTTGGCAAATCATTCATCAAAGAAAACCCTAACAAAAAAATGTTCATTTTTATTCATTCTTTCAGACTTTGTCCGTCTCCTAATTAAGAAACACCAGTTTGGTGAAAAATAAACATTTGTTACTTCTTCTGTTTTGTTGGATTTTTACATAAATCACTAGCTTAACAATATTTGCCTATTTCAACATATAGATAAAATAAACACCATGGATATGTCTAAGTTGCATTGAACATTGTCACTTTCTTGGGGAATTTGTGAATCACTTGCTCAAACCTTACAGGAAACCTGTTCAGTCCATCCTTACAGGAAACCTGTTCAGTCCATCCTTACAGGAAACCTGCTAAGCACAGAGAGGAAAAAGCAATGAAAGAAAGTTATGAAGATGTGAAGGGTATGCTAAATATTCATCTTAACCCCATGGATGTGTGCCCAGAAAACTATCACTGGCAGCTGGCGGTATTTCTACATCAAGTAGCAGTAGAGTAACAACAAAAGTTAGTAAATTCAGTGTGTTTCCTATTTTAAACTGTTGCAGGTGGAAGCTCCTAATAAACCATCCCAAATGTTTGGCAACCTCTAATTTGATTAAGCACCTCATCTATTACAGAAATGTGGAGAAACCCTAAAGGAAGGCTATTTTCCATCAAAATGTACAAACCCATGGCCTATAACCTGCGCACAGGTATCTGTTGTAGAAAAGGACATTTGTGGCACTCTCTTCCTCTTCGGTTGCTTCCTCTGTTGCAGCCACCTCCACCCAACCTCCTCCTATCCTAACTATACCCAATCTGCACAAATGAAAAGTAATGTGTTTGAAATATGATAACTGCATCATGGTGTGAGATTGCACCCTACATGGTTGCAGAAAAGCTTTTTTATAACACTAAAGCATTGCTTACAATACAAACATATATAGTTAGTAAAACATTTTCAATTGATTTTTTGCAAAATAAAAAATTGATAAAACTCATAAAAAGAGTAGACACAACAAACCCATACTTTAATTATGAGCAAAAATTGCACTGCTGAAGTCCTTAGTGCACCTCTATTTAATGGGGCAATTTGCACCGGAAAAAAACATTCTATTTCTTTTTTTTACATAATAGGAGTTTGCACAACTAATACCCTTCCTTCTAAAACAGCCTGCTTTGGACATTGTCAATTTCTTGGGGAATTTGAGAATCACTTGCTCAGACTTTCTTCTCAGCACAGACAAGAAAACGCATTAAAAAAGTTATAAATATGTGCCTGGATATGCTAAATATTCACCTTAACTCCCTGGAAGAACCAGCGTGCCCAGAAATTTGTCACTGACAGCTGGCAGTATTTCTGTGTCAAGTAGGAATCGAGTAAAAAAGGACATTAAAGAAGTCCATTGTGTTTCTGTTGTAAGCTGTTGCAGAAGGAAGCTTTCAATAAAGCATAACAAACTTTTGTAACCTCTACTTTGATTCAGCACCTCATCCAATTCCATAACAACAATGTGGAGGATCCCTATAGGAAAGCTAATTTCCATCTAAATGCACAAACCCATGGACTATAACCCACACACAGGTATCTGCTGTAGAAAATCACATCTGCGTCTTCCACGTCTATTGCATTATCTTTTCTAGTCACCTCCACCTACTCTCCTCCGATCCTACCCATACCCAATCTGCACAACTGCAAAGTAATGTGTTTGAAATATGACAACTGCATCATGGTGTGATATTGCACACTACATAGTTACAGAAGACCTATGTTACAACACCAAAGCAATTGCGGCCACTACAAATATATATATTTTTTAAATCAATGGCATTTGTGTTATCCCCTTATTTTACAAAACTAAAAACTGAAGAAAACTCATGAAAAGAGTAAGCACAACAAGCCCATACTTCAAATATTATTTGTAGACTGAATTGCATTGCTGAGCCCATAGTGTGCATGAATTTATTGGGACAATTTGCACCGGAAAAGCCATTCTATTTTTTTTACATAATAGGCGTTTGCACAACTTATCCCTTTCCTATATTATTTATGGGCATATATTAAAGCAATATGACCCGAGTGGCAGGGGCATTACCGACTCAGGTAATGCCCCTGCCGCGAGTTCATATTGATATTAGTACCCCGGCATGCAATATCTGCGTGACAGGGGCACTAAAAGCATTTTTATCTGTCCAGAAACGCTGCAGTGTTTCGGGACAGAACAAAAAAAAAAGAAACGACTAAGAAAATGGTGGCCGGGAAAGGGAAAATGGAGTCTGTTTTCCCTTTCCATGGCGGCCATCAGGAACTGACGCATTGGGAACACCCCGGCATGCAATATCTGAGTGTCCGGGGCACTTAAAGCATTTTTTTCTGTCCAGAAACGCTGCAGCGTTTCAGGACAGAAAAAAAAGAAAAAGAAGCGACCACCAAAATGGCCCCCGGGAAAGGGAAAATGGAGTCCGTTTTCCCTTTCCATGGTGGCCATTAGGAACTGACGCTTTGGGAGCAGGAGTGTTCCCAGCCCGTCCGCTCCTGAAAAAAAGGAGCAGAAGGTAAGTGGGGTTGGGAGGGCGGGAGGGGGAGGAAAGGAAAGGAAAAAAAAACAATAAAAAAAACCCTTACCTGAGTCCCCGGCGGGGGGCGAAGGAAGCCTCTCAGCCGCGGGGAGGCTCAGAGCAGGGATGGCCCGGATTTGAGCATCCTCATTGGTTGAGAGGCTGCCACGCCCCCCGCCGAGGACAAGGCAGCTGGAATCCAGGCTGAGAATCAAAGGATTCTCGGCCGGGTAATGACAGGGTGAGAGCCAATGAAAATGTATGTTGTATTCTGCTTGACTCTCTCCGGGTACTAATAAAAAATAAAACCAGTCAAACATATTTCTCATGAAATGAAACACTGGGTTTCACAAAACAAACAACAAATGAACACAATGTATTTTCTCTTATAGATAACCCCACCGCAACACACTCTAGCAAAAAAATCTTTTTAAAGCACACACATTTTCAGATCACCCCGAAAAAGCACTTTTAATAAACACCATAAGTGATTATAAAAGCATTGTATATTAAATCACATTTCTACTGCTGTGTGATCATTCATTTATTTTGAGTGCAGGAAGTATACTTAGTGATTCTATATCATGCACCTCACTGAAATACAATTCCTTTCCTAATAAACAACTTTCAACAATTGTTCCCACCCATTTTCTACACATACAACAGAACCACCTCATTGTTAACAAATACAGTAAGACACACACATAAATCACTAAGCCCCATTATCAACACATTATCAAATACAACCTTCAACAAAACAGTGACAAACAACTGATGAATGACAGTAATATTTTGTCACATGTAACAAGAAAAGCACTATGAGCACAGTGTGAGTTCTGAAGTCAAAATGAGAAACATAATAAAAGGGGGGTGTTATTCTTTTCAAAATCAAAAGCAGAAAAAGGACTATATTGTAAGAAAACAAATAAAATGGCCAACACATATTCACGGCAACTTTTCACAAAGAAGTACACATTTACAACATTAACATCAGCCAATTAGAAACACTGAAACACATACAAAACCCAGCCCAGCATCTCTAGTCGCTGCGGCTATTCCATGCAGCTACAAATCATTCTTGTATCCGTGGCTACACATACAAACTGAAAACCAAACTAAGCCAACCTTTGAAACTTCAAATAAGATAAGGGAACACCAAAGCACACAAAGCAACTCACACAGATACAATTCTGACCTGTATCGTCCACATAAAAATATGATTATTGCACAGAAAATGCATGGTCCAATAGACACGGTTATAAGAGTAGCCGCGTCTATCAAAATAACCAACAAAAAGGTGAAAAAACATTGACGCACCCAAACACGTGCTTGTTATAGCCACGGTTATAGAGAAGCTTTGCCGGTTCAATTGTTATAACCCGTGGCTAAGACAACGTGCCATTTGCTGGTATAGAGCTGCGGCTGCACAGGGTGCCACTTTTAACCTCGGGTAGCAATGCTGCGTGGTAGCCGCAGTTATTAGTTTTAAAAAAAAAATCTGAATATGGAGTATGAATGACAAAAGAGACAGAAGTAATACGATGGTCATTAAAATTAGTTATGTAGGCTGCATGATAATAAAGAGAGCACGTCAAATGTGCTAAAATACTACACTCAGTGTACTTCAAAACAGTCCTTTTAAAGACTTCTTATCACATATGAATATACAAATGCAATGAAATAACATCTATCACATATAAATACACAAACACAATGAAATTACATTGAAAAACCTTTCCTAAAATTACTCATCACTCATAGCCGCGACTAGAGTTCGTTCACTTTTTTCCTAGTCGCGGTTACAATATGAAACTTTGGAGAGGTAGGTCACGTAGATTTTTATGCATACATACATAATAGATCATTCTTAGAAAGGACACAAAAGCAATTGCTTCACAAAGGATGCAAACACTGTTTTTATTTGCACATTGGGGCCTATAGTCACGGGTATAGTCCAACAAACCCGTTGTTACGACCCATCCCAGTCGTTGCTACGGTTAACTGCACCTCAGAAATTCAGCAGCCCATTGGGCAATACCGTAGGCGCGGTTATCCATTTATGGTATTTTTGTTGTAAATTTGGTTTTATTAAGTTTACAAATGTAAGTCATGTTACACAGAAAATATTTCAAAAGTTAGAGATACAGAAACAAACCCAAACGATTTAGTATATTTGATACATATCTTTTCAAGATGCATTGTTCTGAATTCGGTCATGTGAGAGAACATGCGGGTAATACCAAGGAGTCTTGTACAAGTGGATTCTTGCTCGTCGTACACGTGAGTGTTGGTTATGCCACGAAAAAGAGCGCTGGAGAGGCATTTGTTCTTAAAGTCCATCCATAGGGCCTCAGCCTGTGATGATCTGCCATGCAATGACGCTGTTATGTGCTCCATTATACATATGTTGGTGGCAACATTGATCCATTCGTTTTTGGTGGGGACTGACGCAGATTACCATTTCATGACGAGTATTACTCGGGCTAGGTCTCTTACTCTAATCCATTTGTCTTCATCGTTCTCAAGGCCAAACAATATGAGGTGAGGGTCAGCTACTCTGATAATGCTGTCAATCTCTTTGATCCAGCCCAGGACCTCGTTCCAGAAAACTTTTATTCGGGTACACCCCCACCACATATGCCAGTAAAAAGCATTTTCTCCACATCCTCGCCAACACTTCAGACTGGCTGTTTGGAACATTTTGGATAATCTAATGGGATCGTATTGCCATCTGTGTAATAATTTTAATGCATGGAGTTTGTATTGGTTGGAAATGGATGTTCGCGTAGCAGCTTGGCATATTGTTCCCCATTGTTCCGGAGTGATCGGTGCACCAAAATCTTTTTCCCATCTGCCTTTCAAAGATTCTGTAGTTCCTCCCCCTCCCCCTATTAGTTCCTCATACATAGCCGATATTAGGCCCTTCATTTCTGATCTTGAGTCTAGTATCTTCTCAAAGGGCGTGAGGTCTCTCATCAGTTTGGGTTTCCACATCGGTCTCGTCAGAACCCCCTTTATTTGTATATATTGGAAGGTGGATAGTGGGCCTATTCCGAGGGCTTCTGATAGTTCTGGAAGTGAAATGAAGGAGTCTTTTTTTTGCAGTTGTCCAACCCTCTCTAAGCCGGCTTCATACCACACTTGGAACCTTCCTACATTTAGAATGTGGTCATTGATTCCAGGGGACCATAGATGGCTGAGGGGGGCAGGCCATGTGGTAATGTCTTGCATGTTTTGGCCCTGTGTCCAGATGTCCCATATCGTGCTTAAAATTGGGTTGTCTTTAAGTTTTCTACGAATCCTCCTCTTGGGGGACCAGAGCCACTCGGATACTGCGGCTGGGGAGAAGTAGTGGTTGTCCATGTTGACCCATTGGGTCTTTGTATGGTTGCGGAGATGAGGGATTAATACTCTGAGTTGAGAAGCTTCATAGTGTTTTTGTAAGTGAGGGAGTCCTACCCCACCCTTCTCTTTCAGGAGTATTAGAGTCTTATATGGAGTTCTCGGTTTCTTTCCTCGCCAAAGGAATTTGGTGATGGCTCTTTTAGTCTCAACGAGGAAGCTGTTCAGGATCCTGATGGGCAGCATTTGGAAGGGATATAGAAACAGGGGGAGGGATACCATCTTGATCGTGTTAAGGCGCCCAAGCTAGGATATTGTGAGCTTATCCCATCTTGTCATATCGATTCGGAACTGTTGTAGCGGGGGGGGAAAGTTTGCCTCATAAAGGTCCTTCAGGTTTCTGGTTATTTGTATCCCCAAGTATTGTAATTTTGAGTGCTCAATTTTGAGACCTAATGTGGAGAATTTGTTGGCATTTGCTTTATCCTCTCCTTGTAAGGGGAAGAGTGTGGATTTCGTTTTGTTTACTTTGAAGCCTGATAGTTTGCCATATTCCTCTAATAGCAGACGAGCTTGAGGGATAGAAGTTACGGGATTAGTGACATGGAGAAGAATATCATCTGCGTAGAGGGCTATTTTAAACTCTGTTGTCCCGAATTGCATACCCTCTAATATGGGGTCCGCTCTCATTGTTATTGCTAGGGGCTCCAGGGAGAGTGCAAAAAGAATTGCTGAGAGGAGGTATCCCTGGCGAGTTCCACGTTCTAGGTTGAACCATCTAGAGTATTCACTGTTTACAAATATTGATGCCTTGGGGTCTGTGTATACTACGTGTATTGCCTTTCTAAACTTCGGGCCCATCCCTACTTTGCATAATACTGCCTTCAGGAATCCCCATTACACCCGGTCCAAAGCTTTTTCTGCATCGATGGAGAGAAGGACTGGGTCATTGGACATGGTTTGGGACGCATGGATAAGGTGTGGTGTCTTACGCATTGTATCAGCCCCCTGTCTCCCCAGTATAAACCCAACCTGATCATGGTATGAGTTGTGGCATTAATGTTTCCAGCCTTGTGGCAAGGACTCTCGTGTAAATTTTCGCATCAAGTTTGAGCAAGGATATAGGACGGTACGATCCACATTTCGCGGGATCTCTTCCTTCTTTAGGGATAACCGTGATTAATGCCCGGGTGAAAGAGTCTGGGCATTTCCCGGAATCTATTATTCTATTGAAAAGTTCTGCTAGGAAAGATGTTAGAGACTTGTTAAAAGTTTTATAGAATCCAGCTGTGTAGCCGTCTTCACCTGGAGATTTGCCTATGGTTAGTCTTTTTATAGCAGCCTGGACTTGTTGTTCAGATGTAGGGGATTCCAACAACTCAGCGTCTAAGTTTGGTATTTGAGGTAGGTTTATTGAAGACAGGTAGGTTTCTATTTCTGGTTGCTCAGGGTTAATTTCCGAGGAGTATAGTGCTTCGTAGAAATTGGCAAAGCTCTCCGGGATAGTAGAGAGAATGTGTGATGTGGGGGGGATCTCTTCAGTGATTTCCAGAACTCCTCGCTCAGCCCTTTGCTCTCGGAACCTGGCGGCGAGAAGTGCGTCTGCCTTCTCTCCTTTTTCATAAAATTTGTGTTCCAAAAATCTTAATTTGCGTACTATCTGTTCATGTTAATTTATTTTCTCTTTTGCCTTATTCATTTTCATGTGGTCAATTCCTGTGCCCTTTCCAATATCATCTTCTAGCTGACGGATTTCGGATCGTAGCCTTTGTTCAATAATATTTTGCTCCCTTTTCTTAGATGACCCTTCTCTTATTAGAATCCCCCTCCAGGTGGCCTTTCCCGCCTCCCACACCGTTTGTTTGGATACCTCACTGTTATTGTTTGTTTCAAAGAATTGGCTAATTTCAGTCTCCAATTCTGCTTTGAAGGCTATGTCTTTCCAGAGGCTTTCATTACAGCGCCATTTCCCACCCTTAATTGGTAAACCCACCCACTGCATTTCCGTGAGGACAATGTCATGGTCCGACCATGTGATTGGTGTTATCTCTGAGTGCGTTGATACGTCAGCGAGCTCCCTGGATAGATATATATAGTCAATTTGGGTGTATGTATTATGAGGGGCTGAGTAGAAAGTATAGCCATATTCGTCAGGGTGATGGTCTCTCCACACATCTCTCATGTTATACATTCCCATGATCTTTGCCAGTTCAGTTTGGTCGGACCTGTTCTGATGTTTCGCATTGGGGTTACCAGGTTTTCGATCTTTGACAGGGTCAGCCCACTGATTGAAATCGCCACCTAGGATGATGTGACCCGAAACCTTCAGTAGTATCTTGGGGATTAGTCTAGTGAGGAATCTGGATTGACCTGTGTTTGGGGAGTAGAGGGTTGCAATTGTAACATTGATTTTACCTATGTGTCCGGTTACTAATAGAGCTCGGCCCTCTACCTCGGACCACGTCTTTGTCGGTGCAAATGCTATGCCTTTTCTGATGATAATTCCAACACCTTCTTTCCTCAGTGGGCCAGAGTCCCAAAATTCAATCCCAACACGCTTCCACAGGATCTGCCGTTCTTCCCCCTTTGTGTATTTCGTTTCCTGCAAGAGGAGGATGTCGATTTTGTATCTCTGAAATTCCCTGGCCACAAGAGATCGCTTCGTTGGCGAATTGAGCCCCTTTACGTTGAGTGACCCTACTCGCAAAGGCGCAGTTCTTCCTGTGTCAGTGTTTGAAGCCATCGCTAATTTTTACAGGAAGATGTCTCTTATTGTGTGATCGATATTGCTTGTCTGCTATAGATTGTGCACTGCGTTGACTGCTCTGAATTATCATAATTGCTGCTCTGACCCCTTCCGCACTCCCAACCCATGTCTCGTTTTCCACCCTCCCTCTCCTCGTTGGTGGCGTCCGATCAGACCCCATTGACTGCACCGGGTTGACATCGAACCACCTGTGGGGGCCGTTACAACATGCCCCTTGTCCAATTGTAACATCTCTGCTTCAAGTGAGCCCCTCTATGGTTCCCCCCTTGATTTCCTCATTATAGTCATGAGATTGTGTATATGTTAATGTTTCTTCCGAACACTTCTTAAATAATTATTTAAGTTTGTCTTACCAGAGTCATATGGGTTCAATTGTCTCCCTCTGGAGAAAGATTACCTCTCCGGAATTTTCGCGACCCCTTCACCTTCTTTCTTCTGGGGCCGTGGACACGCCATTCTTGTTGCGTCTCCCCTCGGTTGCCATCTTCTTTGTGGGGCCTGAGGAGGTCAGATATGCATGCCTTTATTTCTTTTTCAGACCTCAGTCTGAATCTAGTTCCTTTGTATTCGAATGTGAGCGAAAAGGGGTAACCCCACCTGTATTGGATGTTCTTCTCCTTCAATTTCTTCGTGAGGGGGCCGCACATCTTCCTGAGGGCTAAAGTCATCGAGGATAAATCTTGATATATTGAAATTTGGGCTCCTCCTAGTGCAAACGTGTCGCTCCTTCTATCTTTTTCAAGAATGCTTGCTTTGTCTCAGAATCAATGGAATCGGTCCAGGACCGATCGTGGTCCTCCCGGGGGGCCACCAGCTCTGTGGATTCTCTGTTATTGGTTCATCCACAGCATCATCTGCTATCAGGAGTTTGATAATATTATTAAGTGTTTCCTTCAGATCAGCTTCCGTTTCCCCCTCTCTTTCTGGGATTCCAAAAATACGTAAGTCATTCCGTCTTTCTCTGTTTTCCAAATCATTTAGTTTGAGTTTGAACTCTTCTTCTCTGTGTTCAAGTTCAGTCATTCTTTGGTCGAGTTGCACCTCTAGGGTATCAATGGAGGCCTGGTTGTTCTCGACTCCTTCTAGTCTATCCTCCATGGTGTCGAGTCTTCGGGTAATTTTGTCTATCTTCCCTCCTATGTTGGTGCCCAGATTTTTAATTTCGCCCAACAGGGCTGCGATGTCTCCTTTCGTAGTTGCGGCAAGCTCATTTCCTGCAGTGATGCTGTTCGCCATCGTGGTTCCGGAAAGTATGGGAGGAGTGGGGGTGTAAGCGAAAAGCGCCAATTTGTGCCTGATGTTCATATAATTCTCTGGCGACAATATCAGTCTGTGACTATGTGACTTGCAAGGGTCAGGGGCCGTCCTCGTTCACAGGCTCGGTGGTGATGGTTCCAGGGCCTAGGTTCTGTAAAGGGGCTCTACTTAGGCTGTTCAGAAAAGTTTCTTATCTCGCACCAGGTACCCACATTAGATCGTGATTTCCGGATTGGTGAGAAAATGATTGTGTCCAAGATCTTGGGCAGCAGTTCACATTAATGGGGACCAGTTTGCGCTACAATACGCGTGTGCGGGTGCCATCAGAAGAGACCAAAGCGCTGGCCAACGGTGTCACACAAGCTGCACGAGGTCACCGCTGGTCCTCCGTTGGTGTAAGGGCCAGTAGTGGTTACTGTGGGAGTCTTCGTGTGCAGAGTTATCGCCTCCTTGTAATTGTGGGAGGGGCGTCTCTGTTTCCCCCTGTGCCTGTTGGGTTAACAACTTCTGGATTGGTAAGGGGTGTCCCACGTTTCAGTAGGGAGCAGAGATTACAGGTTCATATATGCCATTATCGTGGTAGGTGGGGGGGTCCAGGGGTGCGGGTAACTATGCCGTGTGATAAGTACAGTGTTCTCACTTGGTCGCCCTTTATGGATTCGTTACTTCCTCACGGGTCCTTTGTATGTGGTATGCATGTCCCCCGAAGTCTTCTGTTAATGAGTCGCATGCTTCTTTGTTAGTTTCTGGTTCGTTTTGCACCGTAGTGACACTGTACCATCTTATGGGGGAACAGTGTGTGCATGTAACTAGAGTCCTAGTCTTCCTTTGGTGCCGCGCTGCTAGGTAGCATGGGGGTGTCACGGCCCTCCGCCGTCAGATCCTCGAAGGTCAGAGGGGGCCCAGGGTGGGTTTGGAGCCAGATGCTGCTCCGATGTCCCTCGGTGCTCAACGATGCTACGCGTCCGTGCTGGTGAGGCCCTCCTCGTGCTGCCGTGGGTGGAAGTCCTCCGGACAACCGGCACCGAGCCTGCGGGAGGTAAAGGGGTGCGCAGATGTGCGGGCGGTCAGCTGTGTCCAGAGCGCAGGGTCCCCCGTTGCGTGGGAGGTCTCGGCGATATCGTCGCTTGTTTCCTGATGTGTAGTGTGCCCTCCCGGAAGTTCATGGGTGGTGGATAGTAGACACCGTTCAGGGAGGGGGTCCGCACCTGGAACCGCTTTCGCGCCGCTCCTTTGGGGGCCCTCACCTCTCAAGACCGATGGTCTGAGTCCTCCGCTCGTGTCCCCTGTGTTGCAGTGTCGGGGAGATGATCTGCTCTCCGGTTGAACGGGAGGTGTGCCTCGAGGCCCACTCTCAAGACCAGAGTGTCTCTGTTTGCTAGGTGCTGGAGGCCATTGCTTCTTTCCCTGGTTTGAGGGGTTTATCGGCTCCAATTTTCTCTGTGATTTTTCCCTTGTAGAGGGAGGTATTCCCACAACTGGATCTCGGTATGTTTCCACGAGGGGGTCCCAGAAAGTGGGGGCTCAGTCCATCTTTCGGGGCAGGAGGAACGGAGCTCACGCAAAGAGCAGGTTTATCTCTGCGCCCCCTGGTGGCCAATCATCCATCTATGTTTAAATAATATCCTTCTATCTTTAAAAAAAGAAAACTTAATTAGTTAAAGAACACACACACTTTAATAAACACAATTTAATACACACATTTTTATGGCCCTCGTATCTTGTATGCAGTGCATCACATGGACTATATAAGATACATTTGTGCATACAACACTGCTGTTTTCTTTGCACATACTAATCATTGGGGAAAAATTCCAACCTGGATTAAAAAAAACCATACAAAAATATAAAATAGTATAAAATCTACCACTATAATAAACAAATAGGTATATATATAAAATGAGTGAGAATAAACAAAGGACATTATATTGGGTGGTTGCAGGACAAAGGATGGGGAAGATTAAGTAAACTTGGAGAACAAGAGAGAATAGGGTGGGATAACTAAACTTGGAGAACAAGGGATAGAAAACAATCACACAGATGGAAACAATAGTACTATCATTTCTTTAGCAGTCCTTTTCAACCTCCAAAAAAACAACCTCCAAGAAGACCACTTCAGATAGTTCCAAATATTTCAAGAAAAAAGAGCACTGTTTTAAAAAAAGTAGAAAATCGTATGCACCTTTTGCATAAAAGACACTAAGACGTGGGCCTTCAAATGTTACATTTCAAAGCTTGGAAAAATCAATTTTCAGTGGAACACCACCAACAGTGAATGAACCCTCAACTTCTGCAACATTGTCAATTCCACCTGTTCCAATTTTACTGCTCCAAATGTTTCAGTTATGAGACTAATGTGTTACCTATGGCACAATTGGCTTCTCCCGGGAGATGCCACGTGCCAATTGAGAAATCACTCTCTCCAAACATAATGTACATTGACATCACGTATTCACTAACACAATAGAGGTACAATAAACTCATAAAAACGTTTACTATAATCAATGAACATGCATATATAAACTGGGTGAGAACAAACAAGGAACATTATGCTAATGAATTAGGTTTTGGGGAGGATGAAGTGTGCAGCACGTTGTCATAAGCCGCTTGTGGACGACGGCTAACTAACCTTTATAAAAGCATCCCCATTTTTCGATGTCACCCCCGTTTGCCTAATTCAATTTCACAAGCTGACTCAACAGCAGATTTTGCTGGGGTTTTGTAGGTGGCTAGAACACAGTATCACTGAGTCAAAAGGAGTTTGGCCCAGGTACCTTGAGGGGGAAAACAGAAATCTTGGCTCTAGAAGTGGCATTTGAAAGTCCCATTTGGTATAGCTCGTTGCAGAGCATGTTTGAGCTGTAAGTATTGGAAGAACATCCCATCATAAAGGGCAAACTCGGTTTTCTTTGAAGCAAAAGGTTTAATCTGGGAGCGCAGCAGACAATGGCTCACATTTATTATGCCCATATATATGCAGAAGCATCAGCAAATCGGGGGACCAACCAACTTAACATTTTTGTTGAACCATCGGGATGCCTTGATAGAATCCTCAAGGGGATCACGAACCCCTTCCACCCAGGGCTCAGAAAGAGGGGGTTGTAAATTGAAAAAAATTATTGTCATGTTAGGAATGGGGTAGATAGGCAACACATAGGACTTGAGGTGGAGGGGGACAGCTAGTGTCATTTCTATTCTCAGTCAAAGGGGGGCATATTGGGGTGGGATTTCCATTGCCTACGTGGCAGCTTGCAGTAGGGTTAAGTCCCGTTGCTGGGTAATAAGGAGGGGGACTGCACCACTATCCTTCTGTAATTGTGATAGTTCTAATGCATGGCTTTCTACCTGCCACAACAAGTTGGATATGATTTTATTTGGAGAATTGAAGGGAGACCTAGAGAAGGGTAAAGACTCTTACAAGTAAATGCCCGCATGAAATTAGAGCGGAATGAAAAATGGGTAATCTGATAAATGTTCCCGAGTTCAAATTAACAGAGCAGATGACATAGTTACTCTGCAAACCTTGCCAATGGTGCTGCCTGCAGCAGGGGAATAAGGGCACTTGAGGCACTGGGGACCTGGGTGCACAATACAATGGGCAGTGAATGACCAATGCAAAATGACTGCAGCAAACGGAACACTTTCACAGTGAAGCGAGGTAATGGAAGACTTAATGCACACACAAGAAAGACTGCAGACCAAAGCAACGATCCCAGAGACCAAGAATGCCGGTCAGAACTTAGTTTTAGCAAAAAATGTACTGGCAAAATGTAATATAAGATACATTCAAATAATGTACAGCATGGTCGAAAAGCATACAAGATAAATGTAAATGATACACAAGGCATAACACTATGCAAGGTTAATGCTAATGATATACAGCTAGGCATAATAATAATAGCTTACTTTCACAGGTGTGAGATGATATGAAAGTAGTATATACACGGCTTAGGAGTTAAAACATGAAAACAGTTTGAATTCTGCACAGGTGGAATGAATGCAGGCAATTCACAATATGCAGGGGATATTCTGTATACAGAGGCAACTGAAACTGTTCAAATTAAATAATCTACACTGTAACTTTGCTTATTTACACTGTCTTTATAGGCAGATGAGATTTTTTTTAATGGGGTAATACTGTCCAGGTCAACTAGGGTACTAAAGGCAAGTTAGTTCAGGTGTTAATTTAGGGGTGGGGTAGATCAGAAGATGGACACAGACTCTGATCTTTTATTTCAGTATTGATTTATTAAATGAAAAATGCAAAGCTCCTAACTTTCCCTCTACTAAGGGTGTTCACTGCTAAACCAAACTAAGGATCTCGTCAGTCATCATTGATAGTCCAAATCAATGTCAGTCTACTGTCCAAAACTACCCTACTCTGACCCTACCACTATTAGAACAGCACAAAGCATAGGAGAATGACTCCCTTGTCCTGGGAGCTGGGTCTTCACCACGTTCAGTTCAGTATCGGATCTTAAATTAGTTCTTGGTTACTACTTTTATCAAGTCCCACAGTTCTGACACCGAGTTCTTTACAGGTTTCAAGCATCCTTTCTCTTGGACTACTCCTTTCCTCCTTTTTATATTCTTCTTGCCTTACCCCTTAGGTGTTTTTTATTTTCCCTCCACTCAGACATAAAGGTTTATTTGTATTCAACGTCCACCCTTTTCTTGACTGGGTTGTGAGCGTTCAGTAATGATTCTCAGTCTCTTCATCTGTTCCTAGTACTTTATCATGACTGGGACGGGTAGGCGCATTCCAGTAATGATTCTCATTCTCTTCACGCATTTGTGACACTTTATGTGGACTGGGACGAGAATGAACGTTCCAGTAATGATACTTATTCTCTAACACACTCTCGATAGTGGATAAGGAATTGGCTGTGCCCCCAGTGATCCAGCGACTGTATCACTCTCCTCTGGTCCTTAGACACTGCAGCTGTCAAGGTCCAGTGAAGGGTAGATGTGGCAGCCTACCCTCTCCTTACCATTATTGGTTCTGGAGGGCTGTAGTTTGCAAGACAATAAGCAGTAAAGGTAATGTTAGAGATCTTCTCCTCTGCTCCTCTTTGGTTCTGGGGCCATGGAGCTGGAGCAGCTCCCTCACAGTCCAAGTTGTGCTGCAGCTCAACAGGGGACACAGATCCCTTAGCTGAACACCCACAACAGCAAGCAGGCCTTGGTACAGGATAGGGCAAGATGCAGGGCAAATAAACGAGGAACAAGGCCTCAAGGCAAGGTCCATCTCAGAGCTCAACTGGATGCAAGGACAGGCTCCCTAGAACAGGGTCTTGAAAGCACAGGGTGACAGAGCAACAGGCTCCTATTTTGAAGAGATGAAATGCAATGCTAAACCAGGTACTGGGGGTGTTCAGGATGGACCTGTGTGAGGGTAGGTGGGGATGTAATGATTATACATTTTCAACACAAACCAAGTATATGTCTAGAAAGCTGATAAAAAACAGACTGAAATTAAAATGTTGCAAATCCTAATATGGGTAACCGAATTCCATAATGTTTTATGATAACATAAAGGTAATGAATTAATTAAAACATCCACACATGTCAGGTAGAGCTCCAGGGCAGCCTCAGGTCAGAGGCAGATGCCAAGGAGACCTGGTGGTTCCAAGAACCTTCAAAGTTCAGAGCTGAGGAAGGCTTCAGATCTGCTGAGACATTGACTTTGGGGCTGGGATCGTAGCTCAGGGGCAACTTGCTTGTCTTGGAAGCAAGACAACGCTGACCAGCACATCTCCTGTTCCATGCTTAGAGGCTGGACTCTGGCATTAAACGTGATATAAGAGCCCAATTGTGATTTTTATTTTTATTGTTCATTGAAACACATTGCAGTCCATTTAAAGACATGGCTGTCCATATATTGTTCAGTGCAGATTTAAATCACACTACTTCTCATCATTATTCTAAGGTGAAAATATAGCTATCACATTCTACATTAATGGTCCCTCTGTCACCTGCCCTTAGGGTAGGCCTTCCCTGGCTGCAGTTTCAGACTGTCCGTAATGGCACACCACAGAATTTCCAGCCTGATATGATATGATGAGTCATTTATAACACGTCTGTACACAAGTGTTTCTAGGCGTGACAGACACAGGTGGGAAGACAGAGGCAAGACAAAACAAACGATCTTACTAGGCCTTGTGTCATTCAGATTGTGCAAGTCCGGGAAGTAAAGTGTAGGGGGGAGGGACAGGGGAAGTGCAGCCAGGGCAGCGCGCTCTGGGTAAGTGCAAAGAGGCAGGAGACTGTAGGGTTCCAGTTGCAGCCCCAAAGTGCACGGCTGGTCAGGAGGCAGTTCAGGGGCTACTGGTCAAGGGGGTCATGGTACCCATAAGACTCTGAGGGTATCCAGGCAGCCAGTCAATGCAGCATACAGGTTGTTCTGCAGGGGAGAGCGAGAGAGAAAGCAGAAGCCAAAAGGAAGGTCTTGAGCTGCTTCCGGAACTTCAGGTGGTCTGGCTCAAGTTTGAGAGGGGCAGGGAGGCCATTCCAGAGGGAGGCACCTGCAGAGGCGAGATATCTACCCCCTACACTCTGCCTGGAGAAGCATCTGACCCTCTGAGAAATGGAGGTAACTGAGCGAAGGGCTCGAGAAGGAAGTTGCTTAGGTAGAGAGAGTTGGATGTAGTGCAGGCCGCGACCCCAGAAAGCCTTGTGGAGGATGAGGAAGGCCTTGAACTTGATCCTTGCAGCCATCGGGAGCCAGTGCAGAGATTTCAGGGCTGGAGAGGCCTGGGGAGGTCTGGGGGCCTACACTACTGCCTCTGTGTTGCAGGCGTATTGTTTGTACCACCGGTATTTGGCAGGGGGGTACATAGGTCACATGATTTACTTTGCATCTATGAACTCTGAGCACGCCTACTTTGTGTGCTATGCCTATCTCTGTGGGGTAAAATGATCAGGACGAAAGAAGCAAGGAACTGAGCAATCCAATGCCTTCCGATTGCTGTAAATCATGCAGACCTTGCTGCTTGCTGTCAATGGCTTCTCATCCTCCTATCATTTGTTTCCCAAAAATACATGTATTTATTCCCTGCTCACTAGTGCTATAGTAAAACACTGGTATGTGCTCCCTGCTTCTCCGACAATACTGTTATCAGCTTTATCTTCAGTAAATGTATTGGTCAAAGAGTGCACTGTATACGGCGACGTTAATATTAACTCCAAAGGATAAATGCTCCTTTGAGGACATATGATGACTTTTAAGATTCAGGAAAGCAATGGGGTTCTTCTTGCTAAACCTAATTAGGAATAACACGTCTGAGTAAATTCTTTTCATAATGTTATATTGTGGACATATGATAGTCATCTTGCTCGTCTGTCAATCAAGGGTGCAATTGAAAACATATTTAGCATATTTTCATTATTTCATTTTTGTCTGGTGCAAGACGCCGATCTCTCAGCTTAAACCTTCTGTTCCTCCATCTGTTACCTTGTCTACAGTGCCAACAAAATCTAAATATTGAAAAAGAAAAGTCTTTTACAGATTGAATGTTATTTAGTTTATAAATGTATATAGCTGGTAAAATAGCTCAGGGGGTTGAGTGCTCACTGCTGCAATCTGTGCATGATGCGTAGGTTGCAAGTTCGAGTCCTGGCAAGGCCAACTCAGCCTTTCATCCTTCCGAGATCGATAAATGAACACCAATTTTGGTTGGGTGATATTGTATGTAAATATGTGCTCTGTAAAGCGCTTTGAATAAAGGTGCTTTATAAATAACACATCATTATATTTTATTTTAGTGAAAAAATGTAAAAGCCATGTATATCTAAATATAATCCAGCGCTTGAAATCAACCAATATAACACTTTCTAACGGTTTATACTGAGTTCATGGAGACAGTATGACAATAAAGCATCAAGGCGAACAATGAATAAAATGTCCATTATAAAGCATGCTGGATAAAAAACATCTCATTGATTCACAGTCTGTAGCATCAAAAAACTAAAAATAACATTTATTATTTAAACATTCAGGTCCTCATTTAAAAAAATAATGTTAATTGCACAGAGAGGACTGCCTACTGTTAGGGTCAGGAGTGGACCCTTACTTTCCTGTACGTTAGTGCACGGTGGGGTCTCTAAAGGTGATCTGAGCGTGCCGCTCTCGCGCCTGAGGCTGGGAACCGCTTTACAGTGCTACTGCCTCCCGTGGTGGCTTGGGCGGAGCTCCCGGTGATGAAAGCCTGATTCCTTCCATTCTCACAATGGCGAGCAGCGTCGCAAGTCAGCGGACTTGCAATGCTTCATAGGGTCCTTTTTTCTAATCCATGCCTCGCGCCAAATCAGGGCACTTAGCCCAGAGAATTAATTTCTGCTTTGTTCTCACAGCAGTCATATAGGAGTATGGCCGGAACCCGTGCATCCAGTTTTTTTGTGTGAATTCCGTTATTTAGGGTTAAGTATTTAGTTAGGGCCTGGATCATTCACTGGGTTTCAGGCTAGGAGCCATTTCCCATTTGGGTAAGCATATTGTTAATAAAGTAGTATGTTGGCTATCGGATCCTATTTGTAATTGTGAATTTCTTGAATTATTGTAATGTGCCTCTGCTACAGCTCCTGATCCTTTCATTGGATCCGGCGGGGGTCTTTCAAGTAGCACTCCTGACCTGGTCCATGGGTCACACAGATCATATTTTAGTCCATTGGGCTTGTTGATTTGGGAAAAAGGTGGCATGGCGTCCCAACTTCCGAGAAAACCGTCTTGGCCTTTACTAAAATCTGGCAAACCTGACACCTAAAATATGGCAAACCTGACACCTACATTTGTGCTTGCTTGTAAATCGGTCTACTACGTTCAAATGTGTATAATGTCAAAACATAGTGAAAACATGCGTTCAAACAGCTATAATCACATTTAAACCTTTTTACCACTGTTTTGAAACAGGTTTAAACAGGTTTAAATTCATTACAATGGATTCCTATGAAATCCACCTGCTTTTAGCGGGTTCTGAAAACAAGTGGCTTCCATAGGAATCCATTGGTTTCACACTAGCATAAAAATGTTATGCTAGTGTAAAACTGTACTTTTTGCAGGTGGAGTAGGATTGGGCGGTGGGAACATATGTCCTGTTCCACCCACATCCTGCCAGCAAAAGCAATGAAAATCCCTGAAGCCTTAAAAAATGTGGTAAGTAATACATTTAGGTCTGTCTTCATCACTTTTGAGGGACTTGAAAATAAGCCCCTCTGTTTGTAAAAGTAACACTTATGTAAACATAATATTCAAACTCCACGGTAGGCTTCTTGGGTATGTCAGAGTGCAATCGGTGTTGCATAAGTAGATTACCATGGGGCTCCTTTTCGTATGAGCCGCAACGTCAATGGAATACATAAAAGCTTTGCATACGGCTTTTACGTCTTCCGTTGATTCAACGGCTTATTTTCGTCAATTTGAATGCCAGAGGAGTAGGACAGACCACAACTTGCTTTTCCGCCCCCTCCCATCCTCTCCGCCATACAAATGCTTCAGCATTTGCTCCGGCATGCAATACGTTCCGGCGCAATGCTGGGGAGCCTTCTGCAGCAGCGCAACGCAGACAGACTCCATAGGGATTCTATGGAGTCCCTCTAGCCACATGCATCGCTTCAAGGTTCAGAAATTGCTTTATTTCCTTACGTCATAATGAAGACTTCCTGTTTTCTGTTTTTACTGATAGTTACCCATAAATACAAATGGAAAAACACCCCTTTCAGTGTT
Organism: Ambystoma mexicanum; assembly: GCF_040938575.1. Lineage (NCBI taxonomy): Eukaryota > Metazoa > Chordata > Amphibia > Caudata > Ambystomatidae > Ambystoma > Ambystoma mexicanum. The sequence goes on from NC_090928.1 coordinate 859,821,924, forward strand.
TAGTTGTACAAAACAGAAAAAATAAATGAAATGAAGGTTTCTTGCTTGGATCTGCAGGTTGGGGGTCTGTAGCTCAGTGGGCTAATGCATCAACGACACGGGATGTGTTTGACCTGGTCACATCCTTCTAAAGTCAATCAAAGGAGTACCATTAAGTTTTAGTAACAATAAACATCTGTTATCTGTCAATATCATCACGATGCCCCCATGGGGGTAAATGTACACTCTACAAATACCACTGTTATGTTGTAAGTAATGCCTTGCAGTCCAATGGCTGTGGAAAGTAACACAATACAGGGGCTTTAAGAATAATTTGTGTTCCCTTTTTAGACGTTTAAATGGCTGCAAATATGTATCTCGAACAACGTAATAATAGTTAATGGGTTTTTAAGATGAAAATGAATTGTGGCTTGAAAAAATAAATGGAGATAACTACAGATAAAATGGGGAAAAACTAGATAAATTCAGACGAAATGTTGAAAAAATAAGTACCATAAAATCAGGAGCCTTAATCATAAGGTTTGTTTGTTATTCCACATCACTTTTTATTCACTTAACAGTGAATCTTTTAAAATTATAATCCTAATGTCCCAAACATTGTTTAAGGGTTTCAAAATCCTTTCCCAAGTGCTCTACAACTGTTATTCCTGAATGCTAATGGACAGAGACTTCTTTGTGGAAGGGCAAAACGGGCGCTTGCCCCGGAGCCCCCACCTTGGAGGGCGGCCTCAGAAGGCAGCCTGATTAAAAGAAGTCAGTTCCCATTAGTCCCCAAAATTAAATATCACACATTAGGATTTTGTTATGGTGTGCTGCTGAGGCTCTAAACCTATTGCTTGTCCTTTGTTGGCAAGTACATTCTGCTCTGATCTTTTCATTCTGCAAATGCTTTCTATGTTTACTGTGGTATACACAGTTTGTGTGGCACAACACCTGTAGCATGCTCACCTTTCTGTAGATATTATATTGATCATGTGCCATAGCCAAAGTTGATCCCAAACAGAGCTGCAGAAAAACACACACTGGCATTCAGTAGTCTTTTTCAAACATATAATATCATTTAGTGTTTTACAGATAGATTTGTAAACATAACATACCGTGAACCAATATGTAGTGAACCTTCCCCATTCAAAAACAAAGGAAACAAACAGTTACTATCATATATACAATTTTTGGTTGTCTAGTGATTTTACATATACTTCCTCGCCTTCTTGGACCAGGTTACAATGAAACAGTACAATTCAAGCCAAGGTTTTTTCTGCCATTTGAGCATACAGAAACAAGAGTTGACAGAAAAGTGTTTTGGCCTATTGGGTTTGGCGGCGCTCCAATCTAACGTCCTTCATCAGGACGTGAATTGTGCTGGAGGTACATCATAGTCTGTGGTATGTATATAGAAAACAATAAATGAGATATTTTGAGTGCACTGTTGTTGGGACAGAAATAAAATAAGCTATATCACTAGCTGGAACTCCAATCTCTGCGTGAGATTGGAATAAAAGGGGGTGTCCCACTTGCTGTGGTGTGAAACAGTGAGAGACGTTGCACGGAAAGTAGAAGCAGACACAGTCTGAGTTCTTGTGCTGGGCTGAAGCACACTGAATGTGGGCCTGCGAATACATGCACATGGCCTATCAGCAACAAACGCTAATTTTAATTGTCAGTGTTTAAAAAAACATAACCCTATCTAGTAAGGGATTCATTAAGGGGCAATTTCTTACCAGCTCTGGCACGGAAAGGGTACAACGATATAGTTTCAATGCAGGTATATGTGCCTCTGTGGCAACAAGGCAAAGACAGATATAGTTGCCATCATATTTTAATTACCAAAGTCACTGTGCAATTCCGGTGTGCATGTTAACCAACTTACCCTAAACAAGGTAGAGTATTTTGAATTACAGATGCGTCCTCTGCATGGTTTCTTTAATAAGGCTGCAGCGGGAATATCTATGTTTGACCAATTGTTTATTTATTCCTTGAAGGACCTGCTACGTTTAGGGAAAAGCCAGGAGCCCAATTCTTCTCAGACCATAGCCAAAGTTGAAATGGATATTGATAAATGTGAGTGCTGCGATGGTGCAGAGGATAGCTCAGTATGTTAAGCACTTATTGCAGAGATCTTTGTTCATATGCAAGATTAAAATACCAAATTCCAGCAAGCCGGACTCAGCCTTTCCAATGTATGAAGTTGATAAGCCTGCATGTATATGTTGTGACGGGGTGGCCTGCCACAAATAACCACGCTGATGCTAACTGTGACTCTGACTCTAGTAGTAAGTCCAAAGGTGTTTTGAAGAGGGATGGGGAAGCTTACCACCACCTCCCCCTCCATTTAAATTCATGACAAGGAAGAAGGCCAAAAGACACTGCAACCACCCATTCTATTCCGGACTGATTCCCAACAGACCCATGATTGACAAGTATGTCGAGAAGTATCCACTCAGCCAGCCATACAGACCAGGGGCGGTGTGTACCTATCCCTGTGTGGATAAAGAGCCGCAGGCCATGAACAGGGGCACCTCTATTGACAGCCTGTACTAAGCACCAAGAAGCCAGGTTGCCGACGTCATTAGAAACACCCCTACATAGCAGTGTTAGACATAAACGCACACTCAAACACATGAAGAACACGAGCGTACAGTTCTATAGTTAGAGGACAGATACATATACATACTGTCACTGCTTTTATTATTTTGACATTAGCCAAATGCAGCAATGCAGAAAACACAAGGCACAAGAGATCCTGAGCAAAGCTTGCAGATGCTTACACGCAAATAACCCTATGGAACTGCAGGAGAACCTAAGGGACCTGACAGAACGAAGTGTGACTAACCTATGGAAATGTAGCATGGACACCATAGAAACCGCATTATAACGTTTAGGAAAATTACAGCAGGATGAGACAAGCTGTACTGATTCAAGCTGGACAGAGAGCAAGGCATGTGAGACAGAACCTGCATCGAAGGGCAAGAGATACAGATGACATTCCAATCCCCAGATGACAAAGGAGCTGGCTGCAGAAAAGGCTAATAAATCCTCTTAAATCAGAGCTGCACAGCTCAGATTTGTGGTCTCTGAACAAGTGACACGGCCGAAGCAGACAATGGACAGTGAGAAGTGATGGGCAAGGAGCACTGGTCCTAAGCCGTCAGACACAGACAGCAAAAAGTATGCAACAATATGAAACAAGTTTTGCGCTGATCAGGAGAGCACTCTCATAAGCTAAGGTGGTGTAGACAAGCTACAATGCAGACACATAGTCATTCTTATTACCTTGAAGAGGTAAACAGTGGGCTGAGAACCTTTGCAGGTCGCAGGTCTGGGGACGGCAGCTCTAGCCAACCACAGTTTAGTATCCTAGGGGTGGGTGGCAACTTGCAAGAACCAATGGTTAGTCCACCACACTGCAACATTGTTATAGTTAGTTACTTGGGGTGGGACCGGGCCAGCCTCCTGACATGCGAGGGCCAGCGGAATAACTTCTATACTGTCCACTATAGGTGGTAGAATATTCAGTACCCAATTGATTGGTCTGATAGGTTTTCTGGAGAAGGGCCCAAATTGTGACACCATGCTGTCGGCATGAGGTAATAAAACCGGCCTGCGTTGATCCCTGTTGCATTTGTCTGTAATAAACCACAGTTTGAACTTGCCGTTGACTGAGTACTCTGTGTATCCTGGGGGAGTTTTGGGCCATCCAAGCCCACGGACCTCCAGTGTCCCTCTGGCATACCTGGGAGTCACACCCAACAGTTTATTTCGGACTTTACCAACAACTTGGACCAACAATTCTCAAGTAGTTGTAAGGCCTGATCGGGTTCCTTGTGAATTGACAGTAGGGCTGTCCCTCTCTCTCTTACCTACCATTACTCTCCTTCCTAACGTGGGCACCCTTAAGGGGTGTTATTACTATTGACCTGTGGTCTTCGCTCTTTCTGGGGCTGACTTCTCTAAGGCATTGGCTAACTATTTCCCCTAGGGGTCTTCTAGCTTTCCCTGACCTATCCTGCTTAGTAGTCTTAGAGAGTTAGGTATGATGCCTTCTTTCACTCGGTGTCACTCTTACTTCTCTCATGCCCACTCGTACCTGACTCTTCACTTATATTAGTTTCTACAGATGTTCTCCTCCTACCATACTACTGTCCCGCTGATCTCTCACTCTGCCTTTCCACCTCCACCCTTTGATCAGACTTCTCCTCTCACTTTTTAACTCTATCACTTCCTACTGTCACTACTTCATGCTACCTCTGTTTTTCCATTCCTCCAACTCTCTTCCCTCTTGTTGTTCTCCTGTTATATTCTCTCCCTATGCTCATACCACTAGCTACTCCTACTCTCCCACTCCCTCCTACTTACCTACCTCTTCTGCAATTCCTACTCAGTTATTAACGCTCACTACTGCCCTCTACTACCAACTACTGTTCTACTGCCTATTCCACGTCAAGCTTATCCTCACTATCACTACTAATAATGACCAGTTCCTCATTCGCTACTTCGCTACTCCCACTATCTCCACTTCCAGCTGCTACTACTACTACTACCTCCACAGCTAAAACTATCACTACGCTAATCTACCTCTACTCCTCAAACTCTCCTATCACTAACAAATAATCCATAGGCCCTCTCTCTCCGATAGCTTTTGCAATCCAGTCACTCTCACCTCTTCTGGTCTCTTGGGTGCCCTACACCAACTCCTACTCTCACCCAACTAACCCACACAACTCTGTTCCCAAGCCTCCCATATATATTCCACCCTTTTTGAGGATTGGTTATTTGCCACAACCAATCAACTTACCTGGCTGGAAGGGGTGTGACGGGTGTAGTGCTTGGGAATATACACACAGGCCCATAAGGGCTTCTAAATCCAGCCCCTTCCTTATTCCTGCTGTATTTCTAATATGGACAGTCAGGCCTTCCCTAAAAGACCATGCCCCAGTTTCTTTCAGGTCTCTTGTGGGCCTTTGGGTATGAATACTATCCCTGCTGGTATAGTGGTGATGTTATGACCTTTCTGGAGGCCTTCCTTTATTAAAATAAATCTGTGGTAGGCATGTATTCAGGCTCAGGCTTGTCCAGAAGAATCAGTGAGACCACTTCTCCAGTGACCTCCTGGCTGAGACTCTGACAAAGCAGCCCGATCTGCATGGGTTCCCCCCATTGCTTCTAGGTACAAAAGCAAGCTATATGGCCAATTCTTCCATAGGCATAGCATCGAATAGGTTCTGGTCTCACTGGGGAAGCCACTGGCTTCACCTCTGTGGTAATAGCACCTTTAGGGCGAGTGTCTATGGCTGTCAGCACTTTCGGCCAGGCCCCTGGTGAGGGGTTGCCTTCTTTCGGGTGAAGAGTCAGTCGGGTTTCAATTAGTTTCTTAGGAGCTGTTTTCAGGAATGGAAAGGACATAGCTCACTGATGGGCATTTTCCGTCATGAGGGCATTTTCCGTCATGAGCCCACCTTCCTTGAAGGTGGGCTCATGTAACTGCCATATAACTTTCGGAAGATATGGCGGAAGGAAATTCACAAACTTTTCTAGGATAAGCATCTCTTTCACTTTCTCTAGGTTTTTAGGGGCGAGCCACCTATTAGTCAGGTCCCGGACCTGGTATGGCATTTGCCACCGGTTGTCTTAGGCGCAGATGATGTAAGCACATTCGAAAGTGCTCCCAATCCTGTCTCATGCATTCAAGGATTCCCCTCTTAAGATCTACGTAAAGGGGATTGCCCATCAGGATTTAAGGCCTGGAAAGCTTACTGTGCTTCTCCCGTTAGTAATGGAGCGACGTAGCGGGTCCATCGGTCTCTTTGCCAACCAATAGTTTCTTCAACCTCCTTAAAGTTGACAAAGAAGGCTGCTGGGTCCTCACCCGTGCCCAGTTTCTGGAGGAAACTTAGGGGAATTGCTGGTTGCTCTTGTCTTTTGGTCATCACTGTTTGTAGGGCAGCATGGGTTTCCGGATGTTGCCTGCTGATGTGCAGTTGTCCTTCCACCAAGGACCTTAGGAGATCGTCCATCCTCGTAAGAATCACCAGATGCTGAAGCCACTTGGTCAGTGTTTACCACAATAGGGACAAGAAACTCTCCTTCCTTGTCCCCGGATTCTATGTGCCGCCACTGTGCGAACTGGTCGTTAGGGACTGAACTATAAGATTCCTGTGGGCCTTCCACTGGTGTCCCTTCCCTCTGGTTGAGGTTTGTTTTTTCATGCCTCATTGTACCCTTTGGCCAGGCTCCAAAAAGGGTGGTTGACGAGGGCCCTTCCATTGTGGGTATTGCTTTCAGTTCTACCCCCAGGGAAAATGGGTCTTTACTAAAGTTCTGCTTTCTCCCCTTCTCGGGATTCAGGGGAGTTGTTCTACTGGTTTGGGGTTCCAAACCCAACTGTAACACTGCTAGTCCTTTCAAATCTTCCACAAACTGGATCTACCTGGATCTAATGGTCAAATTGTTCGCAGGTGATTTATCTACTGACTTGGGTTGGTTCTGTTCTTCGTTTGTGTGTTTTAACCTGTGGCGCTAGGTAAGGGATCCCACTTTTGACACCACATGTGACAGGGTGGCCCACACAAATAACCACGCTGACTCTGGTAGTAAGTCCAAGGGTGTTTATTTGGGACTTCACAAACAGCTTGGGCCAACGGTTGTTAAGTAGTTCTCAGGCCTGATCGGGTTCTTGGGGAATTGGCACTTGGCCCATACCTCTCTCTCACTTTCCCTGGCCGTTACCTTCCCCCTAACCCAAGGATCCTTATTGGGTGTTAGTAGTATTGATTGGGGCTTAGAATGACTTCTCTAAAACGTGATCCAACTATCTCCCTGGGGGTCTTGTAGCTATCCCTGACCTATCCTGCTTAGAAGTCTTGGGGAGGTAGGAATGGTGCCTTCTTTCACCCGGTGGCACTCTTACTTCTCCCACACTCACTCGTACCTGGCCCTTCACTTACATTAGTCTCTACAGATGTTGTCCTCCCACCGTACTACTGTCCGTCTGATCTCTCACTCTGCCTTTCCACCCCCACAATTTGATCTGACTTCTCCTCTCACTTCTTAATTCTATCACTTCTTTCGGTCACTACCTCCTGCTACCTCAATTGTTCCCTTACTTCCACTCTACTTCCAAGTCTCTTGCTATTCTTTTGTTATTTTCTCTACTCTTACCACTAGCTACTCCTACTTTCCCACTCTTATGTCACTCCTACTACTCTCCCTCTACTGGCATTCCAACTCCATTATTAACACTCACTACCCGCCACTACTAGAAACTACTGCTTTACTGCCTCTTTTACTTTAAGATTGTCCTTCACGCCCACAACCACTACTACCACCTATTAACAGCCCCTCACTTGCTACTCCCCTACTCCCACTATCTCTACTTCCAACTAATACTACTACCTCTGCCACTAATAGTACCTCTACTCCTCACACTCTCCACTCACTCACAAATACTCCACAGACCCTCTGTCTCCGCAATCAGGTCGCTCTCAGCTTTTCTGGTCTCTCGGACATCTTTCACGAACTCTTGTTCTCACCCAACTAACCCACACCACTCTATTCCCAAGCCTCCCTTATGTGTCCTATGGTTGCAATAGAAACGAACATAGCATCAGTATGGGGAAGGTCAGGGCACCTCCAATATTGAACATAAGGTGTTAGTCCAGTGAGGTGATTATGTGTCCGAATTCCACGCTGTGGAACCAAATCGTTCATGCTTAGATCCTGGCTTTGCCAGCAGATGATACAGTGATCCAAGACAAATCTTATATCACTGACAGTATTGTGCTGACTTATATGAAAAGTTTTGCTTTCGCACATACTGGCGGCATTGTTTAGCCAATGACCTGGTCTTTCCTATTATGTAGGCCATTTCAGTGAAAGGGGTTCTAGACAGAAGAGAACAGACCTGATATTGCAGGCTTCTGGCAAGCATATTTTAAGGTCCGCTTATGTGTCAAAACGGTTTGCTTTTTTTGTACAATTCAAAGGTTTTTCTGCACGTTTTTAAATACCATTCCTCAAGCCTTTGTTTGTTAAAATACAAAAGAGAAGCCCATATGGAATCTTTTAAGATCACACCAATTAGTATGCTGGTACTTATATACTTCTCTTGATGATGGAGAGAATGAAGCTAGAATCATTCCCATTTTACATAATATGCTACTACAAGGTTTTGTTTTAAAAAATGTTTATGCTGTGTTATGTGATTTGGATATTTTCTGTAAACTGGGATTATTTTAGTTCAGGGTAAGAATTGGCAAATAAAGTGATAAAGTAAAGACATTTAGAGCAGCTGTGAATCCCAGCTTCAACTCTTAACCACTGTACGAGCCTGGGCATCTCATTTAATCTTGAATTGCCTCACTTGTCAAAATTGGCAGTCCCTAAATTGTTTAACCCTTCAGAGTGATTTAGTTCTCCGGGTATGATCTTTAAAAGAGACTCACTCATGGTTTCACTAGTTATATATGGTGTTGCTTTCTCTATACTGGTGAGCACTGATACATTGCACCCCACAGCCGTTTGTTTATTTGCTCTTTAATGGTAAATCTACTGAAAAATCATGTTGCTCTCCCAATTTCAGTCTGTCTGGATAGGGACACCTTCCTGGGTTCTTCAAATCTTGATCCACTCGCTGTCTATGCTATGGTATCTGTAGCTTTCTCCTTGCTTCTCATTGGTCCCCTGTATCAATGCTTGAGCACTTTTGCATTCAGTGAAGCAGCCAATCTGAGTGGTTTGTCTATTCTGGTTTATGTGCACCTTTTTCATCTGATCTGTTTCCTGCAGTTATACTATGTCCAGTATACCTTCCTTGTGGCTATTATTGATTGCATGTATCCTGTACCTTCACTAGAACACAAGAACCCTTGTCGTAGACTGTTAATGCTGCCCTTGAAATGCTACTTATCTTTCTGATTACACCAAGAATGGAGAGGGTAGGGAGACTGAAAGGGAGTTTTTATCATGCTTATTTTGATGTCTGTGAGGAGGCATATCAAGCTATTGGTTGGGATGGCGACGAGCAGGGAGGAGCAACAACACTTTGTAGACCTCTTAATTCCTTTGGTCTGGTGGACGAAGGCCCCAAAGGTACCGTTGCCCCAGGCCTCAAAAGTGCTGAAGATGGCCCTGCAAAATGGGCACCTTGTTCTTTCCTGTGCCCTCTCCATGTAGAATCCAGCGTCACTCTCACGACAGGATGTGAGCACAGTACCAGAGAGGTGTTGAAAGAGGCGCGTCTCTTGCACTTTAGACTAATGGGATTCCAGAATGTTCGCAAAAAAAAAAGCGAAAGAGAAATGGCAGGGTCCTGGGTGTTTACAGGATTTTCTCATATGTGTTCCACCATTTAGTTCAGCCTCACCCATAGCAGTCAACATATACGTGTTGTGTGTTGACTGTGGATAATTTGACCCTGCAACAACGCACTACTGGTAAGTAAGCGTGTTGGCTCTGCATTTGGAGCGCACATAATCATAATGACAAATATCAGAGGAAATTCTCTGTTTAGCAGACAAAGTTGTCAGACTGAAACCTACAAAATGTGGGGACATATCTGGGGTATCTCCTACAACGTAGGGCTCTTGCCAATTAGAAGTCATGGATGAAAGCATTACAGTCTTCCACTCCAGTAGAATACATGCTGCTGGCTAATTACATCACTACATGTATGCATGCATGCATGCATAGATCAATGCATGGGGGTGTGGGTAAAGCACAAATCTAGCTGGGTAGCAAAGGAGCTCTGCACATAGGAGAGTGCACGTGGGCAGGAGAAGAGGACGGGGGATAATCAGCCATTGGTGAGCCATTGCTCTTGGAAGAGTAGGACCTTCAGTCAGGGGTGGACTGGGAACCAAAAGAGGCCCTGGATTACATTTTCAAACTGGCCCCATACAACACATTTTCACCAAACCCAACCCTTTCCCTATGGGAACATATGGCAATACCACACAAAAGAGGCCCCGGGAGCAGAGGCCTACTGGGAAATCTCCAAAGTTCCCTATAGCCAGTCCACCCCTGCCTTCAGGTCCTTCCGGGAGTGTGGGATGAAGGGGAGGAATCTAATCTGAATTACGAACGTGTTGCAGAAACCGGGTTCTTGGCAGGAAAATGCAAGCGCCCTAATGTGTCCTTCTTGAAGTTATACGAGGTGTGACCCTCCACCCATGCAGTTCTGCTCTACATTCCACCTGTTCCCAATAATAAGGATCATTCAAATGACTGACCTTGGCAGGCGACCCAAGTCTTGAAAGGCCTAACATTGTCCTCATTGCCTAGCTTGCTGTTCCTGTTGCCTTCCCCCATGCTGCTCTAACTCAATATTGTTTGTAAATGATACATAACAATACAACGACTCACCTGCTACTATGCAATTCAGCCAGCCATTATAAACAGAGAGAGAAAGAGAGAGAGAGTGAGAGAGAGAGATAGGTGCGGTCAATACAGAACAAAGACAAATGGTAAATCCGTTCGCTATTTTATCCGAACGAAACACAGTATATGAGCTAATACTACCACTGACTTAAAATATGTTGTATTTTGTTTAGAAACGCGAAACCTGTAATTTATTCCAGTTTAGTTGTGATCCAGAGAATTGAAAACGATAGCCTTACAGACTGGTGTTATTGTAATAATTCATGCAATGCTTGTTTATATTGAACAGCCAGCTCTGCCTTTGCAACAGAATCAATTGTGGCTGCGGTTGATTGATTTATAGGAAACCTACAAAGCTCACATCACACATGTTTGCAATAGGATACAGCATGTTGTACTTTTTAGCGGCTGTGCGCCAGGTTTTTCTGGTATGATAGCTCAGCTAGAGGTAAGTTCCTTTCGATTGCTGGCTTTTTAAGAAAGAGCCGCCAGCTCATACACTAACAGAGTGTGTGCTTTGCTGGAGTAATATTATCTTATCCTTCTAGTGAGAAATACACGAAATTCTAGATGAGTAACAATTAACATTGGGGATGCATTCCACAAAGGCGTTCTGAGTAACATTTGATTAAAAAAATAAGAGTGAAGAGCAAATTGACTATGATGTCACTCAAGGAACCCTGGGGTGAAATAAACCCCATTGTTGAAAGGTGCCCATCTACAATTTTATGATGGCACCCTCAGAATCCCATTACCGCCATCTGAGCTGTCACCATCGGCCAGCAGTGCATGAGGTAGATAGGGGAGGCACGAGTGATGGGCAGGAAACTTTCACTACAGAGAAAATACCTCGGGGGCTGCCCCTATCCCCCACCCCACCCCACATCTTAAGTGCTGTCACCATCACTTGCTCTTCAGACCACAGAAGAGCACAATTTCCCTGCTGTGGTGTTACAACAGTGGGATATGGCTTCTATATTCCACTAGCATGATGTTATAATAGAGAGTGCAGCAGTTAGAATGTATTTGATATATGTTGTAATGACTTCCTATTGCAGCCATGTACCATATGAAGTCTCTGCAGGCAAGATCTGCCAGGCTACACTGTGCTCTTGGCTTAGCTGCCCTTTGTTGCTCTGCTGACCTCTTCGCAGTAACCTTCTTCTAGTGCTGCCATAGGCATGCCCAACACTTCTACCACAGAATATTGTGTATTTAAGCTCTCTCTGGGGTACAGGTAATCCCCCCAACCCACAAACCCCCGCTTCAAACTTCAAATTTCTATTCCTTACCACAAAACATTGCTAGGAACTATAATTCCCAGCAGGCTGAGTGTGCAGGAAAGTGGCCATCTTGGACTCACACGTGTTACTACAGGTTTATCAGCCGACAGATCTGGGGAGGAGCCACAGTGCAAAGGGCCACCTTAGTGATCGGGACAGCCATCTCAGGGATCAGCGCTCAGTTGCATACCTCCAAGAAACTTTATGGAAATTCGAATTAAATTGAGAGTAAGAAGGTGGCACCCGACCTCACCGGTCTAACCCAGCCCAAATCAAATAGGTGGCCCTGCTGTTTGACAAGCTGAGACATGCATCACATAAACCAGACTCCTGTTAATCCACACCGACCAATCTGAGTAGGTGGAACTTGAACAGTAGATTTCTGAGGTCCTCATTGACCCATGCAGAGATATAGATTGTAGGAGGTCAGCTCACAGCACTGAGGTGTTTAGAACTAGTTCACATAGGCAAACTGAGTAACTGCTTTATGTCGAGAATATTTGTTTGATCATAACCTTGTAAAATATAAGGTCATAGTGTGTCAGACCATAGCTAGAATATGTGCAATGAGCATGTGATAATCTTGTTTTATAGAAGACGATATGAGTCATAGTACCGTGGATATGGAGCTTTCTTTGTTCTTAATTATTACTGTTTATAGGAGACAATTAGCAACTTGTCCATGTCCTACCCCCCCAGTCCATCTAAAATTATCAAAAAGACCCTGAACCACTTTTCAGTTTACCGACCCTCCATATATTTCCACCAAAGTACTCTAACCCTCTTCCTCGCTCAGAGTCACGTCGCTAATAGTATAGCCTTTGGATGGACGGAAAGGTTGTGCACTTGATACTTCTGCGAGGACGATCAAAGTTTAAGGATGTTGAACCCTCTTTTTTATTTATTAAATTAAATTCAGCATGATCACATTATAATGGATACCTTTGTTCAAAAGAATGATCATCTCTTGAAATACACCACCAGCCAAAGAGGCACAGACTAGTCTCGACATTTTAATAGCAAGCATGGGGCACTAGACAGCACCGCGTTGACTCTGGTCACCCCCACTGTCACCTCTGCACACCCAAAGTAATGCTACCAATGATATATACCATGCTGTGCTTGCTATTTTACCACGGTTCCTTTTTTCCAGGCACAGACCTAAGTTTGATTGTGAAATTCTATTATACATTTTATTTTAAAATCATGTCGGACTTCAGTCCTATAGGGATTGTTGCAACGGTTGTTCGTCTCTAACCTTCATCAATCCTGAGTTTAGTGCCTGGAACTAGACCACAAAACTGAGGAGTGTGGATCCTGTCAGTCATTAACCCCCAAGGCCAAGAGAGCGAGTGGGTTGCCAAAGTCCCCATGGCATTTAGCTCGGTGATGAGAAGCATTTCTCTGGCTAGTGCACCTGCAGAGACTGCAGTGCCAGGGTGTTCTTTTTTGATTTTGTGGGTGGCGGTGAATGGGAATAAGATAAAGGAGAAGAAGAAAAAGAAGAAAAAACTAGGAGTACTAATAGTAGTAACAGTAGTAGTAATAATACTAGTCCAGATCATTTAGCATGGCTTCTTCTTTCCACCATCATCCCTCCTGCTGTGCCATACACGTCACCGAACCAAGACATCTGTTCTTGTCTTTCTAACAATTGAGCCATTAAAGGCCAGGTAATTAACAGGCTAAAATTTGCCACCACAAGTTGTACTTCAGAGGTTTGGGAAGCTTTTTGAGTCTTCACTCTCAATGTTTTTAAGCATACCCCACCTTCTCTGTTGTTTCCACCTGTGCCATTCCAGCCTACTGCTTCTTTGTTGGACAGAGGAGGCTGGGGACAGTCTCGCCACTGTCCATCTCAGGGTTTAATCCCAGTTTCTAGCACTCAGCAGCACCGTCTCAGAGACTTCAGTCTGATTCTACTCCTTGTGGTGTCTGAATCTTTATCGCAGCTCCATTGGCACTGGCTCCATTGATGCTGGCTCCATTAGCACCTTTTTTTCTCTGACACTTTGGAGACACTCTCTCTGGTTCCTTATCATCTGCCTCCACTTCCTCACCGTGTAACCCCTCATTGGATCTCCTCTGACTGATCTGATGCACCCTCAACGTGTAGTATCCTAAGCAAAATAGGTCCTGACAACAACCAAAAAGGCCTATTCAGAGCCATAGAAAGGGAGCTTGGCCGTCACTTGGGCATTGCAAACACATCCATCTTTTTCTTTACGGTAAGCCTTTGATGGCAATCAATGACGCGCAAGCAGTTACTGTAGTATTTGGTAACCCCAAAGCTTGAATGCTACTCACATTGCCAGGGGTGTTACAGATTCAGGACTATAGCTTTAGAGTTATCCACGAGCCAGGTAAGAATGCCAAACAGGCTGATTTCGTTTTTCATCTTCCAGTGAAGTCACATTACAGGAAAACATCTGCAGCAGACATATACAGCAACTATATTATACAACAAGCCAAGGTGCCTAACATTGGAAGATATTGAACATCACATAGGATAGGATCCTGTGTTGAAAATCATTATGAAATTCCTCAGGACTGGCAAGTATAAGCACTTGATGGTACCTGCAGAAGGCTCACCTGAGCTGGATCGCCACAGTTTACGCACCGTAGCATTACGACAGGATGAACTGTCAGGAGCTGCCTCCAGCATTGTTCGCAATTGACAGAATAGTCACTGCATCATCGTTACAGCGGAGGAAATCGATCTAGCCCATGAAATACATTGAGGGATCGTATTGACCAAGAGGATTTTGAGACAGAAGATTTGGTTTACTAAAATGTATTCTCTCATCTAAAATACACTAAACAATTGCAAAAGATTGTGCAAACGGAATGTCCCATACTCACCCAGAACCACTTCCTCCAATGTCTCTGCTTCCCCAAGTAACATGGAAGGGAGCTGCCATTCGTTTGTTTGGCCCCACTCAATCTGTAATATATGTCATGGAAATAATGGATGAATACTCCAGATACTCTGATCTGCCCCCAAAGCAGTTTCAGCAGTAACAATGGCCAAGACTTTCACAGCACAAATGTAAACAAAGTAATCAAGCCAGATAATGGCCACCCTGTTGCCGGAGCGTATGTGTTACCAGTATCAACGTGTCATACTAGTTTGGCCTCAGGCGAATGGCACAATGGAACATTTGTTGAGTAATCTGAAGCTGTTGTTACAGATAGCACATATAACCAACAAACCATAGGCACACAACGTCTATCAATAGTTACGAGACTATTGCAACACACTGTACAGCACCACACAAGCATGACCTTTGTTAATCATGTTTGGAAGACAAATTATCTCTCGCCTTTTTCAGAATTAAAGACATGGAGAGAAACACTCTGAAGAACATTAACTGTGGGAGACAGATACGCATGCCAAGTTAGCAATGAAGGACTATGCTGACATCAAATGAAGAGCTCAAAAATCACGTCTAGCAGTGGGTGGCAAGGTGATTGTACATCAAAATGTGAATCACAATGCACCGTCCCATTTTAACCCTTTAATGTTGACACTCACAAAAAGTAACTGATACATGATAACCACTCAACTTGGCAACAACAAAATCACAAGCAACTCCTTCTTCTTAAAACCAGTTGATGTTATTTCCCCCAGTTCATTGGACAATGGTTCAACTGAAGGGTATTCTTGTGATATTGAGTTGTCAGGTGGAGGGTCTTCACCAGAGAATTCCTTACCCGCAGATGGCCATCCACATGCTCCTTCACAGATACCTTCAGAATATCGACCTCACCAAATGGCAAAGAGATCTGTCAGGTGGATTGAAGAATTTATATAATTTGTGAGTAAAGTTCGGGGTTGGCTTGGTGTGAGGGAAGTAACGTATGGGAAGTCACATCATGTAGACAGAGAAAAATAGGAAAATACATGCATAAAGATTGTCATCTCCATCTCCGAATGCTGTGCCATCCGTTGGTGTCCTGCCAAATTCTGGTCAAAACTGAAAGCAAACCAAAGGAATAGAACAAGGCTCACCTTGCAAAAGTGAGCCTATGCTTTATATAATCACAGGAAGTCAAACCATGTGTCTGCCTGCATCACTCCAAGCCCTCAAAGGCTCTTCTTTTCCACTTCCTCACAAAAATGTAGAACAGCCGCATGCCTCTGCAGGAACCCCCAGCCCCCTACCTCCCATATGTTGGAAGCCTGAGATCGTGCCGTGTTTGACACAAGCAGTTTTGCCTATACTGTAAAGTATGTTTGAAACAATATACCCGTTGAGACAACCCTTTCAAATGTATCCCCGAAGGGATTTCAATTTGAGGGAGGAACTCCCTGAAGGAATATAAAAAAGAGTAAAGAAAGAAGCCTGTGACGTCATAAGAGAGTATGAACGACGTCCCAGGATACTGGCTAAAGAGGATGTATGGACCCTACAGAAACTAATGACAAAGTAAAAAATCAAGAGAACATTTAAATATGAAAAATAAGATTACACGTGCACAAAATTCTGCAGAAAATCAACCGTTCAGTAATTGTACAGATGCTGAAATGCAAGGTAGACTAAGTTATCATAGAAGCTGGCTACATGTAGGGAATAGAATGCAGGCAAAGCCGCCATTGTATAGAAGCTGGACATCGGTATCATGAATTTTAGTAAGCCAGGACCTATAAAGAGGGAAGAAGAAAAATGTTGCAGCAAGAATAGGCTGAATCGTGGAGCCGCATGGCGAGGTTGTTTGGCCTGAAGTCAAGACTGAAGCAGCCAAGCTCGGTTATCTATTCTGAAAAGGAGCAAACGCACAAGGATGAATAATTTCTTGTTAAGGTGCAGAGAAAGAACACAGAGTGCCAACTTTAATTCATTGAAGACATTTGAAAACCTGCAAAATGGACCAAATCATGGTCTCCTGTCCCGTGAGCCAAGAATGAAAATAGAGTTTGAATTTGGAGTCCTAGAACACGATAGTGAGTGCCCGCACTCCCATATATTCTCAGAAAGAAGGATACTCTGCAAAGTCAAGTTCAAAGACAATCTTCATGGCAGAAGGCTTGGGTGATGAGAGATGTTGGGCTAATTGGGTGAGGAGGTAGTGTCAGGCCCCATCTCCTTGCACCTGGGTCTGGGCTTAAATGCTGCTAAGTGAACAGAATGTTCCAGACATGGCACAAGCGTGCAAAGCAATTGTGGTGGTCCAAATAACTAAGAACCTTATAGTTTGAAAACCAATGAGGAACCCTGTATCAAATGTTTCTGAAGATGACATATTTTAGAGGTAGGCATATGTTGTCCACCTGACAGTGGGCAGCAAATCACAATCCTAGTTCCTATAGAATGTCTACTTAGTTGTTCCCCTGAAGCCTATCCCGATCCCCAGCAGATTTTTCATTATTTGCCATGTAGTATGACGTCACCTCTGATTTATTGTTGATATATAACCATGTTTTTATGAAAAGATTGTTGAGAGAAATGGAGCGTACGTCTGTTGATGATCGTTGAAACTCCCTGTTTTAAATAATTGTTAATAAAACATACTTTGCCATCTTCCTTATTTGGTTCAGTTATTTGCATTGCAGAGTTATTCTGTGTGAACCCATCCATTGCATGCACGCTCCTAAAGGGCCCTAAACTCACATGGTAGTGGTGCGGATTGTTAAAAAAATATCAAAACTAGTTCAGCTCCAGTATTTTGGACGATCGAGCCTCCTCTGCCATTAGCTGGAAGATCGCAGAGTTTCCTTTGGAGAGCAGCCGAATAGAAATAAACTTGCAAGAAGAACCGAGACGGTGGGCAGGTCCCTCTTTGAAGGAATCCCTGCTCGGTTTCCACAGGCGCTGTGCAGATGGAAGGTGAAGTGGTTGGATTGGAGGAGGAGTTGATACTGAAGGCCTGGAGTTGATAAGCAAATGGTGAGTAGACTAAGGAGAATGGCAAATAAGGGGACGGGATTGTAATAAGTTTGAGTAATGGGAAATAATTGTAGCGATAAGAGATACTGCCTAGGAATCCTAATTCAAGGGAGTTAGAAGGAGACATTTCAAACCTCAACGGCAGAAGGGTAAAATATAAAATGCGTAGTCAGGACTACGTAAGGTGATGACTCAAACCCTGTACAGGGTAAAAGGTAAAGGCGAGGGAAGAGGTGATCACAGTGTTTATAATGTGTAATGTCTGACTAGTCTAAAATGTTGTCTGTTGTGTAAAAATATCAAAGACGCGATAGAGATTGTGAAGAATAGAAAAAGTAACAGTGAGTAAAGATAAAGTGTAGCAAAACGATTGGCGCCAAGCAAAAGAATAGATAGGGCATCGAAATAAGACGATTGAGCAGCGATTGATGGTGCTTGCTCATATTTGTTGTTTTAAAACGTTGAAAAGTGGTGATTTAAGCAAAGGTAAAAGGTTTAGTTAATGGTCTGGTAAGTATTGACAGTCAAATGAGACTTGTCATTATGGGGGTACTCCTCTCGTGCATCTATGCAAGACACTGCCAAAGCATATGCACAAGCTCAAACAGTACAGTGCAGAATGGGTAAAGGGAACAGCAGATAAAATGTTCATGCTGTGGCCACAAGGAGGATCATTGTCAAGAGTGGTATTGCAACACATGACCACATACCTGCACGCTGCGTACACAGGGAGGAAATTAGAGAAAAGATTAGTGATTTTAGAGCTCTGGAAGATGTATCAAGAGGAAAGAGAAGACCCACCACCTGAGGAGTGGATGCTTATACAGAATAAGAAGGAAGGTGTTGAGCCCTCAGCTCCCCTTGCCTTGCCTGAGGCAGAGAGTGTTGCTACGGAAGAAATAGGAGTGTATCATTTAAAGGAACTGAGAGAAGCAATGGGGTATAGTAATCCGATATATGAACCCCCTCCCTTACAGTAGCGATGACAGTCCAGAAGAGAATAAAAGAAAGGAAGAGATTTACAAGATCATACAAAACAAGGACGAACAAGAAAGGAAGGATAAGGAACGAGAGAAGAGATTAAAAGAAGAGGAACAGAAAAGGAAAAGAAGGGAGTGATGAGAGGAGATATATCAAGAGGAGCAAGAGAAAATTAAAAAACAGGAGAAGTACAAAGAAAGTACAACACTAGACAAAGAGCGATAGAAGAAAGGGACAGAAAGGAAAGAAAGAGTGTGGAGGAGGAAGCACAAAGACTAAGGGACAAAGATTACAGAGATGAAGTGAAAAAGAATAGGAACGGAGGGAAGGAGTAAGAAGAGAAGAATGGAGGCAAGAGAAAAAAATAATTAGAATGGTTCCAAAAAAGCAAAGGGAGGTAGATGAAGGAATAGAACGGAAAAGGAGACAGAAATGTTTTGATACTGGTCTCATTCGTAAAGAACAAATGAGGCCTAGCCCAGAAATACGATGGGACAGAGTGGACGATAGTCTTCCGATAAAGTAATTAACACCAGCAGCATCTAGAGTAGCACTAGAGGAAGAAAGATTTCATGCGGAAAGCATTGGAGAAAGGATCGGTAAGGTCTATCAACAGTAAAGACGAGGTAGCGAGTATGAAGCTCAAGGAAATGGTGATTGATTCCCAGTACCTCAATCACAAAGTGAGTAGGGAAACCTGTTCAGTCATGAACGTCGGGGCATTGTCTTTGAGCAGACTGAACTTAGAAAAGGGTGAGGGGGATGGTAGTCAGTCACACTAGTTGCGGGCTAGACATGTCAGACAAGGAAAGAGAGTCCAGTCTTGGGGCAGAAGGAAGGAGAGCGTGCACCAATGAAGGAAGTCTGCAAATGGATAAGTAAATGAGATGGTCAGATCTGGAACAGCCTAAAGATAGAACGCCAGATGCCATAGCATTTCCTGAGCATCCCCAAGGATGATCACATAGTGAGAAGGGAGAGTCGCCACCAAACTTAAGCAGGTTAAAGTCGCTACCAGCAAGAAGGCAAATAGGGACGATTGTCCCAACCATAGATAGACTAATAGACTACTAGTGGGATCCGACTATGAGACAGGGTTTACACACCTTATTGGCAAAAGGGGGAGCAAGACTCCAATACATTCCATGGCCACAGATGAACATGGATAACTTAAAATACAAGCACCCTAGTTTGGGCGCTGGGAAATGGATATACGAATTAGAGAAAATGACAGGAGGAAATACACTGACTATAGGGGACATAAAAGGTCTCCTGGCAGCTATTCTTGGAGAGAGGGCTGATGACATATGGAGAAGAGCAGGATATTCAAGTGGGACTGCACAAAACACAGTGCATTACGGAGTGCCTTTTAATAACTGTAGAGCAGACATTTGGAGGGCTCTCAGGGTACAGTAACCTGACACATCGGATATGGATGTAATTATGACACGTACAATGAAGGAAGATGAAGCCCCTATTGCTTACTGTTGTAATGTGCTTGTGAATGTAGGTGGATGCTTGTGATGTCATGTAGAATTTTATTGAGTGGATGCGAGAATATTGGTGATGAGAGTTCCTAGCCCAGGCAGTTAGAGAGAGCCTGCCTGGGTGATGGGTGCCAGTGTCTGTTCCATGTATCCTATGTAACTGTAACTTAAGAAAATGCTAATAAAGCTCAGGAGAACTTACCAAGAAGACTGGAAGGCTAGTTTATTTCATTGGCGACGAGATTGGTCAAAAGAAGAACCTGCTTGTAAGAAAAAGAAGCTAAGCTGTACAAACTGCTGCAGGGGGTGCAGAAAGAAGAAGAAGGAAGAGAACACACTGCCCCACATAGTAAGACCCATCATTCAGGGCTGAGCAGAGGGAGGACTTCAGGATAAATCGGGAGAAGAGGCCCCTTAGCTGTGTAAGATAGAGAGGGTCCAGAAGAAGGAAGTTTACAGATGCTACTTCTTCTGTAAATGTCCTTCTTCTGGAACCTCTCTCTCTTCACAGCTAAGTTAAGATGCTATCCTTAAATGGGAGGTCCATAGACAAGGGGCCAAGGTCTGACAAGGAGGAAAGATGTCCAGTAAGGAGTGCTAAAGTGAAGCTTATGGGTGAAATTCAGATGTTAGCGGGATCATACTGAAAGGACATGCGTATGGGGATTATACATAGAATAACTGTGCCAAGTTGACATGATGTGTATATACTAAAGGCTGCTGCATAATGTAGTATGGTACATTTTACAGATGAAAGGATAAGTCACCTGGTCAGCAGATGGTGACTGAGATAGATGGCGTGAAATTTAAATGATTTTTCAACTGGGTGACGGATGAAAGCAGGAGATCTGCTATTCTCCGTTGCTGTTTAATGACTGGTGACATCACAATGGGAGCAGCTGGTGATGGCGAGAGGTGAAACGCCATTGAGAGCTCCAGTGCGAATGTCCAGTGTTGCCGGAACAGCATTTCCAAATTTCGTAGTACGTATGTAAGGGAAGTTAGCTGCGCTGTAACACAGGACGATCTGACGGTGTACGGAGATTCTGAGGAAAGGACCCTCATATGCGTGTTGTGCAAAGCATCTGAACCAGGAATAAAAAGGAAACCATTGGAACAGAGAGAAGGGCAAAAGGATGAGCGTTCTGTACCAATAAAAATGCTGCGGGACTCTGTAGGGATTATTTCCAGAAAGTGTGCGGTGGCTCATTGCAAATAAAGGTTTGGACGGTTTCCCGAAGGGCCATGGTGGAAACAAGTTAATTGAGTTCGAAGTTGAAATAAATGTAACAATGGCCGCAAACATTTAGGAATGTGGGATGTGAAGAACAAGTAGCATCAAGGAAATTGAGGACGTCGAGGTCTAGATTCGTCAGCGTTTGTGTAGAATTCTGTGCAACTCACACTACGTCTCTAAGGGACGTTTGGAACGGTGGGTGAGCTATGAAGAACCAGAGAGCTATATCGTCAGAGTTGTATACTTTTATTTAAATATACAATAATTCATTTGAACAACAATTTCATTTCCTGATCAAGGAATAGTGTGCTCCACTCCAGCAATACACTATTTAAACATGGGAGAGTTCATACTGGCGTTCAGATGACAAGTGGCTCTGCAAGGCGTTCTAGTAGATACAGAGATTTCTTTATATGGGGTAAGCATTTTGGCAACCTATCTTGGTGATCTCATATATGATATGATATGATAGTTTATTTATATAGCGCCTATACACAATGTGTTTCAAAGCGCTTCAAGGCAAGGGAGGGAACAAGGGGAAATACAATGAAATTCTTACAGACTATGAACAGTAAGGATGTGTAATTAACTATCGTACTCGGCCTGACGACATTTCAGATACTGCAAGAGCTAAGACATAGATAAGAAAGGGAGAAAAACAAGAGGTGAGGGAGAGGGGTGCAGAAAGGTAGGGGAGGAACAAAACAAGCGACTATCATACTAGGCCTGACGACATTTCAGATAGTGCTGGAGGGGCGGTGGGGAGGAAAAAACCAGTAAGGGCGGGGGGGGTGGGGACAGACGAGGTTGCTATCATACTAGGTCCAGGGACAATTCTGGTAGAGTAAGTGCATAGAAGAAAGTAAGGGGAGAAGATAGGAAAAGGGAGAAGGGAAAGGAGAAGAGAACAGAAAGTTAGCAGTCAAAAGAGTGGAGAAGCAAGAGGGGAGAGTGAATACAATTGCAGAAGTCAGTAGTAACACATGATGTTGCAAGCCAGGATACAAGATGAAGATGGGAACAGCATGATTCAGGGCCACCATGATTCAGGGCCACCATGAGTACAAGATGCAAAGGAAGTCGAGCATGAGAGTTGAGAAAGGGTGACGCACTGTGAATGAAGTCCATAAAAGTCAAATCCAGCATTGGGCACAAGACGGTGATGGTGAAACCAGAATTTATCAGGACAGACTCCTGCAGAAGTAGGCTTGAGGGTGGTGGGGGGGCGAGCAGGGTAGAAGAATCAAGCAAAACAGGCAACACCTGTGTTCAAGAATGGTGGGGCACAAGGGAACATCACGGGGGGGCAAGAGGGGGTGGGGATGGACTGTGGGGACAGAGGGAGTAACACATGTTGGTGCATGCTTACCTGCTGTCTGAGCAGGGGGTCGGGCCTTGGCTCCTCCTGGTCCGAACAGGTCCAACCAGGAATTGCCCTTTTCTTCGTCTGCCCTTCGCTTAGGACGCCCGGGCGAGAGACGCCCTTGATATAATAGTTAAGAGCTGGAGGGCTCCTTAAGTAGGGAAAAAGAGCGGTAAGCAGGAAGGCACCAGGTGGGCAGGGCTTGCTAAGAGGTGAAAAAGAGCGGCAGGCAGGAAGGCACCAGGTAGGCGGGGCTTAGGCCAGGTGACCTAGATCCACTTGCACCTGCTCCCCATCTGCAAAGGAAAAGAGACTGGAGGGCTCCTTAAGTAGGGAAAAAGAGCGGTAAGCAGAAAGGCACCAGTTGGGGGGGGGTTGCTAAGTGGTGAAAAAGAGCGGCAGGCAGGAAGGCAGGCACCAGGTGGGCAGGGCTTAGGCCAGGTGACCTAGATCCACTTGCACCTGCTCTCCATCTGCAAAGGAAAAGAGGCTGGAGGGCTCCTTAAGTAGGGAAAAAGAGCGGCAAGCGGGAAGGCACCAGGTGGGCGGGGCTTGCTAAGTGGTGAAAAAGAGCGGCAGGCAGGAAGGCACCAGGTGGGTGGGGCTTAGGCCAGGTGACCTAGATCCACTTGCACCTGCTCCCCATCTGCAAAGGAAAAGAGGCTGAAGGGCACCTTAAGTAGGGAAAAAGAGTGGCAAGCAGGAAGGCACCAGGTGGGTGGGGCTTGCTAAGTGGTGAAAAAGAGCGCAGGCAGGAAGGCACCAGGTGGGCAGGACTTAGGCCAGGTGGCCTAGATCCACTTGCACCTGCTCCCCATCTGCAAAGAAAAAGAGGCTGAAGGGCACCTTAAGTAGGGAAAAAGAGTGACGAGCAGGAAGGCACCAGGTGGGCGGGGCTTGCTAAGTGGTGAAAAAGAGAGGCAAGCAGGAAGGCACCAGTTGGGCGGGGCTTGTTAAGTGGTGAAAAAGAGCGGCAAGCAGGAAGGCACCAGGTGGGCGGGGCTTGCTAAGTGGTGAAAAACAGCGGCAGGCAGGAAGGCACCAGGTGGCCAGGGCTTAGGCCAGGTGACCTAGATCCACTTGCACATGCTCCCCATCTGCAAAGAAAAAGAGGCTGAAGGGCACCTTAAGTAGGGAAAAAGAGTGGCAAGCAGGAAGGCACCAGGTGGGCGGGGCTTGCTAAGTGGTGAAAAAGAGCGAAAGGCAGGAAGGTAGCAGGTGGGCGGGGCTTAGGCCAGGTGACCTACGTCCACTTGCACCTGCTCCCCATCTGCAAAGAAAAAGAAGCTGAAGGGCACCTTAAGTAGGGAAAAAGAGTGGCAAGCAGGCAGGCACCAGGTGGGCGGGGCTTGCTAAGTGGTGAAAAAGAGCGGCAAGCAGGAAGGCACCAGGTGGTCGGGGCTTGCTAAGTGGTGAAAAAGAGCGGCAGGCAGAAAGGCACCAGGTGGGCAGGGCTTAGTCAAGGTGACCTACATCCACTTGCACATGCTCCCCATCTGCAAAGGAAAAGAGGCTGGAGGGCTCCTTAAGTAGGGAAAAAAGCGGCAAGCAGGAAGGCACCAGGTGGGCAGAGCTTGCTAAGTGGTGAAAAAGAGCGGCAAGCAGGAAGGCACCAGACCAGGTGGGCGGGGCTTGCTAAGTGGTGAAAAAGAGCGGCAAGCAGGAAGGCACCAGGTGGGCATGGCTTGCTAAGTGGTGAAAAAGAGCGGCAAGCAGGAAGGCACCAGGTGGGCGGGGCTTGCTAAGTGGTGAAAAAGAGCGGCAGGAAGACACCAGGTGGGCGGGGCTTAGGCTAGGTGACCTAGATCCACTTGCACCTGTTCCCCATCTGCCTGGGAAAGATTGTGAGGATACCTGACACGTTTTTGTTTAGACCAAGAATACCTATGGATGAGGAAGGTGGACAGACTATTCCTATAGAGTTGGAAGCAGCTATAGTACGAAAGGAAATGGCAATGCTCGAAGGAGTAGACGATGAGGGTAGACCATGATATGATATGATATATTAGTTTATTCATATAGCGCCTATACACAATTTGTTTCAAAGCGCTTCAAGGCAAGGGAGGGGGCAAGGGAAAATACAACAACATTCTTACAGGCCATGAATAGTAAGGATGTGAAATGAACTATCGTACTCAGCCTCACAACATTTCAGATACTGCAAGAGCTAAGACATAGATAAGAAAGGGAGGGGGAGAGTGGGAAGGAAATGGAAACAGACAGGTGACTACCGTACTAGGCCTGACGACATTTCTGATAGAGCCGGAGAAAACAAAAGGTGAGGGAGAGGGGTGCAGAAAGGGAGGGGAGGAACAAAACAAGCGACTATCGTACTAGGCCTGACAACGTTTCAGATAATGCTGGAGGGAGGGGGGTAACAGTAAGGGGATGGGTGAGCGACAGACGAGGTTGCTATCATACTAGGTCCAGGGACAATTCTGATAGAGTAAGTGCATTGAAGAAAGTAAGGGGAGGAGGGGATGAGAAAGGAAAAGGGAGAGGGGAGGGGAGGAGAGAACAGAGAGTAAGCAGTCAAAAAGAGTGGAGAAGTGTCAGGTTTCCTTCTCTTATTCAAGTTTCCTTTTCATTATTTATCCTTTTCAGATTAGCTTTGTGTGGGTGGGAAGTTTTCCATTATAGTTGGTTAGGCCTTACCTTGATGATTCAGAATCCTGGTTCTGACCCAAGGCAAGATGGAGCCTCACAGTGACAGCTCTGATTGGCTAGAAGACAATGCTGAACAACAATGAACATTCTAAACTGTCACTCTGTGCCTTTCATCATCAAAACCCCATCTGAGAGGACGTGTTCAGTGGCTGCTCCTGCTTTAGTATTAGGCCTGGTGGATTTTATCCTCCAGATCTCAGCAGTTGAGCGGCTACTTTCTTGGGGGTTCAGGAGAAGTCTTCAGCTGGCAGGAATTCGTTTTGGAAGATAGGAAAAGCAGGAAATCTTTGTGAATTCGCTAAGGAGATAAGTGACTTTATTTCTACTGTAAATCTGTTCATCTTAAATACAGTCTCCTTGAAAATTCGTTAAAAGTAGTGTTTCAACTAAAACAATTGAACTATCGGTGTGCGCTTGTGTTTCCAGTGCGGTGTTCCTTAGCGCGAGATTTTGACTGTAACGTGCGTATTCAAGTGAGCGCGTGCTTTCTAGCGTTTGTATTCCGAGCGCGAGCAGAGGTTGGTCTCGTGCCATTTTAAAAGCGCGTGTGTTTTATTGCGCGAGAGATCCTTTTCGCCAGAAGCTATACGCAGCGTGAAAACTACAAAGCGCGTGTGAAATACAAAGCGCGTGTGAAATATAAAGCGCGTGTGAAATACAATGCGCGTGTGATTTTTAGCGCGAGTATACAAAGCGCGTGTG
The DNA here is from genome assembly GCF_040938575.1 of Ambystoma mexicanum. Lineage (NCBI taxonomy): Eukaryota > Metazoa > Chordata > Amphibia > Caudata > Ambystomatidae > Ambystoma > Ambystoma mexicanum. Next base: position 859,847,906 of record NC_090928.1, read on the forward strand.
AAGTATAAAGCGCGTGTGAAATACAATGCGCGTGTGATTTTTATCGCGTGTGTACAATGCGCGTGTGAAATACAATTCGCGTGTGAAATATAAAGCGCGTGTGATTTTTATCGCGTGTGTACAAAGCGCGTGTGAAATACAAAGCGCGTGTGATTTTAAGCGCGAGAATCTGTTCGTAGCGTGCCTTGTGAGTGCGCGTGTGTTTTTTCCATCGCGAGTAATTTTGCGCGTGACAATCACTTCGTTGCTTTTGAACTCAATAGCGCGGGTGTTCTTATTTCGCGTGTCTCGCAGGAGAATATTATTGCGCGTGTGGACCATTGCGCGTGTGAATTGTTGCGCGTGTGGATTTTTTGCGCGTGTGGATTACTTGGATCGCGCGTCTTCATCCGTTTGCGCGTGTTCTTCAACCAGGAAGATTTCTATGTGAAGTTCAACGATTAATGGAAATAACCTGCGTGTGCAGTTAGCACGTTTTTTCCTCTTTCTTCAAGGATTCAAAGACTCAAGATAATTATAAATAGTTTGAAAAGTTTTGATTTTACAAGAAAGAACATTTTAAAGACAATCTAATTGAACTACCAGTGCAAGTTGGAAAAAAGACAAACAAAGAACTAAAACTTCCAGTTTTGCCTAATGTAAGAAGTTGCTGGGAATTTCTAGTATCGCAAGTAAGAGAGATTTTCAGCTTCTTATCCGCTTCTCTAAGAAATTTCAAGAGAAGAACCAGGTAGGATTCTTAATTATTAGTTAAGGATTAATTACTTCCCATTCATAAGGTTAAGTAAGTGAATTAAGAAAGTGTATATGTTATTCTTTATCCTCTGCAGGTTCAGCACTGATTAGCCTTGACGCAGTCTGCCTGGTGTTGTTTTGTTGTCCCATTCCCCCTTTCCCTTTGGGGTGTAGTTTACAGAGCTGTCTTGAAAACTAGTTCTGGGAAATACATCTCAGGGGGATTGTCGGGGGTTCAGCAGCTTCCGCGGATACAGGACCTCTCAGTCTGACAGAATGAAAGGCCAATAATTTAGTCCGCCCGAGCTGTCATGAACCCCGACGAATCCATGGAGATGTTAGGATCTTTGATTAGGGAGTTACGGGAGGAGTTGAAAATTTCTCGGGATGAGAATGCTTTACTTAGTCAAAAGGTGGATGACTTAAGTGTTAAAGTTACACAAATTCAACAGAGGGGAGAAAGGAGAGAGGATGAGGTTTCAGGGGGCGCAGGTTCTCCACCAGAGTTAGAAAGAGAAGATCAGTTACCACACATACAACGGGCGCCTACAGTGGCAGAAGGGGTAAGGAGTATAATTATGCCAGTGCCTTTGGCGTCCCCAGAACGTTATCATGGGGATTCCAAGAGATTTAGGGTGTTTTTAACACAATGTGAATTACATTTTATGAGTAGACCAGAATTATTTCCATCGGATGCTTCTAAGATAACATTTATGTTGTCATATCTTTCTGGGGAAGCATCTGCTTGGGCTGGGTTGTTGGTGAGTCAAAAGAGTGCGGTTTTAGAAAATTATACCAACTTTTTAGAGATATTCCGAAAAATGTTTGATAGAAGACAGCTATCTCTGGAAGTGGATGGTGAACTTTTAGAATTAAAACAAGGTAATAGAGACTTGATTGCTTATATAACACAATTTAAGTCCCTTGTGTTAGAAAGCAAGTGGCCCGAGGCTAAACAAGCCTCGTTGTTTTATCGGGGCCTTAGAGATGAGTTAAAGGATGCCTTGTCTGGAGTAGTTGAACGCCCTCCTACTTGTGAAGGTCTGATTGATTTGGTTATTCAATTGGATTTCCGTTTGAGTGAAAGGAAGGCAGAGAGACGTCATGGTCAGAGTGATGTAAAGTCTATACTTAGAGTAGATAGACCCAAAATAGAGAGTAGACCCAAAGGGAATAATTCATCTCCAAGAAGCAGAGGCCCGTTAACAGTGGAGGAAAAGACTAGGAGGAGAGAGAATAATTTGTGTTTATACTGTGGAAGAGGTGGGCATTTTTTAGGAAACTGTCCTTACACTCCCAAGAAGACTTCTTCCTCAGCAGTCAAGGTACAACAGATCGCCAATACGGTGCAGACAGCGGTTCCTCATATAACCATAAATGTATCCTTATTTTTTGATTTGGAGTGTAAGGGAAATGGTCCTGTAATGATTGACTCTGGTGCGACTGGGAATTTCATGGATTGGGGTCTGGCCAAATCGTTGGGAATTCCAATTATTCTGAAGGAGGTTGTAGAGCAGGCTAGGGCTGTTGATGGTACATGTTTATCTTCTGGTCCTATTACTCATAGAACTGGTTCTTTAACTTTGGAGTTATCAGGAGGTCACAGAGAGATAATTTCATTTGAGTTAATTGATGCACCTTTGTTGAAGATTATCTTAGGCATGCCTTGGCTTACTCTTCATAATCCCCTAATTGATTGGAGTGCTAGGACAATTGACATGCAATCCGATTTTTGTAAAGAGAATTGCTTTTCAGGAAGTCTCTTAGAGGAAGAGGTAAAACAAAGTAATTCTGTATCTAGTTTTCTGGCTGAGACTGGAATTGGAGGTCATGATGTGGGAGCTGTAGTGGGTCAACTTCCCCAGTGTTACAAAGATTTCTGGGACGTATTTGATGAGAAAGTGGCAGGAGAATTACCACCCCATAGATCCTTTGATTGTAAAATTGAACTGGAGCCAGGAACAATTTTGCCTAGTAGTAGGGTATATGCTCTTACTGAGAAAGAGAATGATTATTTAAAAGAATATTTGTCGGAAAATTTGGCCAAAGGATTTATTCGTCATTCTAAGTCACCTGCGGCCTCTCCTTTATTTTTTGTACCAAAACCGGATGGCTCGCTTAGAACTTGCATAGATTATCGAGCAGTTAATAAAGTCACTATTAAGAACCGGTATCCTCTTCCTCTCATCTCAGAAATGCTTAATCAAATACAAGGAGCAAATATTTTCTCTAAATTAGATCTGAGAGGAGCTTACCATCTTGTACGTGTGCAGGAAGGGGACGAATGGAAGACAGCGTTTAAGACCAGATTTGGGCTGTTTGAATATCAAGTTATGCCATTCGGTCTATGTAATGCTCCAGCGGCTTTCCAATTTTTCATTGATGAGGTTTTTAGAGAATTCTTGGATATTTTTGTTGTCGTTTATATCGATGATATTTTGATTTTCTCTTCTGACCTAGATCAACATCAGAAACATGTGCGCTTGGTGTTACAAAAATTGCGAGAAAATCATTTGTTTGCCAAATTGGAAAAAAGTCAATTCCATACCGATTCTGTGGAGTTTTTAGGTTTTATAATTTCACCTAAGGGTTTAGAAATGAATCCTAAAAAGGTGCAAGCCGTTCTTGAATGGCCCCCTCCTACTAAGGTTAAGGAAATACAAAGTTTCTTAGGGTTTGCCAATTTTTATAGGAGATTTATAGAAGGTTTTTCTCGACTGGTTGCTCCTATAACGAGACTTTTGAAAAAAGGAGTGAAATTTGACTGGGACCTTGAAGCAGAAAAGGCTTTTCAAGAGTTAAAACAAAGATTTACTTCTAGTCCAATTCTAATTCATCCAGATCTTTCTAAACCTTTTTTTGTGGAGGCGGATGCTTCAAATTTAGTGTTGGGGGCGGTGCTTTCTCAAAGGAATGAAACTACTGGTCAAATACATCCAGTTGCATTCTTTTCTAGAAAGTTTTCTGCTGCTGAAGTGAACTACACAATTGCTGATCAGGAACTGTTAGCAATAAAGTCCGCTTTTGAAGAATGGAGACATTTTCTTAAAGGAGCAAGACATACAGTAACGGTCCTTACTGATCACAGAAATTTATTGTTTTTAAAATCTGCAAGAACTTTGTCTCCACGACAACTTCGTTGGTCTTTGTTCTTTGCAGATTATGATTTCATTGTGACTTTTAAACCTGGAAGTCAGAACAAAAAAGCTGATGCGTTATCTCGCCAATTTCCTGGAAGTGAAGACAAAGAGATTATAGAACCAGAACCTATAATTGCTCCAGAACGCTTTTTGTTAGCTGGAGCCATTAAAGAAATGGATTTTTTGAATGAAGTTCGTCAAAATATGTCCTTGCAGAAGATGGAGGAGTGGGTGAGACTGGATCCAGCTAGAAAGTTGAAAGACAATCTTCCTTTTTTTGATAATAAGCTTTATGTACCTACTGATGAGTTGAGAGAAAAGGTTTTGAGAAATTGTCATGAATCCATTTTAGCAGGACATCCTGGGTTCAGAAAAACTCTGGAACTGGTTCGAAGAAATTTTTGGTGGGAAAAAATTCGCCAAGACACATTGAATTTTGTTAAAACTTGTGTAGTCTGTGCACAAGCGAAAAGTCAAGTTGGGAAGCCGCATGGTTTATTGGAGCCGTTACCTGTTCCTCCTCGTCCTTGGCACACAATTTCTATGGATTTCATAGTAGATCTCCCTCAAGATAAGGGTTGTACTACCATTCTTGTTGTGGTCGATCTTCTTACTAAAGAAGCACATTTTTTACCAATAGAGGGAGAGGTTACCGCGGAAAAACTGGCTCATAGTTTTTTGCAAGGTGTAGTTCGACTACATGGACTCCCAAGTCAAGTTATCTCTGACAGGGGATCTCAATTTATTTCAAAATTCTGGAGGGCCTTCTGTAAGAAACTTGGAGTGGAAGTTAGTTTGACTTCTGGGTATCATCCGGAAAGTAATGGACAAGTGGAGAGAGTAAATCAAGAATTGGAGAAGTTTTTAAGGTGTTATTTACAAGCTAGAGAGGAATGGGTGGATTTGGTGTGGTTGGCAGAATTCTCTTACAATAATTGTGGAAAAGATGCTACTTCTATGTCCCCTTTCTTGTTGGGTCGTGGGTTTCATCCTCGCTTTCTGAGTTTTGAGGTGTTGGAGGAGGATTCAGGGAATCCTAGAGTGGAAGATCGCTTGTTGATAATGAAAAATAACTTGGATAGAGCAAAAAAGGTTCTGGGAGAAAATAAGTTGAAATATAAGAGATATGCCGATTTGAGAAGAAAAACTGGTCCTGAATATAAGGTGGGAGACTTAGTTTGGCTTTCTACCCGATACCTGAAAATTAAGGGGAAGAATAAGTTCAGTCCAAGATTTGTAGGCCCTTTTGAGGTAGAGAAAATCATCAACCCTGTGGCAGTACGATTGAAATTACCCAAGCAGTTGAAGGTACATCCTACCTTTCATGTTAGTCTTTTAAAACCAGTTTGTTCAGGAGCTAGATTCAGAACACCACCTTCCCCTGTGATTTTGGAGGATTCATCTGAGGAATTTGTGGTTAAACAAATTTTGGATTCTAGGAAAGTGAGGGGAAGATTGCAGTATTTGATTGATTGGGAGGGATATGGACCGGAGGAACGCTCTTGGGAAGATTCAGTTGATGTCCATGCCCCCCGTTTAGTTGCTAAGTTTCACGCTAAATACCCACACAAGATAGGCCCAGAGACTGGGCATTAGGAGGGGGGTACTGTCAGGTTTCCTTCTCTTATTCAAGTTTCCTTTTCATTATTTATCCTTTTCAGATTAGCTTTGTGTGGGTGGGAAGTTTTCCATTATAGTTGGTTAGGCCTTAACTTGATGATTCAGAATCCTGGTTCTGACCCAAGGCAAGATGGAGCCTCACAGTGACAGCTCTGATTGGCTAGAAGACAATGCTGAACAACAATGAACATTCTAAACTGTCACTCTGTGCCTTTCATCATCAAAACCCCATCTGAGAGGACGTGTTCAGTGGCTGCTCCTGCTTTAGTATTAGGCCTGGTGGATTTTATCCTCCAGATCTCAGCAGTTGAGCGGCTACTTTCTTGGGGGTTCAGCAGAAGTCTTCAGCTGGCAGGAATTCGTTTTGGAAGATAGGAAAAGCAGGAAATCTTTGTGAATTCGCTAAGGAGATAAGTGACTTTATTTCTACTGTAAATCTGTTCATCTTAAATACAGTCTCCTTGAAAATTCGTTAAAAGTAGTGTTTCAACTAAAACAATTGAACTATCGGTGTGCGCTTGTGTTTCCAGTGCGGTGTTCCTTAGCGCGAGATTTTGACTGTAACGTGCGTATTCAAGTGAGCGCGTGCTTTCTAGCGTTTGTATTCCGAGCGCGAGCAGAGGTTGGTCTCGTGCTATTTTAAAAGCGCGTGTGTTTTATTGCGCGAGAGATCCTTTTCGCCAGAAGCTATACGCAGCGTGAAAACTACAAAGCGCGTGTGAAATACAAAGCGCGTGTGAAATATAAAGCGCGTGTGAAATACAATGCGGTGTGATTTTTAGCGCGAGTATACAATGCGCGTGTGAAGTATAAAGCGCGTGTGAAATACAATGCGCGTGTGATTTTTATCGCGTGTGTACAATGCGCGTGTGAAATACAATTCGCGTGTGAAATATAAAGCGCGTGTGATTTTTATCGCGTGTGTACAAAGCGCGTGTGAAGTATAAAGCGCGTGTGAAATACAATGCGCGTGTGATTTTTATCGCGTGTGTACAATGCGCGTGTGAAATACAATTCGCGTGTGAAATATAAAGCGCGTGTGATTTTTATCGCGTGTGTACAAAGCGCGTGTGAAATACAAAGCGCGTGTGATTTTAAGCGCGAGAATCTGTTCGTAGCGTGCCTTGTGAGTGCGCGTGTGTTTTTTCCATCGCGAGTAATTTTGCGCGTGACAATCACTTCGTTGCTTTTGAACTCAATAGCGCGGGTGTTCTTATTTCGCGTGTCTCGCAGGAGAATATTATTGCGCGTGTGGACCATTGCGCGTGTGAATTGTTGCGCGTGTGGATTTTTTGCGCGTGTGGATTACTTGGATCGCGCGTCTTCATCCGTTTGCGCGTGTTCTTCAACCAGGAAGATTTCTATGTGAAGTTCAACGATTAATGGAAATAACCTGCGTGTGCAGTTAGCACGTTTTTTCCTCTTTCTTCAAGGATTCAAAGACTCAAGATAATTATAAATAGTTTGAAAAGTTTTGATTTTACAAGAAAGAACATTTTAAAGACAATCTAATTGAACTACCAGTGCAAGTTGGAAAAAAGACAAACAAAGAACTAAAACTTCCAGTTTTGCCTAATGTAAGAAGTTGCTGGGAATTTCTAGTATCGCAAGTAAGAGAGATTTTCAGCTTCTTATCCGCTTCTCTAAGAAATTTCAAGAGAAGAACCAGGTAGGATTCTTAATTATTAGTTAAGGATTAATTACTTCCCATTCATAAGGTTAAGTAAGTGAATTAAGAAAGTGTATATGTTATTCTTTATCCTCTGCAGGTTCAGCACTGATTAGCCTTGACGCAGTCTGCCTGGTGTTGTTTTGTTGTCCCATTCCCCCTTTCCCTTTGGGGTGTAGTTTACAGAGCTGTCTTGAAAACTAGTTCTGGGAAATACATCTCAGGGGGATTGTCGGGGGTTCAGCAGCTTCCGCGGATACAGGACCTCTCAGCCTGACAGAAAGCAAGAGAGGAGAGCGAATACAATTACAGAAGTTAGTAGTAACACCCTTACACCTGCTCCCCAGCTGCAAAGGAAAAGAGGCCGGAGGGCTCCTTACGTAGGGAAAAGAGCGGCAAGCAGGAAGGCACCAGGTGGCTAGGGCTTGCTAAGTGGTGAAAAAGAGCGGCAACTAGGAAGGCACCAGGTGGGTGGGCTTAGGCCAGGTGAACTAGATCCACTTACACCTGCTCCCCAGCTGCAAAGGAAAAGACCATGGAGAACAGTGATAGCTCTTGAGGAAGGGAACAGATTGACTGATGTAACAGATGATGATATGTTTGGAGAAGACCGAAGTCATGATGAAGTAGTGTTCTTCATGAGCATTACATACTGGATAAGGATAGAGAAAAGGAAGTCCCACAGCGAATGGCGATAATACGACAATGTCCAGCATTCTTTCAGGAGGACCTTGAAAAGGTACAAAGTGCCTTATGGACTAGAGGCCCCTATGATGTAGGTTTATCGAAGGGGATAGTGGAGTTTAAAAAAAAGCTTGAGGCTTGGGCAATTTTATCCCAAGGGAAACAGTACCCCATGTCTTGAGGCTGATGAAGGTATATTTCAGACTATTTCAGCACTGATGAATCAAGGGATTCTGGTGCCATCAGAGTCATCGTGCAATACTGCGTTGTATCCATTTAAATCGAAACAGGGGTCATGGAGATTTATCCAGGATATGAGGCCTTCTAACCAGATTGTAAGTGCTGAGTTTCCTTAAGTTCCCAATACGGTTACAATATTGTGTAGTTTCCCAGTAGAAGCTCGAAATCGGTGATTGATTTGAAGAATTTGTTTTTCTCGTTTCCATTGCATAAGGACTCCCAGAACTTGACTTCATTTACGTTTTGCCAAAAAAGACTAAAACATACTAGGCTGCCTCAAGGGTACTGTGAGTCCCCATCGATCTTTAACAGAGTCCTACAGGTGGATGTAGGCAATGTCGATCTTGAAAGTGCAGTGATACAGAACGTAGCTGACATATTGATTTGCTGTAAAACAGAGGATGAGTGCAGACAGGACTCTATTCGATTAATGACTATTCTAGTAGATAAGGGATATAAGGTAGACAAAGAGAAGTTACAGAATTGTCAAGAAGAGGTGTTATGTATAGGTCAGTTGATTTCGCATGAAGGAAAGAAAGTGACACCTGAGAGAGCTGGGGCAAGCATGGAAACAAATCAATCCGAACACAGTGGGATGAATGCAACAGTTTCTGGGTTTGTGAAATTACGTTAGAGCCTGGGTGTTTGATTATAGCACATACACAAGGCCACGTCTGCAAGTATTAAAGAAAGTACAAGTTGGTAAAACAAAGTTATAATGGACTGGAGAAATGGAGGAAGGATTTGAAGGATTGCAAAAAGCAATTTGTACACCCCCAGTTTTAGGGATTCCCAATTATGCTGAGGAATGTTATTTATTTTCACACACAGATGGGTCAGTAACGACAGCAGTAACACAAAGAACCACATTAGGGTACAAACCTTAAGCATATTCCAGTGGGATTTTAGACCCAGTTATGAGAGGACACTTCCCTTGTAAACAATCATTGGAATCTGCCACATTTGCCATTGAGAAGTCCACCAGTGTTGTCATGGGCTGCTCTATGACTCTTTTCATGGTGCAAGCTCTGTTTGCAATTTTAGAGAAACCCAAGGACACATTGACTTCCCGAAGAGCATCAGCTTATGAGGTAATAATTTCTAACCAAGCGATTAAAATTGTAAGATGTAAAATAGTGAACCCTGCCACGTTCATATCTGAACCCATAGAAGAAGGTGATCATGTGCATGACTGTGCTAATTATGTTGCATTTTATTATGATATGCCCCATGTAAAGGAAAATGCTTTAGCGGGAGGGGAGATTCTGTTTATTGATGGTTCTTCAAAAATTGATCAGACTAGTGGGGAAGGGTATTCAGGCAATGCGGTAGTAAGAGACAGATTAAATGGAAAATTCAAAGTAGTAGCAAGTGCAAGACTACCGTCTCACTTTTCAGTGCAAGCAGCAGAATGAGTGGTGCTTATTGTCGCACTTGAGAAACATGAAGGGCAGGAAGTAATGGTGTACAGTGATTCCACCTATGTGACATCACCGTACATGCAGGGTTGGCATGTTGGAAGAGGAGGGGCTACCTCCACGCAGATTGCACTCCAGTGCGACATGCGTCCTTATTGGAGAGACTCATTAAGACACTACAACTCCCAGTAGCCATAGCGGTCGTTAAATGTGCAGCGCATACTAAACAAACAGATTTTATCTCATGCGGGAATGAAGCTGCCGATGTAGAAGCCAAAAGTATTGCAAATTCCCCAGAAATTTTGAGTTTTGGTACTCAGAGTATTAAAGAGAATTCAGTTACACCTATGTTAGTGCAAGAGGGTTTTAATAAGTTGTAAATAACCCAATTAATAGATATTCAAGGAAGTGCACCACAGGAAGAGCAAAAACTGTGGAAACAAAGGGGATGTTCTTTATCCCCCACGGAAGCATTATGGCGACAAGACAGCAATGGAAAGCCAGTGATACAAGTAACTTTATTAAAAGTCATGCTCGAACAGCTACATTAGCCCGAACATGTAACTAGAGAGAGTCTTGCTGCTAGTATTGCAGAAGACTGGTTAATCCCTAATTTGTTGGAACACATTGCACTATTTATGGTGAGTTGCATTGTGTGTCAAAAGTTTACTGCTGGGCATACACTGAGAACAATTAGAGGAGTAATAGCTCGACCAAGTGGTACATTTCAGCATTTACATATCGACTACGTCGATATGCTGCAGACATGTATGCTGCAGACATGTAATGGGTATAGGTGTCTATTAGCAGTGGTGTGACCCTTCTCTAGGTGGATCAAAGTAGGTCTGTGAAAACACCCTGGTGCCACTTTTGCAGCAAAGTTTTTAGTGCACGAAGTATTCCTGAGGTCAGGTGAGTGTGAGGTGCTAAGATCTGATAATGGGCCGCATTTTGTCAGTGAGTTATTTGAACAGATAGGGCTTATATTAAGCATAAAACACACATTTTCTTCTGCTTATCACCCGCAAGCGAATGGGATATGGAAGAGACTCAACATCCTCCTCAAAGAAAGGAGTGTCAAGATTAAATTGACTCTGAAAAAGGTTTGGATGTATTACCTACTCCTGGCATTATATACCCTTCGGAATCAGCCAGGGTCAGACCACCATCACGCCCCGCATGAACTAGTGACCGGGCATCAAATGAGAACGCCCCTTACTCATCCGTCTAGGATTAGGCATGATGCCCAGAGTGTAGCCAAACCTTTAGATGATAAGAGGCATGATTATTTGACCTGTATGACTTCTAGTATTTCTTTCAATTCAGATCAAGCCAAGCACCAGGGGGGTCAGTCTAAGAACACGGAAGAAGATAATTGGGCAACAAATCCAAGTTAACTATTACCACCACCTAAATGATATGCTGGTAACCTAGTGTTGATTACATTTTTTACTAGAAAGTAGAATGAGCCACGTTTTCTGTATCCTTTAATTGTCGGAGAGTGTCCCCTTCTGCTATAAAGTACAAGGAAGAAGAGCTTGGTTGCACATGATCAACGTGAAGATGTATAAAGACAAGAATTTCCCTCCCACTGTTTCTGATCCAGAAGCAAGACAAGAAGAAGAATTTCTGCATGTCCAGACCCAATCGATGACGAAGAGGGGCGATAAGCAACAAGTGCTTAACACATACTTTATTTGAACTGGAATTCAATAGACACTCATCATACTTAGCAGGGAGTGCGAGGACTTGCAGAGAATTCCAGGAATTTTTAAATGAACTTTTAGAAATATATTGAAGCAAAGAATAGTGCATCAGAGTTATGCCTAAACGACAGTTCTTGATCAGAAATTGGAAATGAGATCAGTATCCACATTCATTTCATGGACAATATTTGTTTGAAAGTCATAAAAACACATGGTACCTGCTGACAGTGACTTTTCATCGGCTTGTGGTTGCTGTCTTTATGTTCATACTTCAATCTTATCTTGCTCTTGTTAGAAGAGACGTTAATATTCACACTTTCTTATGGGATCCTAAAAACGGTCCATTGATAAGAAGGCTTCTTATTGCTATAATTGAACAAATGTTACATTTGCAAACATAAAGAACCTTGATGATGTATTAAAAATGATTAATTAAGAAAATGGCATGGGTTTAGAGAATGAACAAATTCAACAAGTAGTAGGATGGCACAAGAAATGGATGCATAAATTTGTATTTATAATATACATTTGCATGATTGTTCTCGTTGTCTTTCTGTTCCCCATCTTTCACAGTCTCTGTCTTCTTAGTACTTCTGCTGAAGGAATTCCTATTGTTCTCCCTACTATGAAAACAAATAAAGACAGGCTTTTTGATTTCTATAGTGAAGGGATAGATACCTATCAAGATAACAAAGCTCACCTGGGGAATAACATGTGGTATCAACACATGAAAAAGTGGGGGAAAAAGCATCTAAGGATGGTTGCTACATATGCTCTCTCATCCCCTATCCCATGAATACAGTAAGGACTTTCATTGCAAAAGAGGTTCCAGAGCACAATGCAAAGGGCCTCAGTCATCTTGCAACATGTACTACTCAAGGACAATTCCAAGGGAGTTGGGCGACATTGCGATGGAGATCAAAATTGTTGTTTCCATACCAGGATGACAATATTCTGATGGTTCAAATGGAGAAGGTGCCTGGATGGAAGAGCAAGATGCTTTCGTATCCTGCTGCAGGACAGGATGAGATGAGATGATCATTGAAGAAATGACTAGAATGAATTGCCATTATCTGATGGAAGTAGCCGGATCACCTGTATCTTGGGAGCAAACTCAATTATTGATCTATGGATCAGTGAATTCCAAGAAGGGATGGGAAGAAGGAATGATGTCCTGTGCAGCTCATCTGCTAAAAACAGATTACATACAAGGGGTACAGAAGGTGAATGTAGGGTGCTTAAAGTCATGGGCCAAGCACTCCAAACTACTGACATGGGTAGAAGATGAATAAGGCACAGTAGTTTAAATCCCATTGGTTAATGCAACACAATGCTTCTGAAGAAATGGAAAGAACCATGCGGGATATAACAAGGAATACAAAACCACAATTGACGTTCCTAGGATGGGACAAGGGACAGCCGTCCTTATGGATCGATATTGGGCTTGTGGATCTAGAGCCTATAGGAGGTTGCCAAAGGACTGGGGGCGGAGTATGTTCCTTGGTGCTCATCCATGTTCCAGCATTAGTGATTCCTCAGATCGACCTAAACATTGGTGAATTTCCAAAGGTGGATGCCCATTTGAGAAAAAGAAGATTGCTTGAACTTCCCCCTCGGCCAAAAAGAGAAAATGATTTGTAAGCTAAATCAATAACAGCGTATGACTCCATTCCTGAGGAACACAGGTTTTTCAGCAAGACTGCCACAATCCTGACAACTATATTCTTGCATGGGATCCAAACAGGGGTGAACGCCAAGTGGGTACAAATCACTAAATGGGAGCTTCTGCAGACAATCAATGCTACTATAAAGTTATTCAATGACATTAAGGAAGATCTGAGGGCCATATGACTGATGACCCTACAGAACCGATAGGTCCTTGATATGATCACAGCGATGGAAGGAGGAATTTGCGCCAAAATCAGACCATCATTTTGCACATTCACACCCTCGCACAATGAAACAAATGGAACCCTGACAGAGGCTATAACGTTGTTGACAAACCTGCATAACAAGATGGAAGATGAGACAGATGACATTGAAGATGACAGTTGGTTTGCCTCCCTGTTCTCATGGATTCCACAGTGGTTGGCAAATATATTCAAATTCTTGGAGTAATGTTGGTGCTGGTGATGTTTGGATTCTGTGTAGTCAGCATAGTGATTGCCCAATGCAAGAAAACTGCAAGGAAGGTGGTAGGGATGAAGATCATGATCGATGTCAAACCTGAACCTAATACCAAGGAGCTGACTGATGATGCTGTCAAGAAAAAACATAGAGACCAGCATTGTAGCACCCGAGGGAACAAAGTTCCTGTATCCAAAGAATCATACGAAGTACATGGGACGATTGGTCTATTGTACCATGAATGGACAATGTAATTACATGACCTGGAGTATAGATGAACATGTCAAATTAGCAGCCATCCTGAGGGGGGTGATCAAAATATGGACACCAAAGAAACACTTCTTCAAGAGAAAATATCAGGATGTGGAAACATTTGCGGAGGTGATCAAGGACTCGACCAGAGGGGGAATGTAAAGGAGCAGCTGCATGCCTCTGCGGGAAACTCCACCCCTTGCCTCCCATATGTTGGAAGCCTGAGATCGTGCCATGTTTGACACCAGCAGTTGTGCTAATACCGCAACGGATGTTCGAAAGAAGAGATACCCGTTGAGACAACCCTATCGAATGTATCCCCAAAGTAACAACTATTTGAGGGAGAAACTCCCTGAAGGAATATAAAAAAGAGTAAAGAAAGAAGTCTGTACTATACGAGAGTATGAACAAAGTCTCAGGATACTGGCTGAAGAGGATTTATGGATCCTACAGAAACTAATGATGAAGTAAAGAATCAATAGAACTTTTAAATATTTAAAAGAATATTACACATGCACAAAGTGTTGCAGAGAATCAACTGTTAAATAATTGTACAGATGCTGAAACACAAGGTAGACTAAGTTATCATAGAAGCTGGCTATATGCAGTGAATAGAATGCAGGCAAAGCCGCCATTATATAGAAGCTGGACATCGGTATCATGAATTTTAGTAAGCCAGGATCTAAAAAGAGGGAAGAAGAAAAACTGTGCTGCAGCAAGAATAAGCTGAATCATGGAGCCGCATGGCGAGGTTGTTTGGCCTAAAGTCAAGACTGAAGCAGCCAAGGTTGGTTATCTATTCTAAAAATGAGCGAACGCGCAAGGATGAATCATCTCTTGTTAAGGTGCCGAGGAAGAACACCAAGAGTGCCAAGTTTAATTATTCATTTAAGGCATTTAAAAACCTGCAAAATAGACCAAATCGTGGTCTCCTGTCACGTGATCCAAGAATGAAAATAGAGTTTGAACTTTGAGTCCTAGAACACCATAGTGATTGCCCGCACTCCCATGTATTCTCAGAAAAAAGCATACTCTGCAAGGCCAAGTTCAAAGACAATCTTCATGGCAGAAGCCTTGGGAGACGAGAGATGCTGGGCCGATTGGACCTGGGTCTGGGCTTACCTGCTGCTAAGTGAACAGAATGTTCCAGACATGTCACAAGTGTGCCAACCAATCCTAGTCCCTATAGAATGTTTACTTAGATGTTCCCCTTAAGCCTATTCCATTCCCCAGTAGGTTCTTTATTATTTACCACATAGTATGACGTCACCTCTGATGTATTTTTGATATATAACCATGTTTTCATGAAAAGATTGTGGAGAGAAATCGTGTGTTCAGCTGTTAATGTTTGTTGTAACTCCCTGTTTTAGATAATTGTTAATAAAACAGTACTTTTACATCTTCCTGAGTTGGTTCGGTTATTTGGACTCAGAGTTATTCTGTTTGAACCCATCCATTGAATGGGTTCCCAAAGGGCCCTAAAATAAAAAAAGATACTGCATTAGTCAATAGAATGATGTGACGATTCTATCCTAGACCTTACTTACATTCTCTGCACACACAAACACACATTTAGCCAGAGATGCTTCCACTAAGAAAGACAAACCCAGAGAAGAGTGCTGTCCCAGCCCTGCGGGTATTCCCCGCCATCAGCTGTACAGCATCCTGCCAATTTCTTTAGACCAGAATTATTTTGCAAGTATGTTATGCATAAATCACACCCATTAACCACAGAGGTACCAACAGCCACCGGATCCTCCCTCCTCCCAAGTACCCCATAGAACCCAATAATACTCTACAAGCGGTGCACCTTCTCTCCTGACCTTCCGTCTTTTCAGGCATATTGCTCCAATGCCGTCTCCCTCAGTGCTGTCACATGGTTTGGTAAGGCCCGGGGCAAACCATTTGGTAAAGTCCCCTTGCTATTTTTTGCACTGTAGATGAGATCCTATGGATGGTAGCTGGGTGAAGCTAAAACCTTACTGTTGGTTCATTACACTTTAAATCGAAAAGCTTTGTTGGGTAAATCTGGAGACTGAACAAACAGAAAATTTCAGAAAATCATGTCATGATTTCCCAACATATGTTATCTATCACCAGTACCTACGATCATGAACCATGAGCGTCTCTCGTACACTAGAGTCACATAGAATCTATACACGTTGCTGCTAATTGAGCTGCAGTTTGGCATTTCCATCACAATGCCCCCTGCCAGAAGCCTTCTTTATTTCAGGTGTGTTTTAGCTTTCTCTAATGTTCTATATTTGCAAAGATACAAATGGAGAGTAGTGTTTGTCTATATAGGCCTGCCAGACTTGATGATCCAGATAATAGTCGATATTATATAACATTTTGATGTATAGCAATTAAATCTCCTGTGAGATTAAATAATGCTCCTAGTACATAAATTGAACCCAGGAATTACTCAATGTTGCTTGTACAATTAACCAATTTCTCCCCTTGCACTCCACACTTTTGCAGCTTAGTGGAAGGCACGCCTCCACTCCATTCGACATGCACACACAAATGAACACTAACACTCTTGCACAGCATCTGTGCCATAAGAATGAAGCTACTTTTAATGAATGAAATTCGAACTGCAGCTTCACACACAACTTTCTATCGCCTTGAACACAATCCACCCTTAGCCCATGGTATTCCTCCTCTGCACCCATACACACTCCATTTAGACATGGGTGACAACCAGGGTCCTGGTCACCCTCGCATAACTATATTGGCTGAAATGCACACATGCATAATAGCGTCTCCCAAATCTTTCCCAAATCTCTGGACCCCAGCCCTTCTAAGGGCGTTCAACCGAAAGCACGCTGGGACCAATATTATGGGGAAAGGAACTTTAACAAATGACAAAATAAAGGAATGAATTAATGTATAGCAATTCAGGTATGGCTCCCCTTGATATTAAGCACTGTAAAATAGGTGTTATTACTTCTAAATGTAATGGTACCTAATTTATCAACCTCAGAAGGATGAAGGGCTGATTCAGTCCTGCTGAAATATGAACTTGGAAAGTGCAGGCTGGCGCATGCCACAGTTGAGCTTTTAACTCGCCCCGCTATCCAACTGAATCACAATATGTTGTTTATTCAACTGTGCAGTTCAAAAGAAACAAGAAACATTTTTTTTTTGGATACTTGTCCACTACCCTCTCCTGTTCCCTCCAGGCCTTTTACAAACAAAATATAATACTGCTCTTATCCATGACATATTCCTCCCGCATCGAAGCACTGTTATAATGAGTTATGTTAATCAGACATGCAAGCCCCCGTGCCAATGCATTACCAAATGCTGGGGTTTGCACATTTAAGGAGACATAGCTGGTAAGATTGCTTAGCAGGATAAGGGCTCTTTGCTGGGATCTATGTGTGATCTGCAGGTAACGGGTTTGAATCCTAGCAAGGTCTACTGAAACCTTTTTAGGTTGAGAAATCAGTATTCATTTTGGTTGCCGGGTACTAATAATTGCATATGAGTGTTTTATGTAAAGTGCTTTGACTAAATTACCATATAAATAATGGCCTATTATAAAAGCCTAAATGTTAGTATCAAAGCATTCAAGCACAGACTCAGAATAATGTCCTGGTACCAAATTGGTGTCGCCGTAAGTGTGACGTTTGTGACTCTTATTCAGCTTCATACATGCCTCAATAAAAACCATCTCCAATTGTTCCTCGGCTCACGTGAGATACGTGGGAATTTTATCTTATGCTGGCATATCTGAAGCTGAATGAGACAGGGTTATGAATGCTGTGGTAGTGAAATGATGGGGCCTTCAGAAAGCTGGCGAATATGAAACCCGTGAGAAATGCCTACAAAGTAACTCCATCTCTGGCCACGCTTCCAACAGAAGAATGGATAAGACCGTTGGTTGGGAGTATAGGGAGGGGGTTCTCACGCAGGATTAAGGCCAGTGGTCATGCAGTAAGAAGGAAATCTCGGTCCTTAAAGCAAGCTTCACAGTGCCCAGGAGGCAATGAGGTGATATTTGTGCATAACACAGTCGAGATAGGAGCACGATCGGAGATGCAGTCGCGCTTTCTTTGAAGCCAGTCTTCACCCTGTCATGTCACTGCTGTAGGGTGATGAGAGGTGTTAATGGGTGAGGAATGGACACCAGCCTATTGGCACCAGCAAGTTAACACAACCTTTAAATGTATCCGCGTGTGCTTTGACTAATGCACTCTGCCAGTAAGGTGGTGACAATAGGGCCCCATGTGAGCCCTCCTGTGAGAGCGAGGTCTAGGGCAGTTTGCCCCCCTGACCCTGCTATGGCAGGCCTGGTCCCACTAGCAGAAGGAGAATTTTTCACTCATGTTTTGCAGGCTTGCAGTGGGTGAGCTACTTCGCCCATCATTCGTTTCCATGTATATGACCAGTCAATCATTCAATGGCCACCACCTAAAGCACAGAGACTGTGACAAAGGATTAACAGCACGCACTTGAGTCATTAGTGTAGTTTCATACATTTATTTACTGCAACAGGAAGATTAATTACCCTGAGAACTCTAGAGGGAATTAATCTAGAAATAAAAATGGATATTCTTTTTTTTTTTAATACAGTTTATTACAAACTTTTAAAATGTTTGCGAAAAGGAAAAGGAAGGTATGCATGATCGTAATTAACATCAAAAGAATACCACTCTTCACCACATATATTTCTTCTTAAAATTACTCACACTGCTTATTCACTGACGTGCACTGAGTTACATGGGGCTATCTCATGATTGCTTTACTCAATTAGTCTCTTGTCTAGCTGTTCCAAATAGAATGCTAAGGCAAACACCAATGTGTAATCTCTTCCTTCAGCTATTATCAACCACCAGTCTTCCCCACTTAGGAATGGTCTTTTCGCTAGTTCTGGTCCCAGATGCTTGGTTCTCAGGTCTCTAAATTGTGTACAAAATAGCACCAAATGCTTCAGCGTTTCCTCTGGAGCTGCACAAAATCTACATCTGAGGTCCATTTTATCACTTTCTCCTCTCAACTCTTGTATCTCCTTTGTTTCGAATAGATTTAAACGAAACTTCAGGAAGAGAGCTCTCAAGCGGTTACAAGGGAACTTTTCCAAATATTTTAGCAGCTTGTTAAGTACTCTGGATTTCTGGGTATTGTGCTTCATGCATCTGTGTTCTCCTCTCTGATCTAGTGTTTGAATCCATTCAAGCTCCCAAAGTTTGAGATATTCATATCACTGATGTCTGGATGGATCAAATCAGTGAGATTCATAGACCTATATGCAGGAAAGCTGGTCACACTATTTTCAACTTACCATCTAAGGAATTGGTGCGCAGTATTCTCTTTGGTTTCAATTTACAATCTAAGGGCGTTAGCGCTCAGTATTCTCCTTGGTTTCCACTTACAGTCTAAGGAATATATCGCTCATTATTCTTCTTGGTTTCAACTTACAGTTTAAGGAACTAAGTGCTCAGTATTCTTCATCGTTTCAGTTTACCGTCTAAAGGATAGAGCGCATATATAATTTTTTAAAAATCTGTAAAGCGCCTAAACCCAAGGGCATCAGGGTGCTGTTGTGAACCAGTTACATCGTAAATCAATTTCCTCAGGCGGTACATTACCCCGCCACAAACATACAGACATAGTGAACATCAATTCAGGTTATTTACAAAAACAGATAACCGTTTACTTGGGTACACGGAATAGAGAATGATAACAGGGCGCCTTTAGGCAAATAGCCATGTTTTCAAAGCCTTGTGGAAGGACCAGTAGGAGTCCTCTGCTCTTAGTTCTGAGGGGAGGGCATTGCAGTGGTTCACAGCCACTGGGGGAAACACACTCCGCCTCCTTTCTATCTTTTCAGTTTTGGTAGGGCCAGGCGATGATCATGGATAGATCTTACCGATCGGGTAGTCTTAGATCTCTCAATTTTCTGAGAGAGGTATTGCAGGCAGTATTGCTTGGGCATTTGCGGGTAATAGACAACGTTTTGAAAATATCCTTTCCCGAATTCGAAGCCAATTAGCCTTTTTCCTGAGATATCATCTCATTTTGGGATGTCCAGAGCTGCTCAGAGGGCATTGTTTTGGATTACCTGTAGTTTGTTGATGTTCTGTTTGGAGGACCTGGCAAAAAGGATATTAAAGTAATCCAATTTCGCACCAATAATTGCTCTGGTAATAGTCAGGCAGCTCTCTGGAGTCAGGAACTGTATGAATGCATTGATGAGTATTCTCTCAGTAATCTTCTTCATTAGTAGTCTGAGGGTTACAGCGCCCAGATTTCTTCGTACTGCACAAATCCAGTACTCAGGGTTATAGTTCCCAGCTGGCTCCTTCATCTCCCCTACCATCAAATAATTATTTCAGGTAATTGCAAAATCTTTCAAGGCTAATGGAAAATAAATCATGTAGCGCTGTGCTATGTTATATGGCCAATGACTCCCAGACTAAGGCAGGTGTACATGAATGCACTTTATTTATTTATTTCTCTCACCTGCATTCTATTCCTCTTTATGCCAGAACAAACCTCCATGGAACTTCTCTCTTCTAAGGGGACGCATGTGGTAATTTGTGACTGAGTTTAGATGTCTTTGAGGAAGGCTCAGATTGGTTAGCTAACTGGAGTTGTGTGGACACATTGATATACGGATGGCAGTCACCCAGTTACACTCAGGCTATCAGCCCTTGCACAGTGCATAATCAGAGTGTCAGTCAGAGATAATTGATGCTGCCCTCCAAAAGCAACTTCCCCTACTATTCCTCAGTTGCTCTTTGAAGCACGCCTAGAGGTACAAAACATCAATGAAATGAAATTTACAAATTCTAAGGAGTATATTTAAATATGCTTTTTTATAATTCCAACAATGGATGCCGTACAATTTGTGAGAATAGTGGAGGAAGTGACAACCCCACGTTTCTTCTTTACAACAAAGTTATGTTGCTCTGACATGGTTAGAGCAGGTGCAGACAGGCAAGACACTCCACCGAGCAATGTAACAACATAAGCAAACAAACACTCCCCACTCATTTAGCCACTCAGTACTCATTCTGAGTAACAGACGTGTCAAGTCACATTCATGCTAGATAGGAAACATCTTGTTTATATAACATTAACTCTCGAGAACTAAGAACTGGTCAATATATGTTCTACACTGTGACCGAATGCCATTTACAAAGGTTTGCAATCCTGAGCTTTTTTTATGCTATGTGAAATGAAGGTGGCTTTCTCTCTCAGGAAATTCTCTCGGACTGCTAAATGGACCCCACTTTCAGTAGGCTCCATACCGAAAAGTACAGTGCACAGATGTATATTCTGATGGGTCCTGTCTACTGACAAACCAGCAGCTGCAATGTGAACTAACAACATGGCAGCTACAGAGAAACATGCCTTCCTCAAACAACCTGCTGGAATCAAAATGAATTCCAACAGCCATGGTCTGCCTTTACAAGTATTGACACCCATGTTTCCAAATATCTTTAGCTGCACCTCGTTATTGCCTGGCTGCAGTTCTTTTGTTAAATGTAAATGTAAGCTATATATGGGTAGATATAGTGACATAGTAGGAAAGTTAAAATACAGCCCAGCTGAATCAGAAGTCAGCATAAATACCAGCGGCTATGTTACAGCCAGGGGAATTACAGCCGGCGCTATTACAGCCGGCAGAATTTGTGCCAGCAGTAATTCCGCTGATACAGCAAAGCACAATTGACGTTGCATCGCAAGCCTTTAGACTGTGGAATAAGCACCGGAATTCTGTGCTAATTCCGCCGATAACACAGCGCAGTTACCTCCAGTCTCCAGGTGGAGGTAAATGTATACAGGGGTCACAAATGAAGCCACAGATGAACCCAATCCACTCAGAAAGTCTACACAAAGCACACACCTTACCCAAAAACAGTTTCCAACACCATGCTGCCACTAGCCATTGCAGGATGTGACATGTAGCTGCCCATGCTGCGGCTGGAACTAGAGAGGCAGGAAAAGCAGCCCAGGGCACAGGGTTCAGAGAGGAAGAGGAGGACGAGGAGACACCATGTAAGGTGAGTGCACATACCCAGACAGCCAGCTGGTAACCCTGTACCACCTCAACAGGGAAGCCATTAGTGAGCTGCTCACCAAAATCCAGGGGGCCATAGAGAGCAGGATTAACATCAGGACAGCTGTGACTCCACTGCTAAAGTTAGTGTCTATTCTGCAATTACTAGTAACTGCTACCTTCCAGCACTCACTGGCCATGCTGCACGCCATGGCACAGCCAGTATTTTGTGACATGCTCATCCAGGTGCTCGAAGCGCTCCTGTACCATGTTTGACGGTACATCTCATTGCCCTCCACCGAAGCACAGGTGCATGCCGTTGCACACATGCCAAATGTCATCGCAGCCCTGGACTGCACCCAGGTGGCACTGGTGCCCCCCCAGGCACACAAAGCAGTGTACAACAACACGAAGCACTACCACTCACTGAACGTATAGGTGATCTGCAATCACGATCTGTACATCACACACTGCTGGGAAAACTACCTTGGGTCCACCCACAATGCCATGGTCCTACGCAACAGTACACTGTCTGGATACATGGAGAGGCACAGAGGACAATGGATGTGGATAGTGGGTGAGTAAAAGTTACATCACACAATACATCAAGGTGCTACAATGCAGCCAACCATATTGGGAAGGTTGCATGGGTACAACAGCAGAATAGATGCCCTAACAAGCCAATGCACATGTTTTACCTGCCCTGATCCCACACTAATGACACCGAACACCCCACATAACTTGCATACTCTGGACAAATCTGTATGAATACGCATATGCACATCACCAGTAAGAACTACCAACACAAACATGAATACAGGTACCACAAAGCTACATGATAAAAGCCTCATCAATGTTAGACTACGTGCGACATGACAACCCACAACAATGGCCCTGGCAGTTCACAGCCAGGTACCCAGGCACACTCAGCCATCAATGTAGAGCCGCTGCCAGGAGAAACCTATGGAGGCCGAGAAACCACATGCACGAGAGCCACATACAGGCACAAGACTCCCACAATGTCATCTTGACATGACAATGATAGACCCTTGAAATTACATCTGCTGCAAGAGAACATGGGTGCATGTTGTCACACTACAATGAACTAAACACTAGATACAACATGCACATGCAGTGAAATGAATACATGCCTTGCAATGAAGCCCCATATGCGTGCACATGATTACCTTTGCCATGATGCATTGAATGGCAACACCCACACAATGCACTGTGACCTACGCCTCTGACCTTTCTGCTTGCAGGTGACTCCGGATACCCACAGCTGCCTTTGCTCATGACACCTGTTCAGGATCCACAGACACCACAGGACCTGGCCTACAATCATGCACACAGCAGGACCTGAATCTGTATTGAGCGTACCTTTGGCCTCCCGAATGCCCATTTCCACTGCCTGGACAATAGTGGAGGGGCACTAATGTACAGTCCTGAAAAAAGTTGGGAAAATCATGCTGGTGTGTGCCATGCTGCACAATATCTGCCTCCAGCGGAGTGTCTGTTTCCCCCCTGATGTGGATATGCCACCCCCTGAAGATGAGGAAACACTGCCTGTGGCAGAGGCATCTGTACGCATTTGCTGAGGTGACGTCAGACCAGGACAAGTGTTTCAGCAGGAACTGATGGACAATTTTTTCTGATGATTTAACATTTCACATACCATGGGCCACTGTATAAACTCACACAATTATGAGTAAACACATGGACACAATGAGGAATGCCCTGTCATTGATTCAGTTGAACAAAGGTTTAATGTGGTAGAGGACAAAGTTTCCCCACTCCCCCACCCCTCAGCATCACCCCAACATCCACTGTGCCTAACTACGTGTACAAAGTCACTTGCATGGCCGTTTCCTCTTCAGGGCATGCCCCAGCCACTTAGAGCCCAGAATGCACGCTGAACGGCACCTTGGGGTGCCTGCCAAGGAACCCCCCAGAGGTGTAGCAGAACTAAATGGCATTAACCCTGGCCCCCGGATATGTTGCATAGTTATTTCCATGTTCTGTTGCATGACCTCAGCAAAGGCAGAGATGCCTTCAGTTAGCTCCCTAATGCACTGCCCATGCACTGTCAGTGTGGCAGTCATAGCAGCCGCCTATGCCCGGTCATGCTAAATGCACCGCCCAATCGGGCGTGTGGCACCCTGAATGCAGTCCGAGATGGCCTGAAGGTGGACGGTATGTGCGTTCGCGATTGCCTCCATATGGACCTGGTGCCTTTCCATTGCATCCAGCCTCCGCATGATGGTGTGGTCAAGTGTGGGCTGGGGAATGCATTGTGGGCTGGGGAATGGGTCGTGGGCTATGGGGTGAGCTTGGGCTGAAACATGGTGACCCATACGAGGGGGTGTCCATGCCCCCTCTGGTGTCTGGGCCTGCTGACCATGTTGCATGCTGTCTTGGCTAGGTGATGCTCCAGCAACATGTGGCTGTCAGGTGGTTTGTTACACACTGGCTTCATTACGCCTGCCAGCAGCTGCATCACCCATCACAGGAACATTGGCCAGCTGTTAAGGTGCAGTTGGTGTAGTGATCCCTGTGGCATGTGGGGTGGGTGCAGGGCCTGCACTGGCACCAGCATGCCTTGTTTTGCTGGGACCTGGTATGACATGCTGTCCCTTGCTCTTGCACATCCCATAAAACGGCCCATTAAGGGTTGTTAATGTTAATGTTAATGTTAAAGGACATTTGTACCGCGCACTATCACCACCGAAGTGGTCCCCTGGCACTCTGGCGGCTCTGAAAAGGGGAGGAGAGGGGGTGGGTTAGTGGGAATAAGCTGGAAAAGTGCAAGAGTGCAGTGATGTACTGTTGGCAGCCTCAGCCCGGTGGGTCCGTTGGCTGGGCTTGGGGTGTTTTACAGTCGGTAGTCGTCGTGTGCTGTTGTGCAAGTCTATGTGTGGTTTGTTTTGTTGTTGCATTGTTGTGAAGTTTGTGCGGATTGCTGCATTTTTAGGCTTGTGGTTGTGTTCAGTTAGAGTTTGAGAGATGTATGCAGAGGGATGGAATTGTTAGTTGGTTGGTTAGTTGGCATTGCTGTCCTTGCAATTATGGGATTCCATCTAGGTGCGGTACATGCCGACATTCACATTTCTATCTAGATGCGATGGAAGCTAAAGTTCAGAATTCTAAGTATGTTGTATGTTGACAATCACATTTCTATCTAGATGCGGCTCAAGCTAAAGTTCAGAATTCTAAGTTTGGTGTATGTGAAGAATCACATTATTATCTAGATGCGACGCAAGCTGTAGTAGACTGTGACGCCCTGGAGCCCCAGTTGTCGAGGGGCCTTCCCCTCATCCTCCTCTGCCTCATCCTGAGGAGGCTGAGGACATGTAGGGAGACTAATTACATGCTGTCAGGCATTGTGCATTCCCATGTCACACATGCAATTATTCAGAGGAACACCCCACCCATGTGGCCAGGAGGGTATGGATGTACATGGGCCATTGAATGTGGCCACAGCAGGGTGGGTCTGTTCGCAGTGTGTCTGACCCATGGGCAGGTTCCCTTTGGCCCTTGTGCCGCCAAGGAAGCCTGTCAATGCAAGTGCAGCTGGCTGAGTCAACCATGCGTACAAATGGCTCTTTATGGGCATGCATGCTGTGGCATACTCTTATGGACATGTGCTGGCATCCAGTCCCACCCTTTGCTGTAGCAGCGCATGGTTGCTGATTGTATGTGCTCATGCACTCCCAACCCCCCCCCCTTGGCGACACACACCTGAGGTGAGTGGATTTAGTTGCATTGTCCAGGGCGCTACCATGGCTCCATGCAACGCTGGTGTGGAGCCAGCATCAGTGCTCTGTTTGGTTTGGTGTTTGGCTCCCTGATGTAGGGTGTCCAACACTGCCATACTGCTCATCTGCCATACCAGTATGGGCCTGTCCGACAGGGCCTGGCACATGCTGGCTTGACAGCCACTCTGTGTCGTGATTACTTGCACACCACACTCCTGCTGGCACAGCCAGCGCCAGCAGAGGAGTGGGGTGCATTACACTTCGATGGGCCACATGCCACACCTTCACACTCCACACCAGTTCAGGGGTGCACTTGGTGGCCTCCACCCAGGTTGCTGTGGTAGGGGGCTGGTGTGGCACCCCATCAGGTCACCCCGACTGCCCGGGCCTGATGCTGTGCCTGCTGGCATCTGTCCATGTCCATTGGTGCTAAGGTACACTTTCTTTGGTGGTCATTTGCAATGTGCATTGGGGTGTGACTCACCTCCTGCTGCCTGACTGCTGGCACCCACCTCCGCTGCAACTCCCTCGATCCCCTCCATATCGTGGGTGGTGTTTGCCTTCTCCTGCCATGGTGTAAGGGCAAGGGGCTCCGTGATGTGGCAACCTGTGGCCATGACAACCTGCTTGTGTTGGGAGAGGAGGCCCCGCACTCTGACCCGAAGGTCATTCCACTGTTTCTTCGGCATCCTGGGGACCATGCGTACCACTGTGAACATCTGGCTTATTGATTGCCATATTGCAGTCTTCTGCTGGCCAGATGTTTTCCTCTGCCTGCTTCCATATAATTCCTCGCCATGGGTATGGCTGCTGCCTCCTGTGCTTTTTTATATTTCTATTTTTATCGATTACACTGTTCAAGTATCTTATTTCCTTTTAGGCTGCGAGTTGTGACCCGGGCCACGGAGTGTGACTGGGCACCTAATACTTGCATCCACGCTAGGTTTTAGCATTTTATTATTTGATTTAAACTTGCTTTACATTTTTACTGATTTCGTTCCTTGTATGTCTGTTATTGTGGCAGAGGGTGCCTGGCCTTATAAAGACACAGAGGCTTGCACTGAGTCATCTTTCTGTTTTCACACTTCCCTGCAATCTCAGGGCCAGTCTGTCTTCACTGCCTACTGGCAGTACGACGGGATTGGCAGCCACAGAGCTTTAGGCTCCTGAGTTCCCGATCTCGCTGGATTTGCACGGTGTGGCTGCTGCCTCCTGTGCTTCTTTATATTTCTATATTTAGCATTTACACTGTTCAAGTATTTTATTTCCTTTTAGGCTGTGGGCTGTGACCCAGGCCAAGATGTGTGACTGGGTGCCTCATACTTGCATGCACGCTATATTTGAGCATTTTATTTAACCTTGCTTTTTTACTGATTTCATACCTTGTATACCCGTTATTGTAACAGAGGGTGCCTGGCCTAATAAGGACACAGAGGCTTGCGCTTAGTTACACTGAGTCCTCTTTCTGTTTTCATACGTCCACGCACTCTCAGGGCCAGTCTGTCTTCACTGCCTACTGGCAGTAGGACAGGATTGGCTATGTTTATATCACATACACTTTTAAGGGATCTGTTTTCAGACAGCACAGTGGTCGTGCGCAGCGGAAGATAGCCTGTTGAACCAAAGTTGCGCCAAAGTTAAGCCCGTCTGGGCCCGTCCAGGCTAATGATGAGCCAGACAGGCACTGGCTCTGTTCCACTATCTGAAATGCCTTGTGAGATTATTCTTGCCCTTGCACCTTCTGGTACAGTTTTCCCTCAGAATTTCTGTACTGTATGTCCTATTTATAATGTTGCATGTCTTGTCGATAGCTCTATTCTCAGTGCGTACCTGTTAAATATGCGCTCCTTTGTTGCTCATGCAGCATTTATGTCTAATTTCCAAGTGGAGAACTCCCCTGATTTAATGTGCCTTACAGAGACCTGGCTCTCTGAAACATCTGCACCAACATTCTCGCAGGTGCTTCTGGAAGACTATAAGATCATTCATCTGGATAGAGTTGCCTCCCATCCGGGTGAGGGGTTAGCAATTATTTTCAAGGCATCATTTACCTTCTCCATGATTCCCCCGCCCCATGGGCTGATAATGGAGGCTCTGTTGGTGCATTAGACCATTTCTGTCTCACACTTTATACATTTTCTAATTGTATATCACCAAACACAGGATTGTACTCAATCCATTTCTGGAATTGGTGGATTCTCTCCAAATTAAATACTGCAATCTTGTGGTACTGCAGGATTTTAATATCAGGTACAATGTTCCTCAAGCTCTGGCCAATTTTTTGACTCACTACTGGATCTGGGCCTTAGTCAATTGCTGCATGAGCCTACCCACCTGTAGGATGGCATTCTGGATTCTTATCTTCTCTGCAGACTCCAGAGTCCAGCTGTCTCCAGTTAGGCAGGTTTTATGCTCTGAACATTGTTTAATACCTTTCTCAGTGCCAAGCACAGCACCTGTGACCCTCCCACGCCAAGCTGCGATTTTAAAATGCAACTAGTGTGGGCTGGATTCTGCACTGATTAATGTTAAATGCACAATGGCTCTCCTGGTGGACCTATATTGCCTGTCTCAGACGCTTCGCGAGGTAGCGGACCAGGTGGCTCCTCTGAAACATATTCACCCACGTAAACACCTATCTCAACCTTGGTTCCCTGAGGAGCTATCATAGGGCTATTCACCTGGCTAAACGTTTTTTTTTTTTTTTTTACGCAAAAGGTTGAGACTGCATTCAATCAACATTCTCTTACGCTGCGTGATTCACCCCTGTGCTGATTCCTACTCAATCTCTGTGTGACTCCCTGGCTGATTTCTTCCTGACCAAAATTGTGCATATGCACAACCACATCCAGCTGAGTGGTCAGACCACCACTAATTCTATTCCGGTTGTTTTCGGGCCAGCAGCTGCCCCCGCTTAGTCTTTTTTCCTACGTTTTCTACCGAGGCAGTCTACAGGGCCGTCTGCCAACTTAAATCTGTTGCTCCATCAGACAAGGACCTCTTGCCTGGCATGATTCGCTGGGTAACTAAGCAATTCATCTGTCCTGTCAATCTGGCTGTATACCTCATGGGGAGCTTAAGCAAGTGATTGTTGTCCCTCTCCTCAAAGATCCATCACTGGATGTTGCTGTCTTGGCTAACTACGCCCCATTTCTCTTCTCCCTTTCTTCATGAAATTATTGGGAGCTCTGATATCTCCTGTTCTTTACTCCTTTTTGGAAACCTCTTCTCTTCTTGACCCCTTTCAGTCTGGCTTCTGGCCGGGACATGGAACCAGGCTGGTTGACCATGGTGGAGTGAGTGCCCTGATACTACATGATCTTTCTGCTGCTTTTGACACTGTTGACTACTCCATCCTGCTCTCCTGCCTGGCTCCCGCTGGCCTCTCGGGGCCTTTCCTATCCTGGTCTACTTCCTTCCTGACTGACAGGGGCCAATCACTTTCTCTCCCTCCTTCTCTGTGTCCTTCTCACTTGCTTTCTTGCAGTGTTCCTCAAGGCTCAGCCTTGTCCCCAATGCTATTTAACATCTATGTGCAGCATTTGGTTTGTCCCATCCGCTCCTGCGGCTTCAGGTGTTATTCTTATGCTGACGACACCTAGATTCTGGTCTGTTTAGATCTTGACCAAGCTGCGTTGTCGTCTCTCTTGTGTGACTGCCTGGTGGCTGTGAGGGGCTGGATGAACAACAACTGGATTAAGCTGATCGGGGATAAGACAGAGGTTCTGGTGGTGGGCTCTTCTTCTGACTCGGACAATTGGACCTCTATTTTCTGCTGTCTGCACTGGGTGACTCTCCTATTCTGGGGACGGTGGTGAAGAATCTTGGTGTCTATGTTTCTTCTTGGTTTTCGATGGCTCCCCAGGTGAGGCAGTCTGTGGAACAGGTAATTTTTTGCTGAGCGTGCTTCGTAAGGTCTTGCCTTTCTTACTGATTTACCTGCGTTTGGTGGTAGTCGCCTCACTTTTTACGAGCCACCCAGACTGCTGCAATGCTCTGTTCTTGGCCCAGCCTATTGACCTGATTCATCAGTTGCAGCTTTTGCAAAACCTTGCTGCCCGGGTTGTTACCTCTACCCCCTATGGTTCTCACATCAGTCCAGTATGACAATCCCTCCACTGGCTTCCGGTGGCCAAAAGGATTGTGTTTAAATCTCTCTGGTCCACTGGGTGTACTATTGGCTGGCGGCAGACTTCCTTCAGGACAAGTTCCTACCCTGTATTCAGGGGCAGTCTCTCCCCTCTCGTCATGCTTGCCGGGTCGTGATCACTAAATTCTGCTTCTGCAGGGTCAGGGGCCGGCCTTTTCTGTGGCCGCCGGCCAATTGTGGAACGACCTCCCAGTAGCCCTTAGGCATACTGAAAATCACTTGCAATGTTGGCGCTCTCTTAAAATGCTGCTATTCTAGCTTTGGTGTGGTCCAGCCTACCCATTCTAAATCCTAGCACCAAGATGCCCTCTGGGCGAACATGCGCGCGAAAAGTTTAAATAACATAACATAACATTACAATTGCCCACTACCACATCAGTGAGAACTTGTAGCTCCTTCTCACTGAATTTCATCTTCCAAAGCCAGTGGTTTGGCACCTTCCCTCTCGTCCTCTCATGTGACATGATTCCTGTGACTATTTGGGTACAAATGGCTGCAGGAAAGGGGGGATTTGTGGTGTATTCTGTTTTTCAAGATAGCCACCACCATGCTTTCTGTTCCGGTGATAAGGTAATTTCCGCCGGCGCTAAGGTCCGATTGACCGGCGGTAACCCTAATTCTCCTGGGTTTCGGCGATTTAGGGGCAGAGTGCCCTGTTTCAGTGCTAATTCCACCCGACGAAATTGCTGTTACCGTCGGAGGAGAGTGCGCATTCACGACCCGTTGTGATCCAGTGTTGATTCCGCTGCATTCCAGGGCAGTAACACTAATTCCACTGAGCGGAATTAACTGGGGGATACCACCCAACTCCTGATAATGCCCTCTGTGCAGTGACATCGCATGGAATAACCATTGTTACAATGACAAGGTTTGGCCCCTTACAGAAGGCTTGGAACGGACCTATCCACTGTGGCAAATTGACTTTACTAAGGTGTGGGACTCCCCCTAAATGAATCATCTTGTTGCAACATCTGGAAGAATTATTTTGGACTTATATGAATAAAAGTTCACCGGAAACTTAGTTGGGGTAGAAGGCTGACCAAAGTCTGTGGTGTGAAAACAAAGAGCTGGAAAGATGGTGCAGGCCAGCTCCTTAACCATCTTTGCGGAATACATGAGATGACCTGCTGGATGAAACCCTGACCTCTGCTGGACACTGGTAGACAGGGCTTTTCCTGCTGAAGTACCAGTTGCAAGTGTCCCTGGTAACCTTCCTCGATGAGAAGGGCAATTTCTGGACTCACCTTTCCTCAGTGACCCAATTAAGTGCCCCCACAGTACTCCAACGACCAGAAGAAAGTGTTTTGGTTCCCTCTCGAATTTTGAGTACATTTGAGCTGTCTCAAGCACTCTGAGGACTTCGAGCAGCTACAAGGAACCAGTAGAGTTGTCTTTGATATTATTGCAAATTAAAGCCACTTCATGTACCCTCGAGATATGCTGAACGAACATCGCCAACATTTCCAAATTTCTTTGAGCTGCGAGCCAGTGCTATATGTTCAAGCGCACTACTTTGTTGCATTCAGTCAAGCCAGCTCACTGCTGAAGCAGGATTTCAGCTTTCTACTCGAGACCCTGTCAGGCACTCAAGCTACTCGGAATCATCATCAAGTGCCTGCCCCAAGCTTCTTGAAGCCGTGTGCTGTTGCCTCTTGACAACCCGCATCACTTTATTGAATCACTCAATGCACCAGAAAGTGCCCATTAACCCGCCTCATGCTGTTGAGAGCCTAAAAGAAGATAGGAAGGTATGAATCCATGGTTCTGTCCCCCGGGCCTTGTTCTTTGGGCCCTAGTTGCATTTGAGACCCCATGTCATGCCTTTAAGCCATATTCATGAACTTGTTCGACTTTTTACATGATTGTTCACCTGCAGACCCTATTCTTCAATAACCACAGCACATGCTCTTTTCTTCCAAAGTCTGCATTCTCTATGTATCTCATTATAGGGGTAGTCGGCTGGTGTTTTGTTTTTGTAAATATATTTTAATTGCAGTTTTCAATGCATAACAAAGCTTCAGAGGCCACCATTCTGCGCACGTACAAATAACCAAATAAAAACATCTTTCTGATGCAGTCTCTCTGATTGTCCGCCTTACTGGTGGGGTGGGTGAAGACAGAAGTAAAACACAGCGTAGATATTGTAAATGTCAGTGGTGTGGAGCATCCCCGGCTCCAGCAACCAAGCTGATGATTTTTATTATGGGCAAAAGGCATTTGAGGGCGGAGTGCCCACTGTTTCGAGTTCCCAGACCCAAACTCCCGTGTACCTATGCTCCCTAGCCTCAATGACGGTCAACAAATACTTTTGGCGAGTAAGATCATATAACTCAAAGTTGAACCAGACCAATTTAAAAGAAGCATCTCATAGTCTCAAGTCCATTCAACTTTTAACTTCTGCAGATTTAACAGGTCTGCGGCCCTCTCAGCATCACAAGAAACATGTTTCTTGTCTTTCCACATAACCTTGAACTTTGCTGGTCTGAGCAGTCCTGCCTTTACCTTTAACTAACGGGACAGAAAAACAGTTTTAAGCATGTCGAGTTTCTTCCTCCTCTTTTCTGTCTTTGACGCGAGGTCGGGAAAGATGTGAATCTTTTTTTGCTTGTATTCAAGATTGTCCTTTGTTGCGACCGCCCTCAAGATTCTCTCTTTGTCCCTAATGTCTGACAGCTTAACAATGAATGTTGGTCCAAGTGTGGGTTCGACTGGCTTCATACAAAGACGCATCTTGATTCTGTAACATTTCTCAATACTCAATATTGTGAGGGCGGCATTGTATCACAAGTAGACACTGACACAAGAGCTGCAAGTTGGAAAACTCCTATCTTGCCCTATAACTAAGATGTGAGTATTCTCAACCATCAAACAGAAAATACAGTCCTAGTCAATCCTTAATCAAAATAAAATGGCCTATACTAATAAACCTAATGCCTGCCCTTGTTCTCATACAATAAATGTATAAAGGGAATGTATAATGCAAAAAAAGGAAAATCAGTGTTCAAAAGCAATGTCAGTATGGCTGAGTAAACTCCTTTACCCATGTTTTGTAGCACGGGGTAAGGTGGCACACTTACCTTGCGACACACTCTGTGCTTCGGGCACAAGGATGCAGTTCATTTCGTGGACCATGGCCCACTTGGCCTTCTACGAAAAATCACTAGTTCATCCATTTATCGGCTTTCTCTAACTTCAGCCCAGGTCACCTTTTAGCTTGTAATACAGTTCAACAAAAGTTTGTTTGCTTCTGGTTACCACAATTCAGTACAGGTTTCCCTCCGCCGGGCTCAAACCTTTCAATCATGATGTGTTGGGTATCTCTTCCCCACGCTTCAATCACACCTTCATAGGCTTCCATCTGTCGGGCTCAAGCCTCCTTTCACTTTCCTTCCGCTGTCAAAGACTTTTGAAACTGCAAGGCTTTTGCTCTTACCTCAGCATGACCACTTTGACCTTCTTTCCTCAAATGTCACTTTACCTCTCCTACACCAGGCCTCTTGGTAAATGTAGTTCCGAGCACAGTACTTATTTCAAAGTTCAAAGATATCTCTCAAACCAAGGTTTCCCTCTGTCGGGATCAAACCTAACAGCTTTAAGACATCTCTCACATCCAGGTTCCCTCTGCCGGGATCAACCCGAACAACAGTTCAAATCTTGCATCTCAGTTTCTTTCTCTTCCAGCCACTTCTATGGCATCAGACATTTCACAGAGACGTTTGATTGGGCAATCATCTTTTGGCAGACCACTGTTACTTTGCATCTTTAATTTACAGTTCTTTACAATGCTTTGCTTCATCTCACATCTTATCTGCAAACACACAACCTTCATTCATTGGATACTTTTGCCATAAAGTTTCATATAACACTGACCGGACTTTCATTGCATTCAACTCACCGGCTGTGTTAATTTGTTTTCGTCTTTCGCGGCTTTGATCCTGATGTCAAGACTGATACCACAACTGCTGCTACACCACCCCAACTCTGCCGTTCACCCTGCAAGGTGGCTGGTATCCTTGAAACACAAAGGAACGTTGTCTCTTCTCTTTGGCTGGGCTTCCTTACACAACCTTCGAGGCTCTTCAGAGGTAACAACCTCTCGCCGGGTTATCCAAGGTTTCTCCGTACCTCGGTTCCGTCCCTCGGCCTGTCGCTCTGCTCCGCCTGGTTCGCCATTGCCCTGGAAGAACTGCTCCTTCTTGTCCATTGTCTTGCTCCTTCTCGTGTATCGTCTTGCTGTGAGTGTGTCTCAGTGTTCCACCTTATAACCATGTGGGGAGAGCTAATAGGTACCAGGTGTATGAAATTAAGAACAAGTGCCTGACCCTGCCTGATCTTATTAGTGGGACATGTCCCATGTATTGCATGGGTGGTACTCCTTTCAGCCTCAGATCTCCTCTTCCTCGGCTCAGTGTTTGTGTAGGAAAGGGGAGATCTGGGATGTTAGAATATCCTATAAAATAGGATAGCACAGGGATATTTGGAAAGGGGGGATACCATGTCTCACCATCCGGCATTTCTTCCCCACTCCCTGAGGACCTCCCATCCAGTTGATCCTCTCGCACTTGTCCAGCCGCAGGGACTGGACCAAAAGCCGATGTCCATGCCCTGGCCACCTGAGTAAGGGATCCCTGGGGCTTAGGCAGTGAAACACCCTCTGGTTTTTCAAAAAATATATGGGGTCTTCCTCTATCTCCAAATCTAGCAGATTCGGGAGACAGGTAGATACAAAAGCAATTGGGTCATCCCTCTCTGCCGCAGATGGAAGGCCCAGGATTCTAACTTACCTTGCTCTCACCACATTTTACAGATATTCAAGCCTGGTTTCTAAAATTATGTTCCCCCTAATAACAGCCTCCCTTTTCTCTCCCACCTGTTTCAATATGTGGGGTGATTTGGGAGAATTGCTGGTCCAACTCAGCAGTTCTCTGCTCCAGGATGGAGGTTTTGGATTCAAGTTGTGCCACTCTCTAGTTATTTTTGTCAAACCTGTTTTCCAACTGCGATACAGACATTTTGATATGCCTGAGGCCCGCCATTACCGGGTACCATGATGGTGAGGCTTGCCAGGGCTCTTCCAGGCCTGGCTGGCTACTACGTGGTGCAACAAAGACTGCCTCTGCTCCTTTCTCCTTTTTCCTGGCCTTTCCAGATGCCATTTTGACCCACTTTCTGCACAAATTATAAGGCACACAAAGTTGGAGACAGTATGTGCAGGGCATACCTTTTCAAGAAGGCAAACAACCCATTGAAGGTCT
This sequence comes from Ambystoma mexicanum, assembly GCF_040938575.1. Classification (NCBI taxonomy): domain Eukaryota; kingdom Metazoa; phylum Chordata; class Amphibia; order Caudata; family Ambystomatidae; genus Ambystoma; species Ambystoma mexicanum. Next base: position 859,882,671 of record NC_090928.1, read on the forward strand.
CTGTCCATTTCCCATTCCCTCTATGTCTATCCTGTTTACTGGTGCAGCCTGTTATCCTTGTACTCTGCACAATTTTTTAAAACCAATTTTTGTAGACCAATGCAGAGCTAAGCAGATCTGGTCTCACAAAAGATGGCCGCTCCCATCTCAGTCACCATGTGCATGTTGTGACATGGACTACTGCCCACACCAAAGATGGCCAACTCCACTGGATTAAGGCATGGAAACAGCTTTCATGGGAGCCCCACGTCGGCCGGCCGGATCACGGACTGCCTTAATGGTAAGACAGAGGGTGAAAGGGACCAACCCTTACTCCCCCCTGCCTCTGAGTGCCTTGCTCGCCTTCTCTGTACGCCTGCGTCTGTCCGCCTTCTCACTTCCTCCTTCCATGTTCAGCACTGTAGTCACCCAAGTCACAGCAATCTGAGCATCGTCTACTGAGCCTTCCACTTCGCCTCCTTTCCGCTGTATACCTCAGGGCAATAGCCCTTGGAGCGCCTTCAATCCGCTCCGCCCGGTGAGTCTTGGGGACCAGAGCAGTCACAGCTTATCCTGGGCTTAGCACTCTGTTGTCGACCTCACTTGCCCCGGGTCCCTCTCTCGGTCCCACAATCGCCTGCTCTCTGCTGTGAGAACCTCAATGTTGGTATGCCGCTGAAGCCAAAACTGCTTGCTGCCTCACCCTAGATGGTACTATACTGTTTTTTGGCTCTGTTATGACATATTTGTCGTAATTGATGATATTTGGGTTCTGACCCACTCAGTTAAGCAGCCATTTCCACGGGCGGTTGCCCTCCCCCTCCCGTTTGCTGGTGTTTTAATAGTATGTCTGTCCTATTCTTATTATTACTGAACCTAGATTGAACATTTCTTTTATTTTTCTACTTCTACCATCTGGTAAGTGTGTGAAAGCCACGACTTTTTGATTTTTATTTAACAATATAATAAATGCATTATTGCCCCTGTATGTTTGTCTGATGAAGTATCTTCACCTGTTGTCACCGCTAGAGGGAGCTGTTTCCTTAGGATACATAGAGACAATGCCTTTTTACATAGCCTCACCTTTTACAGCGTCCGATTCACATAGCTTTGCCTGTTGTCACCGCTAGAGGGAGCTGTAGGATTGATATTGGTCCTACTGTGGCAATGAAAACCTGCACTTTGGCTCATGTACACGGGTCTGTACACAAGTTAAATAATAAAATGATGTAGGGGATTACATCTTTGAAAGGCTAATCCGCTGATCAGATTCCTATTTCATAAGCTCCATGCCAAAAGAATAGTGTGTATCTGTGTCCTGTCTCATCAGTATCCTGATTTGCAGCTCCTGCTCTACCAGTGGCACAGAGTTGTTCACTTGACAGCTGCACTGACAGCCAAGTGTCTGCAGCAAAGGGGCTGCAATTAGGATATGTACCCCTGTACCGAAAATTATGGTGAGCATAAATAGCCCATGATGGTGGCAGGATAAACTCTAGTAATAAAGCTATGCCTGAGATAAGGCTTAGTGCATGGCACTACTTGTGATCATTGCAGCCAAATTCAATTTGATATCACACATGTGTCATCTTCTGTGAGCCAAGTTCAGCCATGTAAGGTGATGTGTATTCTGATTAGACAGGTTGAGCTTGTCAATGGACAGTTCAGGAACCTGAATGGCCATGCCTCTTCTTTGTTCTTTTTGTGAGGGCAGGTAACACTCTCCAACATGGACAGACGTGCAACAGGCAGCTGACCTGGGCACAGGCCTCAAAGGAGCACACACATTCAAATTGAAAGGGAGTAGCCTCTCGCCAGGGTGTTTCATTTCTAAAGGCTTTCGATTGTACTTGGAAGGGAAGGGGGTGGGGTTAGTGTAGCCAGAGGGAGATTTGTACACGTTTGGGAAACTTATGCCATCTTGTTCAGCTCTGTCTCTCTTTCTCTTTCCTGTCTTCTCTGCTTCCTGTAGCACAAATCACTTTGGGTGTGATCTCAAAAAGACAAACTCCTCGAATTTCAAGAGAAGGGTTGGACCCCTAAACCAGACTAGCTTTAGTCCAATCACCTGTAGACATTTGCCTTTAAAATGAAGCTCTGTTCCCTAACTATCCCCAGGGACCATTGGGGTGAACCCTGATGCTCGACCAAGTTGGCAACTCTGCCAGCTACCCTCTTGCATGGGACCACACCGTGTTGCTGGACCCCTGATGATGTGTGACAGCCCTCACTGCTGCTTGCCTGTTCAACTTCATTCACCACAGCACCGCGCCAGCTGAAGCGCATTGTTGCCTCGGCTCGCCAACAAAGTACCGGTGCCTTGCATTTCTCGAGTCTCTGTCTGATCATCATACTGAGGGTTGTTTCTATTGGAGAATAGGTGGACCGTTATTTCTTAATAATGAATATTCACATAAATGTATTATGTACAGAAGTCAATAGTGTTACAATAGTCTACAGATATTAAATATGACTTCACCATGATTTTTACTGACAGCAAATAGCAACTATTTAATTCAAGGTACGTGCATACTTATTTAGTATTACAATATATAATGTGAAGGCAATACAGACAAGATAGAAGAAATTATACATATTCACAATGAACAAACATCATATGTATCAACAAGACCTAGTGAATAAGAGAAACAGAAAAGACAACAGAGGTTATGATCACTGATATCCAGGATAGTATAGTTAATTGAATAAAGAAAGATATCTTTAACACATACATTCATTAACAAATTAGCTAAAGTGAGATTTCTTAGAGGTGCATTGATTGGCCACTAATCTCATGGCTCCAAAGGACCAATCTACAATAGCCTATTTTTTTAGTACAAGTTTACTTAGTTCCCATTTGTTTAGTTTTTAACAATCAGATATTTACATAATGTTACACAGAAAAACAATTTGCCTGCGCATCCTGGTACCAGCTCACCGCTGTCGAACTTTGACCTCCTACTGAACCTGGTGGCCACCCGATCCGCATGGCATGAGTAGAGGATTCGAGACCACAGCCACCTTCTGTTCGACCCTGACTTGACAGCAGCTTGCCACTGGACCTCCGTGACCACTGCATCTTTGTACTGTAAAGAACCTGGGATCAATGCCCAGAAGCCTGGTTCGACATTGTCGAACCACCAAGACCTTTGCAAAGGTATTATTGACTAGTATCTGTCCCTCCTGTCCACCGTTGGGCCTAGAGACTGGTTTGGTTATTTTTGAAAGCTCAAGACATATCCTTGTTGAACATTGTGATCTTGCAAGCATCTTTTCTCCCCTGTCTCATTACCCAGAGTGCTGTATGTATTCTATCTTTGAATATTCTGTGTTCCCTCCACAGGGGTGGGCTTTTACAGCGTTTTCTAGTTTGTTATAATTGTACAGGGTGTGTTTGATTAAAGTATATACTTTTAAAGAACCTTGATTGGACATTCCTTTATTTTGGATTTTTTATACTTCGCTGTTGGTTTGCTACGCAACCACATTCACACCCCTATTAAGAGTACAGTCTTCCCTCTGCCCACGTTACCACAAAAGGCAAAGGAGGGATACCTCTCAATTGTGCCTGTTTTACATTTATGATTGCCTCTTGGTTTGTAGAAGTGTGAGTGCTGAATGGGTGCTTTAGTTTCTACTCATCCTTGTTCTCCTGCAGGCAGAAGTTAATTCATCAGATCGTACTACTGTTGTTTTGGATGCTCACACGCTCTTGAAGATTGTCGCCTGCCATTCAAGCTGCGCCTGTTTCACTTTTATGATTGCCACCACTGCTGTTCGAGTAGTGTTGTTTTACTGAGAAATAGCTCAGAAGACCTACTCATGTCTTTGATCCTGCAGGGCAGTAGTCTTTCTGTCACACACACACAGGCTATGGTGCTTTTTAAGACCGGTAGCATTTGTATAAAAAAGTGAACTGTGATTTACGCAGGAAATGTATGCGCACTTGTAATGGGAGTCCCAAGTTCCATTTCCCCTCACCCAACAGCACACTCTAAAGGAATAAAAATAGCTGGCTGAGAAAATGCTGTACCCTAAAAAGGAAATTATGCATCCCCCTGCTGGGTCGTCTTAGCAGTTGATTGTGGCTTCATAATCCTCTGCTATGATGTCATAGCAGGATGACAGGGCATTTGGAAATGAAAATAGTTGATAGTGGCTTCCTAATGGAGCCATAGAAAATTGGAGAACATATAGGCCTCATTACGAGTACGACAGTGCAGGAAAAAAAGGCAGTAATGCAGTGGTAACTACCTTACCGCCGCATTACAGCACTGTCGTCTTACAACTTTGGTGGTGCGACACATGAATATTCTGTTACCTTACTGCAAAAAACAGCCACATTTTTCAGAATTACTGCTGGTTGTAATTCCGCCAAAATCCCAATGGAGTCCTATTAATGAGGACTAACACCACCATACCACCACTTGTAATCTGACATTAATTCCCCAGGACCAAGTGGTGGTAACAGTACTTCTGTTTGGTCGGATTCCAGTGGATTTAATACCGAAATACTACCAAAGTTGTAATGAGTGCCATAGTAATTATCTTTGGTGCAAGCCCTTGCTGATGATCCTTTGCATAAAACGTGAATTTTGTGTAGCTTTTATTTTCAGCAATTTCCATTTCATGATATGTCTGTTTGGCAGTTGCTATGGATTTTAAATAATTGTGTTCCACACCTTTGCAGATAACCCTTGCAGAACTCTGTGATGTACGCTTTGGTCGAGTTACTGTCATTTCGGGCTGGCTTCATGGACTCACCGAATAATTAAATGCAGTCAGGTGTCCATAATTTATATGTATGAGAGAAATTCCCACAGAATGAGATCAGTAGACTTTATTTGCACATCTGTTGGTCATTCTGAAAACTTAAGAAACGAATAGTGGATTTGCACAGCTTGCACTGACCAAGTATGTTTTACAATACAATTCACTCTTAAAGAGTTCTTAGGGTGCATAAGGGTAGAGCCCAGGCCCAGAGGTCAAATACTTTTAATGTATTAAAAAGGTTCATCAGTAACTGTATTGCCCATCTCTTGTGGGAAAAACTGCCCAAAGAACTATAGAAAAGTTAATGCAGGATAGCATAGGAGCAATGCGCTCACCTTGGAAGCAAGTCAACGCAGTGCAACACAGGCTCCATCCCCGGGTCTGCGCTAAGAACCTTCTGGGTATTAAGCATGTTATAAATAACCAATTACAATATGATAAACAAATATCATTCTTTTGATTAAAGACATCTTTCTACTAGTTTGATTTTCCCAAAAACTTTCTGAAAAATTACTAATACAACTCTGTGGATTAACAAGCACAGGTTGACTCTCATATGGACCTTTTAGCCATTTATAGCCCTAAAATGTTTGTGTTTTGCAGTAGTCCACATGAATGATGGCCTAGTATGGATTTAGTATGCGGCACCGCTTCTGTTTTCCAAGAAATGTCATATATTCCGATTAGAGGCTTCCGACTCTCCCAGGGGTTTTATATGATATGAATGTTTGCACTTATCACATGCTACCAAACCCAGCATTCTTCACTAATTAATTTTTGAGACTGCATCAGATTGTGTTGTCTGTTGATTGCGTCCCTGACCTTCCACGCTAAGACTTCAAGGTTGTCAAGTAAGTCCCAGCGAAACTATTCACTTGCTTCACAATCATTGGTAGCTGCGAGGCCTTCACCAAGCTCCTTGTGAAAATGAAACGTAAAGAGCTCCTAAGGTGTGACTGCTCTTTTATTAGAAAGCGTGCTATCTTAATAGCTACCCTGAGATCACCTTTTCATAATCCTCGTGCCCTGGATAGTCTTGAGAGAAGAGGGAATATCAATCAATTATCAGCGTTGTGATGTCACTTACAGATCCCACGGAGAATCAGAGGCTGCGGAAACAAGAGGTCCACATGTGGTGACAAGCCATTCCAGATGGTAAGCGGCAGGAAATATTGAGGATGTTTTTGTTAACATGCATGTTGCACTTCTCTCTTTATAGGCACATTACCAAATTACTTACCCTCAATCTATGTAAGTCCCCCCATGCAGGGGCGCCGAGTACGGGGGGCTGCAGGGCCTGGGTCCCCCCCAGCAGAATGAAGTCGGGGCTGAGCCCCCCCCCCACGGGCCGGAGAGAAGAGACGCAGTATGGATTGCCCTTCATTTCATCCATACTGTGTCTCTCTCTGGCGGCCCGGGTAAAAGCCGGGGAAAAACGATGTTTAGAAATTGTGGGACAGATGCAAAGCAAGAGGCTCTTGCTTTGCATCTGTGCAAAACAAGTCTGCCCCTCAATTTATAAAAATCGTTTTGGGTTTGGTGTATTTGTACATCTGTGCACCCCTGTTGGCAAGAGGGGTGCACAGATGCAGAGGTACACCCAACCCAGAAGGATTTTTTGAAATGGAGGCACAGATGCAAAACAAGTCTGTCTCTCAATTTCTAAAAATCGTTTTGGGTTGGGTGTATTTATACACCTGTGCACCCGTCTTGCCAAGAGGGGTGCACAGATGTAGAGATACACCCAACCCAGAAGGATTTTTTATAAATGGAGGCACAGATGCAAGGCCCCATGTATTGTCTCAGGTAACTGTTCCATTTACTCCCCTCCACAACCTGGTCAGAATGTCACTCAAACTCACTCCATTGTAAGAAGCTCACTGCTTCCCATCAAATGTGATTTCTTGTCGATTGTACATTCTTTTGTGATCAAAAAAGTATTGTTTCTACTGTATATAAATTATTAAACATGCTCTTTTATCCAAGTATTTTTTTTCGTTGGCATCCGACACTTTTCCTCCCGGAATGCTCCAGTAATATGCAATGACAGCTTGACGGAACGGTTCATAAAGCTTTCTGGGTAAGGCGCTGTCAGATAACAATAACGTTGTCTGCATAATCTGAGATAAAGGTTCATTGCGTAGGAACATCGTTTTTGGCTGAGGCTAATCTTCCCTGTTCAGCGGCGCTAGCATATGCGTGTGTTACACCTGGAGTTTCCGTTTGTCAGACTTCCGGTGCCGCCTTCCTCACTCGGCGCTGCAGAGAGCTTTTTCTTACTGCAGCTTCGTCTCCAGGCCGAACTCCCCTGTCGCAGCAGAGCACATCCTGTGCCGGAGGGAATACTGTGACATGTACTGCCAAGGGCTTTACACATGGTAACCAGCAAGATGCGAACCCCACGTGATTTCCCCTAATGCTTTACTGAATGGTAATCATTGTACAAGTCTGGTGCCTACGAATTGGCTTGTTTTTGTGTGAACGCCTTTTGTGTTCTAACTGGGGGCATTTCATTCTGTTCACACGTTTCGCCAAATGAAAAAGAGATCATTAATAAAACATGATATCGAGTCTTCAGTCCGTGGCAAAGCATCAGACAGTGCTTTAAGTGATCACTAGAAAAGTCCCCCTCTTCCACCCGCCTCTTGCATAGAACAATAAGCCAGTTGGCACCAACTGGATCCAGTAGAATGCAACCTCCTGCAAAGAATAAAAGTTCAGGGCTCTTCAGCTCCTCTCCTCCATCCCCACAAAGTGACCTCCTTCATCCTGCAAGGGGTGCATTCTGGTGGCGTTCAAAGACCAGATAGATCTTGAATGTTTTCGTGCGACTACGGTGGCTCAATGTGACATGAAACAGCCATATAAGCAGCGGGGAAAACAATATGGATATGTCAAATAGTAGCACTAAAGTATCATGAGTCCTCATTTGAGGTAGCTGCTGCACAGCACACTCGGTCGGACACAGTGGGTACTGTTTAAGATATTTAACTTTTTACATCTATTTAAAAGTTTGAGAGAACCCTGGTACTGAACACTTATGCAGCTTTTTGCGCTACCCAGTGATTTCATCGCTGAAAAACACACTGCGGGGCACTCGATATTTTTTTTTTTATCTCACTATCCAACACTTTCCCCAAATATTCTAGGACTGGAGTTTGTTTATATAATTGCACCAGTCCTAAAATATGTTGGGAAGGGTGTTCAGTGTGTTGAAAAAATAACGAGTACCCTTTGTTGTTTTTCCCCAGCGATGAAATCATATATAACCCTTTTTGCATTTTCCAGACATGCACTGCCATTTTGCCTATGATGCTGCATTTTCATGCCTGTTAATGATATTAACTATTCAATGCTACCTATACCAATCCTGATGGCACACATGTTAGTCACCTCACAGTGCACACAAAAAAGACTGTTCTGGACATGTGCTGTCCTCATTATGGTACGTGCCACTACTATAGTGCTACTCTGAACAGCTGTGACAAGACGGCAGCGCTACGGTTGTTCTCTTAATAACAGTGCTGGGGTAATCAATGCTTTAAGTGGGCCGGGGCCAGCAGGACCCAGTCACTCTCCAAAAAGTGGGACTGAGCCGAGGTCCTGCCGGGGGCCCCGCGGTCCCAACATGCCTTGGTGGGACACATTATCCCGCCATGGCTGTAGCCGTGACAGGAGATGTGCCCGCCATTTAATGTTGCGCAAGCTGCCAGAAGTGGCACTTCTGTCAGTCACTCTAACTTCCTCTTGTGAACCCTCGCGTGAGGGGTCACAAGAGAAAGTTATGATATGATATAATATGGCATTTATAACTTGCCTATACACAAGTGTTTCAAGGCGCGACAAGGCAAGGGAGGGGAACAGAGAGAAGACAGAGACAACGATCTTACTAGGCCAGGTGACATTGAGATTGTGCAAGTGCAGGGGAGGGGGGAGTGCGATGGGTAGGGAAAATGCAGTGCATAAGATAGACATTAAATAAATAAAACAATACATATGAACAATAATAAGAGTGCGGCCAGCTGGTGGCAGGTGCAAAGGTGAGTGCAGACATCAGGTGTGGAGTGCTGGTAGGGTGCTGTAAGGATACAGAAACAGCCCCAGAGTGCAAGGGTTTCCAGGGGAGCAGTGCAGGTGTGCAACTGGCAGGGAGGGGACCTGGGCATAAGAACAGGGGGTAGCCAGGTGACCATTGCAGTTTCAGCCAGGAGTTCAGCAGGGGAGAGGAGGAGAGAAAGCAGAAGCAAAGAGGAAGGTCTTGAGGTGCTTCCGGAACTGGAGATGGTTCGCCTCAATTTTCAGAGAGGCAGGGAGGCTGTTCCAGAGGGAGGCCCCAGCCGAAAGAAATAGATCTAACACCATTTCGCGAAGGAAGATATTTAGGAAGAGTGAGTTGAAGGTACTGAGGCCCCAGGCCCCAGAAGACCTTGTGGACAATGCAGAGCCCTTTGTTTGCCCTCCCCAGGTCACTGACCCTCAGCGAACCTGCGGGCTCTGTGATCTAATCTGCAGATTAGATCAAAATGCTTCTAGGTTCGCAGAGGGTCAAAGACGCTTCGGGCTCAGTGATCTATCTGCTCTGCAGAGCAGAGCACAGATCACTGAGCCTGAGGCATCTTTGTCCGTTGGCAAAGCTTTATAAAAGATGCCTTGAAATTTGTACGTTTCAAGCCATCTTTTATAAACAGAGAAATATTTAACACATTTCTATGTTTATAAAAGGTGGCTTGAAAAGTACACACACCATAGTAAGGTACGCACAGAAGTGTGCGTACCTTACTATGGTTTTTGCACTTTCAAGCCATCTTTCATAAACATAGAAATATGTAACATGGCTTTAAAGTACACAAACCATAGGAAGGTATGTATACAAATATATAAATACTTACATACATTTAAATATTTGTTTGCGCACCTTACTATGGTTTGCACACTTTTTAGGCCACGCCCGCCATGGAAGCCACGCCCCAAATGAGGGCCACCCTTCAATTTCTTACCCCACTTGAAGCACCGGGGTTATTAGCAAAAGTGGTTGGGGACCTCAAAGAAGAATGAGTCTAGGAGAAGAGTACACTACCTGCATGAACAGTTATACTTTACAGTATGCAGCAAGGATGGCGAAGGGGTCAGGTGCTTAGTCTAAGTGCACTTCAAAGCACTGTATATTTAGATGTTTAATAATTTTTTTGGTCATTTCTAAAGGTAATATGGCACACCCTTTTTTGATTTTGCATGGGCATGATTGCTAGGACTCATGCGTACAGTGTGATTTCACACAACGTTTCCCTGTTTTTGATTTTTATTTAATTGAAGTGACTGTTGACTCAATATGAATGAATACATTACTTTACATTTTGGCATTGCTGTGCAATTATTGAGGTGTTCTATTGGGGGGAATGCTGTTTTGTGGTTCAGCAGCAATTTTGGGGGGGGGGGGTTAAAAATTGGAGCCATCCTTGTGGGACAGAGATAGTTGAGGCAGAGCTAAGCCAGACTAAGGGAGGAGGGGTGCTGGTGTGGAGGGCACAACTGGCCAATCCTGCAGCAGCCTCTTCTTCTGTCACGCCCACCCAGGACCTTTGCTCTGCCCGGGCTGCACACTTAACCACAAAAACCCAAGACATCCTTTCCACCCACTCTCCCACACCACATCACACACCAACACCGGAGCCTCCCTTGCCCCCCCCCTCATTTTACCCTCTCTCCTCTTTCGCCCGTCACACCAGATAAGTCTGATCTATGAAGGCTTCATCCAAACAGGTGGACCCCTACCCCTCCAAAATCATTAAAGACAATATCGACTCCCTCGGCCCAGCCTTGGCTGATCTCTGCAATCTCTCCTTTTCCATTGGAGCATTCCCAACTGCCCAGAGACCCTCCCTTGTGCACCCTCTGCAAAAAAAAAACCCTCTGCCGACCCCTCCATTCCGGCAAACTACCACCCTATCTCCATCACTCCATTCTTGGGCAAACTCCTGGAGAAACTGGCTATCTCTCAGCTGACCCTCCACACTGAATCTATTGGTTCCTTCCACGACCATCAATCTGGCTTTAGAGCATCCAGCGGCATGGAAACTGCTCTTCTGAACACCCATGAAGACCTGCTCTCAAATCTTGACACTAACAGCCCCTCTATCCTCATTCTCCTGGACCTCTCCTCTGCTTTCGACATGGTTAACCACAACATCCTGATTGCGCATGTCTGTGACACCCTGGGAATCACAGGTCAGGCTCTGGCATGGTTAACCTCCTTCCTCTCCGACTGCCCATTCCAGGTGGAACTCGGAGCCTTTCACTCGACTATCACTTTCTCAATCTGTGGTATTCCCCAGGGATCTAACCTATCCTACCTGATTCTTCAACATCTATATGGCTGCATTGGCACGTCTGATTGCCACTAACACCTCTAACTTCCAGTGCTAGGAGGACGACATGCAACTATCTTTCAGACTACCCCCCAGCCACCCCCTCCTCCTTGCTCTTATCTGACTATCCGCTATTCAGTCGTGGTGTGCAGCAAACAACCTCTTCCTCAATGCCCCTAAGACTGAGATCGTTCGCAATGGGACCCCTGGTCCTGCCTTCACACTTTCGCTCGGGCCGGCTTCCCTTTGCCCTGCGCTCAAACCCACCTGCGAAGGAAGAAACCTTGGGGTCATCTTAGAATCCACTCTCTCCTTCTTCTCTCTCATTTCAGACATCTCTAAAAGTCTAACTATCAGCTTCACCTCCTCAGAGGTACTCTGCCTTTTCTTAATTTCCCCCGGATCACCTTAAATTCAGAAAACTCCTCTTCCTTCTCTCTCCCTATATCCTTCTAACACAGTTCTCTGTTTTTCCCTCCCTCTCTCCTCTTCCTTACGGCATGATGATTGGCCGCCGGGTGTACCTCAGAGTCTTTCTGGTCCCCGGCACCCCCGCCAGTCCTCTCTCACTCTTTCCTCAGGGCCCTACACCCCACCCACACTCAATGCACTTGAGAAATTAACCCAAGAGTGTGGCTCTCTGCAGTTATCCCCGTCTCAACTGACCGGGTGCACTTGATCCTCCCCGTCCCTGTTACTCTCTGTGCACTTGCTTGATCCGTACGCACCAGACATGAAGATCGTCTGTCTGTCTCCCTTGTCTTCGCCCCTTAATTGCACTGTTAAAACTGCAGAATCGCCGCCAGGCCTATTTGCTGTCTTCCGAACTGTTAAATGTATGTTTTACGCACTTACTCTGCCTGTGCAGACTATTATTGTCTCAGAATTTCAAGGGCACTGAGCAACTGTTTGTTTTTTCACCATGTTCCCACCCTCCTTGAGCACCTTGAAACACTTGCCTGTGTATAGGCGCTATATAAATAAACAATACCATACCATACCATGAGATGCCCAGCACTCCATAATCCCAGTCTACATAACTCACTTTCTTTTGTTTTGAAGTGTTGAAAGATATCACTGAGGAACTTTGAGTGGGTACAGGATAGTGTTCCTCAGATTAAGTGGCAGGAATGCCTTGTTGTCTGACCCATCAAAGTTGGGTTTATTTAAACCACGCATGATATTGTTTGAAAGCTGGCCTCATATTTGAACAGAATGTGGACTATTTCACTTGGAGATTAATTGAAGAAGATTAATTGAATGGAGATAAATTGAAGATGCTGCTAATGACATACCATCCTCCACAATAATAGCTTTCAAAGGAAATGGGACACCTATGCTCTTTTTCCTTGCAACATTGGATTGGGGGCGAGAGACATGTGCTACTACAGGCAGCATCTGGGACATTCCAGAATTACTAGTGTTCCCATATCCAGTATTGACAGGAGTGGTGGTGTGGGAGAAGCTGTCACGGGGTATGCAGTCAATGGGAAAACTGCATTTGACAACTGCACTGGTGCCAGCGGGTTTAACAGCTCTGATGGTTTGTGCGGATTCTGAGGGGAGCAGGTGGTGCAATGGTATTTAGGTAGGTAGAAATCTTGTAAAGTGCAACAACTCACCTCCAAAGAGGCATCAAGGCACTAAAATCATACCCCTGAACTGTCGACCCTAATGTTAACCATTGTCTGGAACCATATCTGTAGATGTTTCCTGAAAATCTGATGATCACTCATTTCTCAGATCGAAAGGGGAAGGGATTTGCCAAGTGTCAAAGCCTGAACAGCAAATGTGCAGCCACCCCACTTTTGTCTTTCGAATTTAGGCATGGTCAAATATTTTGCAGAGGCAGGTCTAAATATATCCCAGGGGTATAGTGTAAGAGATTGTTCCTGATTAGTGCAGAGCCTGTTTTATAATAGGCTTTATACGCAGTGGACCGGAGGGGGGAGTGTGTAATTGGAGCTGGGTATCATCAGCGTACATATAACAGGTCATGTTATGGCTCCGCATTATATATGTCAACAGAATCATATATAGATTAATTAGCAGCGGATTAAAGTATGAGGCCTGATGGACTTGACAAGTGATATTTCCAGCAGCTGAAAAAAAGGGTGGAAGATGGGTTTTAAGATTACTCAGGAAAGATTGAATCGATTCCCAAGCCTTCCCATGTAGTCCGAGCTCATAGCTACAGTTCAAAAGCATGTTATGGTAGACTTTATCAAAGGTCCAATAAGATGAGCACATCCGTTCCTCCAACGTACACCAACAATGTTAGGTCATGTCATCTAGCACAGCCAGCAAAACTATTTCAGTGTTATAGTGATGATATCGATCTATCTATATATAAAACAATGTAGTGTTTGTTTGCAGGTTTGTATGTGGTGTTGATCTTGGGGACATACCTCCTCATGAACGGTGAGGTGTGGCATCATTCATTTTAGATGGAATATTCTTTATTTCATTGCTGAATTGATGCAACTATTTCTAGCTCGAAAGGTCATCCCGTTCCTGAGATAATTAACTTTCTTTGATGTTTCAGCATTGCGTTTTTTGGTGTTCCACGCACCATCTACAGGTCATTTGTAGAAAGTGCTCATCATCTGTTTTCTAATTTTTTTAGAAGAGAGTGACTGTGTCTTTCTTTCATTGATTTCTTTTGCAATAAACTTGATACATGTCAATTTCACTAATTAATTGAACACCAAATTTTATTTACATCCAAATTCAATTCTCACATGAATATCATATGTGTATGCTTACTCTGATTATTTGCAGTGTGTGTTTAGCAGTGACAATGGCCACCACTGCTAACAACACTGCAAAAAATCTGAGTAAGAATACCAATATGATTTTCATATGAGAATTTAAATCGGAGATAAATTAAGATAGATTTGGTGTTCAATTAATTTGTGGAATTAACATGTATCGCGTTTTACCTTTGTGGCAAACAACAATATTTGTTCATCTTTTTAGGTGGAATATAAAAAGAAATCTGAGAATGGACACCACAGGCAAAGCCTGGTACTTAGGCCAGTCTATATATAAAAGGCAACCATTCATCCAAAACACAACAGCAACCTATAGACAACCATATACAACATAACATCGTACATGGATGACTATCAAACAAGGGAAAAGATCCCCCCGTGGTGTTCAGAGTCACTTCACAGACAGATACAAAAAAGGTAGCAAGTGCCCCTCTCTAGAAAGAACATGGCATGATAACCTGGTCTGTGTTTTTCTGAATATCCATTTGCATATCACTCTTTGTCCCGCACCAAAATGCCAGGCATACTCCTTTGAACAAGAGTACCAACAGCAACCACAGAGACATGTGTCAGCCATGATGGGCATCATCAGTGAGGTGGAGCTGTGCCTCTCTGAGCACAGTGAGCAAGGGGTCCACGTCTGGGTTCCCCCAAGTAACTTAGGGTGACAAACTTCAAGTTCCTTGCCAAAATGCAAAAAAGGTAGCAGGGATCCCTCTCTAGAAAGAACTTGGCATGATAACCTGTTCTGTGATTTTTTCCCACTTTGAAAGTCTGCAGCCATCGCTTTTTGCTTACTGTACTTTTCACAAAAGAGGAATATCCATTTGCATATCAGTCTTTGTCCCACCCACAAGGGCAGTCCAGCACCGAAATGCCAGGCAAACCTCCTTTGAACAAGAGTACCAACAGCAACCCCAGACACGTGTTTCAGCCTTGTTGGGCATCATCAGTGAGGTGGAGCTGTGCCTCTCTGAGCACAGTGAGTAAGGGGTCCACGTCTGGGTTCCCCCAAGTAACTTAGGGTGACAAACCCCAAGTTCCTTGCAAAAATGGTAGCAGGGGTCCCTCTCTAGAAAGAACATGGCATGATAACCTGTTCTGTGGTTTTTTCCCACTTTGAAAGTCCGCAGCCATCACTTTTTGCTCACTGTACTTTTCACAAAGGAGGAATATCCATTTGCATATCAGTCTTTGTCCCGCCCACAAAGGCAGTCCAGCACTGGAATGCCCATGGGTGTAGGACATGGGGAGGACAGGGGGGACAAATCCCCCCCCACAATTTTAGTAGGGGGGATATAATGGCATTTATCCCCCCCAGAATATTTAAGTGTTGTGCACAGTGCAGTACACTGTGTCCCTGCACTGTCTGCAGTTGCATCATGCAGCATGCAAAAATACGTCTGCAGGCTGCAGCCGTCAACTTGCAAAAGTACAAGTTCTGCAGACTGTCTGCAGGCTAAAAGCACTTCTGCTCGCACAACACATATTTCCCAGAATGGCCACTGGAAATCCTGTCCATGGCTGGAAACAAATGTCTTCGCGGACCCCTCTCCCTTCCCCTGCTGGCCCCCCAAGCCCCTCAGTCTAAGTAATAAGATGGAGGACTGAAGGGAGGCACCTGACCCCTCAGCTGTGTGTACTGTGCATGCATACTCGAAGCCCTTTGATGAAGCAATTGCTTCTGCGGCCTGAAGCTAAGTACAAAGGCAAATGTGTGTGCCGGTCTCTGTGAGAGAGAAAGCGATACTGTTCATGTGCAAGTGCTATAATGGTATAAGAATGTGCGATGTGAACAGGGGCAAACTGGGCCATGCAATTGTCTCGGGCACCAATGAAAAACTGGTCCACAGTTGCAAATTGCTATTCATTCCTTTTGTGACACGGTTTGAATATTAACCAAAGAGGAGTTTTTTGATAACATGTGATGCAAATTGTGCATTTAAAATTTTTTTTATTCAGCAACACTGGTCAAAACTACTAGCTGCAGAGCGAATAAACTCATCTACTGGCCCACATTGATCAAAAAAGAAGCCCATTTCGACCAACAACTGGCCCACACCAGCATTTTATATTTTTGGTTCAGCCATGGGCCTATTGCCCTACAGGCCAGTCCGGGCCCCGATGTGAGCACATGTGTGTGTTCAAGTGTGAGTTTGTGTTAGAGTATTTGTGTGTGAGGTTGTGTGGTTTTGAATTCTCGAGCGAGATTTAGTCTGCGTGGGGATGTTGAGTTTGTGATGCGATGAAAAGAGATAGGGGGTTGTGGGCTGTGATGGAAGGAGCTGGTGCATGGACACTTTGCGAGAGGATGGTGATTTGTAAACGTGGACATGCATTGATCTTTTTTTTAATGTGACATGGCAATATTATTGGCATTATGGGAAATGACAGCATGACTGTTCTTAAGGGTGTTATCGCCTATGTTGGCATAGCTTGTGTGAACATATTTGTATACAATAGCCTGGCAATGTAACTGGCATTATGGGGCAAGCCAACACGAGTTTGCTTACATGTAGGTACTTATCTGTGTTGGCACACCCTGCATGGGCATGTTTTTATGCTGTGTCATTGCATTGTTACTGGCATTATGGCCAAAGCCAAAATAAGTGTTCTTAAATGGGTAAATGTTACACAACCTGCATGGACATCTTTACAGTGGCAGCATGGGCATACTTTCTTCATGTGTCATGTCAATAATACTGGCATTTTTGGCAAAGACAATGTGGCCTACAGTGGCATAGCCTGCATGGACATGTTTATAATGGCATGGTAATATTACTGGCATTATTGGCAAAGGCACCATGAGGGTTCTTACATGGAGATACTGGCCACTATTGACACAGCCAACATTGACACTTTTTTATTTAGTTACAGGGCAGTATTGAGGATTTATGTGAAAAGGCAATTTGAGTTTAATTTGATAAGAATATACCGGCATTAGTGTGTTCTTATTTTTGGAATACTGGTGTATATTGAAACATGTAGATTGAAAATGTCTTTTTTACACTAGCAGAATACTGGGATATATGGTGTGCAGAAGGATCCAGAAATGCACTGAACCATACTCTTGTGCGCTGTTGGTAACCTAGCATTCAATTTTCGTATTGTATTCATGTGATACCCCACACAACCAATTGTATGTTTTATAGGTATTTACCCATTGTTTAAAAAAAAAACTCTGCCATAAAATACATAATTGTAATCTTTTATTAAAAAAAATAATAATCTAAGGGGGGTGGGGTTATCCTTCGATCTCCCATTTCTTGGTTTTGGAAGCCCTCACCATGGTTGGTTGCTCACACACATCCATGAGAAATATGTATTCCCGTCCAATGAATACATTAATTCACCTGCAGACTCATGTGTTATTCAT
Organism: Ambystoma mexicanum; assembly: GCF_040938575.1. Classification (NCBI taxonomy): domain Eukaryota; kingdom Metazoa; phylum Chordata; class Amphibia; order Caudata; family Ambystomatidae; genus Ambystoma; species Ambystoma mexicanum. Next base: position 859,899,938 of record NC_090928.1, read on the forward strand.
TAGCACTATCGATGGATGCTACAGCCAAAGAGTGTGCTTGGACATGGGCTTTATCCATTTTAACCAGCCCACTTTCTTAGTTGGCTAACAGCATTTGTTCACTATCCATCTTCCCTGCTTTCCTGTTTTTCCATTTCCTTCGAGATCTGGAATTTTCGGAACTAAATGAATCAAAATGCATATTTCTGCTTTCTGACTCCACTGTTGCTCCCAACCCATATTATCTCAAGCACTGTGACTGCCATTGAAACAGAAAGGATCTATTTATAAAGCTTTCATTGGATTCTCCAAGACAGCCACCTTTTTGTAGTTGTATTTGTTTTTGAAAAACAAGTTTGCACTTCCAGCTTGCATCTGTTTGCCACAAACAAATTGGGTGATAGTGGTGATAAAGCATGCTTTGAAAAGCCATAATGGCAATAAAGAGCTCTGTGAAGCACCTGCCATAAGCTCTCACTGCATTTGCGCCTTAATTCAGGTGATGGGCCATTCCTGGTTGGGACACACTGGCTGGTCATGCTTTATTATGCCACTGCTTTCTGCCTCAGTTGAACAATACAAACAGAAATATGAGCTAGAACATAGAGTTGGATCAGCATAGGTACAAATATATTTTAGGACCCTTTCGAGAATGTTTATGGTGGCCTACCCAACCAGATTTGTGGAATTCTGGGCATTATTAGCTGTTTGTTGGCCAGAATTATCCTCTAATGGATGGCTTTCTCCAATGTTAGTTCCATTCCCTCTGTGACTGTTTATTCTGTTTGTCCCCTCCAATTACATAATCCTGGCTCCCTTCTCCTCTTCAGTCCCCGCATACAGCTCTCATTCTCTCCCCTGCCCCCTTCCCTCCCGCTCTGCCTGAACTATTCTCTTTCCCATCACCAAGCTCTTGGGCTATATGATCTCTGCGCTGTTACTGGCACCATTCCCCCTCAAGCCATTTCACACTGCCTGCGTTTAACCCAAATGACTCTAGTCTTCTTCCTTGACCCACTGCCGCTACCTCTCACTTTACATGCACCATTCAAGAGGGTTGGGCAGTTCAACCTACTCTTTACTGTGCCATGCTCTCTGGTCCAATGCTGTTGGATTTCCCTGGTCATGCTGTCATATGCAGGCTCCTCTTGCGGCAGAATCCCAGCTCTCCCAGTTTCCATGGCAACACTGCACAGGTGGAACATACAGGCTCATTAAAACCACTTTTGTTTATTTTTGGGCCAACACAACCATTTGCACAGTACTTTGACACCCTTGGGAAGAAGCAATGGCAACCATTATGTGGCGTTAGTTACCGGCCCCTTTACACGCACGCAACACACACGGCCAAATTTTACCCGCTCCATCTGCCGTCAGGGAGCCGGCACCAACCGGCAAAACTTTCCCTAGGGAGTCGCAGCTTCTACAGGCAGGGGGAGACCCGAGACAACTTCCTGAACCCGGTTGCTATGTTATGGGATGGAGACGCACGTAAGAACCCGTATAGCAGTAGGGCAGCACACAGGAGGGCGCACAACATGGACTAACCGGCTGCTGGCCTGGCCTGATGGATCGTGTCATCTTACCATGCAAAGTCCCCAAGGTGTCTCCTGTCCGTGCCAGATTGTATGTGTCTCCTACGCCCCTGGAAAGGCCAGGCAAACCTCTTTTGAACAAGAGTACCAACAGCAACCCCGGACACGTGTTTCAGCCTTGATGGGCATCAGCAGTGAGGTGGAGCTGTGCCTCTCTGAGACCAGTGAGCAGGGAGTCCACGTCCGGTTGCGCCCAAGTAACTTAGGGTGACCAACCCCAAGTTCCTTGCAAAAATACAATAAAGGTAGCAGGCGTCCCTCTCTAGAATGAACATTGCATTATACCTTAGGCCAGTCTATATATAAAACGCAACCATTCTTCCAAAACACAGCAGCAACCTATAGACAACCATATACAACAGAAAATCGTACATGGATGACCATCAAAAAAGGGAAAAGATTCCCCCATGGGGTTCAGAGTCACTTAACAGACAGCTCGAGCTGCCGTTATCAATCAGAAAGCCAGTATAAACAACCATTTTACGCAAACACAGGGTTTGTCCAGTTAGTATCAACTTGTATCACGAGGCAAACGCTTTATAGTGAAAGGGAGTTCTGGGTCATAGAATGATTCAAACAAAGGACCAAACAGTCTGATAAAAGAGAAAAATGATGGAGACACCTGATCTAAGCAAACGGAGAGCCCCACGTTGTGGACTAAGTGTCCCGGTAAACGTTGTTCGTGCCAGGCTCTTTCTGAAGTACACATTCTGCTTACACGTGTGGCATGGCGCCGGCGTGGGTGCCAAGTGCACTAATGTTTGTTCTTAGTCTCCGGTCTTCGTGACAATGCATTCTAACAGGGAGTTCCTGAATATGGTCCATTATTTCTCTCTGCTTGCGGACCCTTAAACGTTTCCTCCCAGACCAAACGCACCGTGTAATAGATCTGTTTTTCCTAGGCTTGTGTCAGGCTTGGTTGAACAAAGGGACACGTCTCGGAACTATTTCTGGCTTGTTGTTCGGACCAGGAAACCAAGTGCATTTTCCAGTTCCACCTGACTGCAGGCCAAACCTGCAAAGCCTGCTTTCCTTTCTGTGCCCGGGGTCACCAGAAACACGTCATTCTAGCGGGCCCAGCAGTCACCCCGGCCTGGGGCAGAAAAGGCAGAAAAGGACATGTTGTTTCGAGATGCAAGAAAATTATCTTTGTTTTTCACTGCACGTTTTTAACATTTGAATTGAAATGGATTTCCTCAAGCGTCCTTTTAACAACTACCTCCCAGTTTCCCATTTTCAAAGCTGAAGACACCCTGTACTAAAAAATCATTAGGACTATTAGATCTGAAAGACTTAAACGCATAGAAAATTGTATTCTGTGTGCCTGCAAATAAAGCACATGTATTCTCTGGTGGCGTGGAAGTCGTTTTCTGGATGGCCCAGTCACGTGGTTCAATGCAGAAACACTGACGACGCCCCATCTCAAAGAGAGGGCCAGGAACTGGGGCAAGAACAATTTTGTAGCCATGCTTTAGTGACCAAAGTCCACTTTGCAGTGGCCTCAACTATTGACATTACTTTCTTTAATGCTACTTATCTTTCAGTTATGTTTGTGGTTTCTTAGAGACCTGAGTCCCAGAGAACCTCCCTCACATACCAAAAACAGTGAAATCATTTGAACAGGCTAATATCATTTTGCGAAATGGGAAAGCTGTAATTTGAACCCGGGTTTCCTGGTGTCCCTCTTTGCAATTTGACAGCAGACCTTATGAACTCCTCCTCCATCACATCTTTAGTTTTAAACCAATGTAAAGAGGTGGGGAAAAAAGAGAATTCCCTGGTAGAGGCTTCACTCTAAGAGATCAACACACACCGGCATGGCAAACTACCCATCCCTGGCCTCCGACCTCCCCATCCCATCCCACAGCACAAAACCCATACGTAGCACCCTGTCTACCCACCCCTACAACAAAAGGCCCCCCTCACTTGTCATCCTCCCATGCCCACAACACAAGAACCACATCTGGCATTCTGACACCCCCAGTACGCATTACATGAATGGTTAATATAATTATTTATGATGTAACACTTTCCCTACAACACACGCAGTACAAAATCATTGCTCGGAAATCCTAATTTTGATAGTTAAGGAATATAAAGCGTAGTGGGGTAAAGTGATCTGCTCAAAAACACATAATGTGTGAAGTGTGGAAGCCAGGAGCAGCCCTGGTTTCCAGATTACACAGTTTGCATTTTAGTTAGCAGATGAGACTTTTGGCTTCATTACAAGTTTGGAGTTGTGGAAATAAGGGTGCCGATAGCAACGTACCAGCAACCTTTCCGGACCGCCAAACTATGATTCTGCTGGCAGGGGCACGGAACTCCCGGCAGGCCTGACCTGCTGGGAGTTCAGGCTCCTACTGGAAGGCTTTTCACTGAAGCACCCTCACTGTTACTAATGGTGCCGGTACTTCAGGTTTCCCATTCCCATTGAGTCCTATGGGACTCCATGGAAATGGGAAATAACCATTCCGCCACCGCCTATGATATTCAAATGGCACCTGGATGTCAGGTGGTGGAAACAGCATTAAGGGGTCGGCAGTAGCCCGCCGCCTACTGGCGGGTTTTACTCCAACACCGTAATGAGGCACATTCTTTTATTTCAACTTCACTTTTGGAAACAACACAACACTCTATGCATAGTTGTTATTTAAAGGCTAAATTAGTGAAATGTTCAATAAGTATGGCTTTCACATTGATAAAAGAAAACTGGCTATCAAAGCGCAAAGCCACATGATAAAGCAACCTTACGAAATATAAGAGAAATCTTAGTAGAAACATATGTTCAAAAAGCATGCATGCATAACTTCACTGCTGGTGGAGAGGGAGTATCGGGTGACTCATTACATTTATGTGTTAAATATATTTATGACTGAATATATGATGTAGGGTGCATCTGTGTGTTTATGCAACTGTGTATCTATACGTGTATATGTTGTTGATTTTTCTATGTGTGGCTTTTGTTGCTCACACAAGTGTTCTGGATAAGGCAATACAAATGTGTCACTGACTCACTTTGTGGTCTACTAATAGGTAAAACCTGAATGTTACAACTTTCTTCTCCTGTTTGCCAACTGTGCCTGAAAATCAATGCCACAACCAATCAAACAGCCATATAGCCTATGCAGGGTGCTATGGAACTTTTTCCGTAACTGTCAAACTGGATATTAAATTATGCCTCCTAGTGTAGACGATTGTATGTATATTGGCCTACGCCAAGTCGCATAAAACTGTACGCGAATAACTCTCTACGGCAAGGTCTTGATCTTAGAAATTGATGTTAGTCGCCATCTTGAATCAAACCGCCATTTTAGGTTCTCTTGCTGTTTAAGAGTCACCCTGAACATCAAAATGGTGGACGATGCCATTTCGAACAGAATCTGGTCGGCATGACCTCCGTACAGCTAATGTATAACTTGCCTGCAGGCCACTTGTTAGGGTCGTGAACTGAGACCTTGTCCTTCTGTTGACCTGCATGTAAATGGATTACCTGTATCAACGAAACTGATCTATGCACATGCAAATGAATAAATTAGAGTAGACCTGGCAGAGACCCTAGACCTGTTACACATTCATGGAATGGTTAACCCATGAAGGGGTTGGACAACAGGCTGGAGAAATATATAAAAGCCTGAATGTCCCAATGTACAGTCTCTCACTGAATACATCAAACCCTGTTGAAGTTTGTTGTGTTACACTGAGGGCCGATATCTATCTGACCTGTCATTTGACTTTGTTATTGCTTGACCTTAAAATAAAGTACTTTGTATGTTCCTTTGTAACCAAAAGTTGAGATTGCCGCTAATGCTGCAGCAGGTATAGCTGCTGTGGACATTCCTGCACATTATGTATCACAGTTTGTTCACGTTCCGTTTTCGCGACAAGAAGTGAACACTATTAGGCAATCTATTCCTGACATTAGGAAAAATCCGACAGGATTCTATAAAGAGATAGAGTCCGTCTTGCAGTCCTCAGTGTTCCCCCTAGGCGATATTGACTTGTTATTCCCTGTACTCCTGCCCGTAGATTTGTGGAAACAGATTAGAACAATATATGATGCACCTGGGTTGGGAGATACGTGGGCCAATATAAGTGAGAGACCGCCTCAGGTGATACTCACTTTGCCTGACAGAATCATTGCGAAATTAATAACTATAATTCCTGAAAAAAGAATTATTTGGGACAAGCTTACGGCCTGTGTCCAAGGAAAATCTGAGGGTGCCACTGAGTTCTTTAATCGGTTTGAACAAGTATTCTCGGACTTCAGTGGACAGGATTTAGGCACAGAATCTGGGAAAAGGTTATTTGTGGACAAATTTGTGCATCGATTGCTGCCTGACATCCAGTCACAGATTATGTCTTCCGAGAGCGCTTGGCAGGCGAAATCCCAATCAGAAGTACTGCACATGGCTCAGTACTACAAGAACCGTGTCAATAATGAAAAAGATAGAGTAGAAAAGAGAAAAGGAGACTTAAAGACTAAAGTATTGTTACAACAAATTGTTAGAGGCCCCAAAGGGGGTAGTTCGCAGATTAGAGGTCAGTATGTTCCACAAGGGAATGTGCCCTTGGGTCCTGTGAACATTAACCAGTGTGCCTATTGTCGCCAGGAGGGTCATTGGCGTGCACAATGCCCCGTCCTTTCGACAGAGGTCGAATAACACATTTGGGAGTATGGGTAAACGACCCAGAGGTCGCCCCGGGGTGGGGGGCCCTGGTAGAGGTCAGTTTTCACAGGATCCTCAGCAACCTTTTTCACAGGACAATCAGACTTCGAGTGTGGATACTAGAAACATATTCGATCACCCTTCTGCTGCTTACCTCTCTGAGGAGCTTCCTTCTGATGATATTTTGTTTCGTTAGGATTGCCCGAAGCAGGGTTTGGAACCTACACCTATTCCCGTTAGTCAGAAAGGTCCCTACGTTGAAATGGTAGTGGGAAATAGGAAACATCAGTTCTTGATAGACACCGGAGCACAAAAGTGCCCCATTGATCATTCTCGGGTTCCAAACATTTCACTGTCAGGGCAAACCAATGTTTCCGTAGGGTTTTCTGGCACACCAGTCATTTGTCCAGTTTCTTCGCCGGTACCTATTTCTTTGGGTCCCTTTACGGACCATTGTCCCTTTCTTTTGACTTCGAATTGTGGAGAGAATTTGTTGGGGTTGAATCTGTTGAAGGAATTAAATGCGGTAATTTACTGTTCACCTGATGGAGTGCGTTTAACGATTTCACCACAGCAGTTTTCTGTTTCACAATTCTTGACTAGACCTTTGCCACCAGAATTTAGTAATGTCCCGGAGTGTTTGTGGGCGGCTGACGACAATGATGTCGGTGTTCTACAGATTGAGCATGTTAGAATAGTCTTGAAACATGGTATTAAGCTGCCACGTATTCCGCAGTATAAGATCTCGGTTGAAGGTGAGCGAGCTTTGAAGAGCATTGTTTCCAATTTTGTGCATCGTGGGGTGATTGAGGAGATTACGGGAAGTTTGTGCATTAGTCCGATCCTACCCGTGTACAAAAAAGGCGATAATGCTATTCCGTTTCATTTTATAATTGATTTGCGTGCCATCAATAGAGTTGTCGCTCCACAATTTCCAATTGTGCCTGATGTGATGACGATATTAACTATGATTCCAGCTACGACTACTTACTTCAGTGTTGTGGACCTGAAGAATGCTTTCTTCAGTATTCCTATATGCAAGGACAGTAGATATTTGTTCGCGCTCACCTTAGGGGGACGCTCGTTCACATTTACTCGTGCACCTCAAGGTTACACTGAGAGTCCTAGCATTTACAGTAGGGCCTTGAAAGAACAGCTTGATACTCTTGCATTGCCCCCTACTTGTACGCTGCTTCAGTACGTTGACGACTTGCTTTTAGCAGCAGATTCTGAGAGCTCTTGTAGAGAGGGCACGGTATTGTTGCTCATCCATCTAGCTAAGCATGGTCACAAAGCTTCGCTTGGAAAGTTTCAATATTGTTGCCAGGAGGTCGCCTATTTAGGCTACCTCCTGTCAAAGGAGGGAAGAAGATTGACACCTGAAAGAATAAAACACATTTCTGGCATGTCTGTCCCTAATACACAGAAGGAAGTCAGAGCCTTAATAGGTATGGCCTCTTACTGTAGGTTATGGATCCCAAACTTTTCACTAGTGATAAAACCGATGTTGGCTTTGACAAAGAAGGGCATTTCTTCGCCATTGCCATGGAAATCGGAACATCAACAATCATTTGAGCTTCTCAAGACTGCATTATGCTCTGCACCAGTTTTGGGTACACCAAACTATAGCAAGGCCTTTGTGTTGTTTGTGCATGAATGTGATGGATGTGCTTTGGCTGTATCAATGCAGGAACATGGAGGGAAGAATAGGCCGTGCGGCTACTACTCTTCCACCCTTGATCCTGTCGCATGCGCTTTGCCAAGATGTTTGCGAGCTGTCGCTGTTGCTGCCGCGTCTGTAAAACAGAGTGATGGAATGGTCCTAGGCCATGATCTAACCCTGATGGCGCCTCACTCTGTAGATGTTCTATTGAACAAAACCCAAACGCAACACCTCACTTCTGCACGATTGACGAGATATGAGTTAATTTTATTTGCTCCCCACATACAAATTAGGAGGTGTTGTGTTCTTAATCCGGCTGAACTCCTACCTTTCCCGCAAAATATTGTTTACAGTGATGATGAGTCACATGACTGCCTGAATACTACTGAACAAGAAACGAAGGGCAGAATTGATCTTAAGGACACTCCTTTGGATAATGCGCAAGGGGAGCTATTCTGTGATGGCTCCTGTTTCAAACTTCCGGATGGTACATCCACAGCTGCTTATGCAGTCACTACATTGAGCACGGTTGTAGAGACCAAGCGAATTACACATAACTCTGCGCAGGCCGCAGAGATTATAGCATTAACCCGAGCTTTTGAGCTTTCCAAAGGGCTAACAGTGAATATATATACTGACAGTCAGTATGCCTTTGGTGTGGCTCACAACTTTGGGAGACTTTGGTCAGAAAGAGGGTTTCTAACTTCACATGGGACCAAGATTCAACATGGCCCCCTGATGGTACAATTGCTCTCGGCGCTTGCGCTCCCTAGTCAGTTAGCGATCATGAAATGCGCAGCGCATCGCAAGATCACAGACGATGTAGGAAAAGGGAATGCTTTCGTTGATCAGATAGCCAGACAAACTGCCACAGATCTTCGCACAGAAATGTATGCTCTAAGAGAAACTAGGGATGTCTATGTAATGGACGAGGATATTGGGTCTGTGCGGGATATCCAAGCTGATGCCACAGTGGAAGAATCTGAGAAATGGGCTGACGGCTTGAGGAAATTAGATGATGACGGGTGTTGGGTGGACACAGTTGAAGGGAAATGGTTACTTCCTAATGCCTACATAGTTAAGATGCTTACTATGGCACACGGTCCCACACATGTGTTTGCTCAACAGATTACGAAAATGTTAGAGAAAGTCTGGGTAAATGATAAGATTTCGAAAATTGCTCAGCATTATGTCCAAAATTGCATGATTTGTCTACAGCACAATGTGGGGAAGGGGACGGTAACTCCAAGGGGTAGCTTTGGGCCTCCTTCTGTCCCATTTGAGGTGATACATTTTGATTTTATTGAGATGGAGCGGTGCAATAGTTTAAAATATGTCCTTGTGGTCATTTGTGCCTTCAGTAAATGGGTTGAGGCTTTCCCTGTCAAAGACGCCACAGCCATGACCACTGCTCTTGGCAACCCGCGGTTTGGGTTGCCAAGAGTCATCTGGTCGGACAATGGTCCACATTTTGTTGCTGCTGTAATTTTACAGATATGTGCGGCACTACATATAGATAAACAATTTCATTCGGCTAGACATCCTCAAAGTGCCGGGTTGGTGGAGAGACATAACGGTATCCTAAAGAACAAACTCGCTAAGACGTGTGCCGGTACCAAACTAAAATGGCCGGACGCCTTACCGATCGTGTTATTAGCCATGCGCACTACCCCTCAAACTAAGACTGGGCTCTCTCCATTTGAGGTGGTGATGGGGAGACCTGCCAATATTTGGGGTCTTCCGAAACCTAAAGCACTGAGAAATGTTGAGAATGTATTGCTTTCAGACTATTGTAAGCAGTTGACTAAAAATCTGTATTTCATTTATCATCAGGTACGATCAGCTTTACCTGTACAATTCGAAGGCCCAGGACACAACATTCGGCCTGGAAGCTGTGTCCTGGTGACAGCATACGAACGGTCCTCTTGCCTCGCGCCTCGCTGGCGGGGACCATTTCAGGTTTTGTTGGTCACCCAAACGGCAGTGCGGGTGGCTGGAAAGAAGAACTGGATACATGCGACGCATGTCAAGAAACTTCCTCACCCAACGCCGCACGTTACAGAAGAAACAGAACCCCTCGCTAACGCTGCAATCGATAATCCTGGAGCAGCAAATAGCACTGTGAGTGAATCGGAGAATCTCTCTGAGCCCGTGGGGCTTGGGGAACCATCCATTTTGTCTCCACACTCTTTGGAAAAGTCATTTCCGGAAACCATTGCTTCGAATTCTGCAACTTCCGTTGCCTCTGATACGTTGCTTCCCTCAGGGAGTGACGTTACCTTATTTCCGGATCAAACAGTACCGGGAACCACCAGATATAATCTTCGACGTAGAAAATAGACCTACAGCATAGTTTGACTGTGCATTCGAAAGAAGGAAAGAATCGTCAAGGGCTTGCCTTTTTGCCCAAATTTGAGAAAGGGGGTTCTGACGGCTAGGGTTGGGGAAAGACTAAGAAGCCGCGCAACCTGGGGGTCGCCAGCAACGAACATTGGGGTTTCCATCCGTAGACTGCGATGCCTGCCCCCGCTACTGCCCGTATTGGACTTGTAAATAAGGGGGTGACCAACTTGGACAATGAACAATGTGCCTGGGCCCCGAGAACATATTGCTGTGTTTTGATGTTAATAATTGGGATTTTTATAGTAACTGCTTTAGGATTCTGGTACGTCGAGGAGATTTATCCTCTAGAGCCTCTTTTGCCAACTGAAATTGCACCTACTGTTTTTACTCCTTTTGTGCACCTGCATACTCTGTCACCTAGGGACTCTCAGCATAGACAGAATTATCACAATAATATTATGATGTTAATAATGAATTCAACACATGCCATTTTTAACAAAACCAATTGTTGGGTCTGTTCACATTTACCGCAACATGGGGATAAGGGGCTAGGTTGGTATATTCATCCCTTCCCTTTGACGACTGCTTGTTATGCCTCTCTCAGAGCACTGTTCTTTGGCCGATGGAATGATAGCATCTCGGGGAACTTCGATGGAACTAATTTGAATGATTTTGAGAAACGTGTTCTGACTCCCCTGGGATGCTCGCTTTTCGCAAATAGGAGCAAACCCAACATTGCTTCTATTAGGCCTTCTGATAGACTATCTCGTCCTTCCTAATATTTAGTTTCCTTTAAAATGGCTCCGATAGGCAATAAGGATGCCGTTCCTCCTTCTTACTCTGTTAACCATAGCCCCGATTCAGTTTCTTTCTGCATACAGAGGAATGTTACCCGGTCAATGGGAGATTTTAAAGGCTGTGCCAACGTTGCAAATTTGACTGGGGAAGACAGACCTTTGTATGTGGGCGAACCTGTCTATTTCATTTGCGGTAATGTAGCATTTCTATGGTTGCCCAGGGATTGGCAGGGAACCTGTTATTTAGGGATCCTGTTACCTGGGATATTCATAGCAAGTACTTTGGAAGTTTCAAAGGCTCGTCCACGACGGGACGAGAATGGTGATACCCCCACACAAGTGATGGGAGATATAGTGAAATCAGTTGTGCCATTGTGGGAGCAGATAGCAAATTCCGAAGACATCAGGAGACTAGCGAGAGTACTGGAGAGAACCATCAACCGGACCGCAGATATACTCTATAACATGACATTAGAGCAGAAAGCGATAAAATTAGTAGCACTCCAGAACCGGATGGCATTAGATGTCATTCTGGCTGAACGTGGTGGAGTATGTAAATTAGTGGGGTCCGCTTGCTGTGTTTTTGCACCAGACTCCTCCCCAACCATTTTTAAAGCAATTCAGAATCTGCACATCCTTAGCTCAGAAATGCATGTTCTCGTGGGGAACTGGAATCTTAGTGCTTGGTTTTGGGATTTCTTGCGATCTTGGGGTTGGAAGGTACTCTCAGTCTTGTTGATCATTTTGGGAATTCTGCTATTCCTTTGTTGTTGTATCCAATGTCTGCCTAGTATATGTTTGATGCTAGGGGGATGTTGTGCTCAGACGATAGGTACGATAGGACACAATGTATATGCCCCGGATAAAACTTCCAAGGAGTATGTGTTAAAAGAGATTTTAGTGAACGACCTGATGGCCATAGATATCTCTGACAGCGATTCAGGGTGTATGGACGATGACGTATGACATATGGAGTTACTTGCAAGGAGATCAGAAGTAGTCTTAGCACTTGGCATAGGCCAAAAGGAGGGTTTGTCAAACTGGATATTAAATTATGCCTGCCAAGTCGCATAAAACTGTACGCGAATAACTCTCTACGGCAAGGTCTTGACCTTAGAAATTGATGTAAGTCGACATCTTGAATCAAACCGCCATTTTAGGTTCTCTTGCTGTTTAAGAGTCACCCTGAACATCAAAATGGTGGACGATGCCATTTCGAACAGAATCTGGTCGGCATGACCTCTGTACAGCTAATGTATAACTTGCCTGCAGGCCACTTGTTAGGGTCGTGAACTGAGGCCTTCTCCTTCTGTTGACCTGTATGTAAATGGATTACCTGTATCAACTGAACTGATCTATGCACATACAAATGAATAAATTAGAGTTGACCTGGCAGAGACCCTAGACCTGTTACACATTCATGGAATGGTTAACCCATGAAGGGGTTGGACAACAAGCTGGAGAAATATATAGAAGCCTGAATGTCCCAATGTACAGTCTCTCACTGAATACATCGAACCCCGTTGAAGTCCATTGTGTTACACTGAGGGCCGATAGCTATCTGACCTGTCATTTGACTTTGTTATTGCTTGACCTTAAAATAAAGTACTTTGTATGTTCCTTTGTAACCGGTGTTTGGTGTGTTTCCTTTGGGCTCCCCGGCCTCATATTATTTTCCTCTTTTCACAGTTGGCGCACGAATAGGGACCCTCAAGATTGATGCCGGAACATTGAAGGTTGACGCATACTATCGGACCGGGATCGGACGGTGTGATACTACAGGCCCGACTGAACAAGATGCGACACCTCGACAGCGCTGCACGATCCGATCCCTGGACGATAGCCGTGCGGTCTGAGACGGCATCTTGACGAGGGTCTGCTTTTGAGGAGAGCAGATTTGCCGAAATCACCAAACACAAGGTAAAATTCGTTAGGTAAGTTCTTTGATAAACCGTACGGTCCTCCTTAGGTTTGGTCATGTTAGTCGTGACCCGACTCTTAACCCTGACAATTTGAATTTGGCGCATTGTATCTGCAGACACAATTATTGACCAGGTAACACCAAGTTTTTGAGAAATGCCTGGGAAATTGTCTAGCTGCTTTAGGGCAATTTTCCACAGCGATCGACAATCTTTGGAATTTAGCCGCCCGGCACCACAGGAGGGGTCGCCGGCGTTTACTATGTATTGTAAACATGGCATTGGAAGTGTAGTATTTAATGATAATTGGCACAGACAAACCAGACATGCCTCCGAACTTCAGTGGCCAATCAATGGTAGTTTTGAGATCCCTCGTATTGAATACTTAGAGTCGGTCTTGTTAAAGAAAAAGGCCAGACCCGCAGCATTTGATGTTCTGCAGAATTGGAAAAAAGAAGCGTTGCAGCAGCTTAAGACTAGGGAAAAACATCTGCGTCGTCATAAATGAATAAATTAGAGTTGACCTGGCAGAGACCCTAGACCTGTTACACATTCATGGAATGGTTAACCCATGAATGGGTTGGACAACAGGCTGGAGAAATATATAAAACCTGAATGTCCCAATGTACAGTCTCTCACTGAATACATCGAACCCCGTTGAAGTTCGTTGTGTTACACTGAGAGCCGATAGCTATCTTACCTGTCATTTGACTTTGTTATTGCTTGACCTTAAAATAAAGTACTTTGCATGTTCCTTTGTAACCGGTGTTTAGTGTGTTTCCTTTGGGTTCCCCGGCCTCATATTATTTTCCTCTTTTCACATAACAAACTCCCTTGTGATCAAGAAATTCACAACAATTTAGCAGAAAGTGAAACTGTTGGCAAACTCTATTTTCAGAGTGGGGCACTTACTTCATTGGCAACAAAGAATCGTTATAGGCTGTTGTGGATCATAACAGACCATTGTCTGGGCCACCAATGTGTCAGAATTACAATCCAGGGCAATAGTGTCATTCAAATGTGTAAATGGTTTGTGGGCAGTGCAAGCATGCACTCCCACCAAGGCTTTTCTCCCTCTCACTTACTGTGGGGGCCCAGGTGAGAGGGGCACCCAGGCACATTTGCAACATTACTGAAATCAACATGAATGCCTTAGTCCACCTATGCAGAAGTCGAGTAGGCCTTGCAACACTCAGATCCTTCCACGAAGGCTGGACTCATTGCAGCCCTGGCCCAGGGACCATTGGCCCTGGCAGCCTGAACAGCCCCCTCCTCAACCTGCCCCTGCCCATCTCAGGTGTGGATTTATTTATTTATTTATTTTAATTTTTATAATGCCCCAACATGCCTGCGGGCCTCAGGGCCCACATAAAACAAAGAGACAGGACACACTAGACGTGAAACAGCAGAGAAGGAGAGAAATTCAAGGAGCTTATTTATTTATTCTAATTTTTATAACGCGTCAACATGCCATCGAGCCTCAGGGCGCATACAAAACAAGAGACAGGACACACTAGACATGAAACAGCAGAGAAGGAGAGAATTGAGGGAGATGTAGAATTCTGGATACCCTCCGTGGTCTCTTTTGAACTGCCATGGATCTGACTTTGTACAAGTTGCTGTGCTGATAGTTGTGGCTCTGCACTATTTCACTTCTTGGTCATGGATTACAGTCGTAGTCCATGAATGTGTGTTAGTCCACTGTGTAAGCCCTTTCCTTCTCACCAGTTCTTGTGTCCAGCATGTGTGCCAAGGGAGGCGCAGGATGTGACAACACAGAGTTTCAGGACACGATGTTTGCAGATGAAACTCCGGCCTAGGAGTCCATCTTGAGTGGGTTCCATGTAATAATGTCGCCACAAAGATCTCGCCATGCAAAAATATCACTGAAAAATGGCCGTTTCTTGTGGCGACATTATTGCATGGAACATGCGGGTGACACCCCCGCAACACCCAAACTTTTTCTTTTTCTTTTTTCTTTTCTTTTTTATTTTATTTTTTTGCCTGTGTCCCCATATATATGGTCACCCAAATAATATCGCCACAACATTTTCCCGGTGATATTATATATGGGGATATTATTACCTCATACCCTTGAGTGCAGGAATGCAAATTCCAGAATTTCCAGCCTGCCCTGAAGTGACTGACGAGTTGGAGCGGAATACTTGCCCGACCAATCCAACCAATGCTTTTCTGGTTCATCTGTCCATAGTGTTCTACTTAATGAGAGGGTGTCAGCTAAAACCTGGTTTCTTATCCATGATCAATGATGAATGACCTGGATTTACTCTGTATTAGACTGTAGTAGACTTTACTTTATTGTCTCTGAACGATGTGTGTCCTGAGGGGTTGTTTGCCTATTGATTTAATAGAAAGGGGAAATCTATAGGTGGGGTGCCAATTATTTTTAATATGCTTTTAACTTTTATTAAGAAATCCGTTTTCGTAGCAAATGCTGAGGCCCTACATGGTAAATGTCTTTTAAAGCATAATTCCTCTGTTGATTTGGTAGTGATATATAATCTCCCCGAACTACCCAACATAGTATTTAGAGCTCTTTTGAGGACCACATGATCCATTTATTTTCTTTCTGTCCAGAAATGATTTTTCTGTGCAACCTCAATATTCATCTTGATGAGGCCTCTTCTCACACCTCCCATCTGGTAGATTGAATGTCCACATTAGGATTTCTTCAACACATGGAGTCTTCAACCAACCTAGCAGGGCACACTCTGGACTGTAACTTTGGTAAACCTATTCAGATTGTGATGGGAGAGTTATTAATTTGTCTTGGTATGATCATACGTTTATACCTTTTGATCTCAAGTTTCTGTGATGAATCACAGGGATTGGTTCCTTCTCCCCGTGAGGCTAGGGAGGTAAGCCCATTTCACAACACCCTCCGAGGGGTCGAGCAAGTGGGACCTCACCAGGAGAGACTTCCCCTTTGGGGACAAGGACTCCCGTTCCTGTGAGGAACACCCTAGAAAACCTTCCAACCAGACCTCTACAAACCCATGCAGTAAAGAAGTGTGTGAAGAAAATACGATTATGTGCTATTGACAGCCGAAAACTGTAAATATCTCTGTAAAAGAAAAATCACTTGTTACTGGGACGAGGAGGCTGACCTATGAAGGAGAAGAGAATATGAAACAAACACTGAGTAACAAATATGGAACGACGATGACTATGTAATATATGAGAGGGCAGGAGACTGGAGATTGAGATTTACCAATCGGCTCGCCATTTTACACGGAGGAGAGGCTGGACGTGCAGCGTCCTGTGGCTGCGAGAAAGCAAGCAGCAGATAGAGATGTGCAGCGCCTGAGAAGCAAAGAGGAAAGAGAAACCACGCCACATATCTTGAACCCTATGGAATAATGGGCATTTGGTAGAGGCAAAAAAATATTCTTGTCAGTTAGAGAGGGCATGGCGCGAGATGAGAACATCTGAATGTTATGCTCTTAACAGGTGCAGATATATGTGTCTATTTAAACATTCAAACGGACCTATTTCTCAAATCGGATTTTACCCAGCCCTAATCGAAGTAAAGTGCTGTCCTCAGCAAATTATGCACCCCAGCTCTTCTGAATTATGCAGTCCTTCCATCTCAAAGCCCCAATATTTAAATTACAAAAATAAATCTATTTGTACATCTATTTGTAACTCTTTATCCTTACCTGTCCCGACAATAACTATCTCACATGAAAATGTGATTAGTGGTAAGCAGTCTATAGCCGTCCGCTCAATGTTGCACAATATCTAAGACAGCTTTACTCAAAATTGATGGAGAACTGCCCACCTACAGGGTCTCCTGATCTGTGTCCAGCCAGACTCATTAAACAACTGAGATCCTGCCTAATTTCTGACCTGTGCCTAATTATTAATCTTTCAGTGCAAGTAGGCAAAGTTCCTGAACAACTTAAAATAGCAGCTGTTTCTAGCTAGAAAAACTAGCATTTTGCTTGGTGCCACGATACCAGGAGGCAGGAGAGGGACACAGAAGTTCCCCGGTATGCACTTTTGAGAGCGCCCCTTTTGTAAGCAAAATGCTAGTCTTCCGACTGAGAAGGACCGCCACTTGTGGGAAAATACTAACATGAGGGTGGGGCCTCCTGAAAACAGCAAATAGAGATGCTGAAACCGACCAAGAAGATAGTGCCAGTCTAAAATAGCCCTGATGAAAGTGATTCAATGACCATTCACCACTGAAACCGGTAGGCTTATTCTGTGCCCTAGCAAACACAAGCGAAACACCAGGAACTTGAGGCCAAGCTACATATTGATCCTCCTATGAATCAAGATAGACGACCACGATATATTCTACACCGTGAATGGAGTCCAAGAAATTGTAAAAACTCCTTTTTCAGTGTGCAGGAGAATTTACAGAGCTACCTCGGTTCATTCACTTCTTAATTGTGTTTTTAGAAAGACACACACAACTTTGCTCTGGCAAAATTGCTTGTCTCTGGCCAAGAACCTTTAAACTCTGCATTCCATAGAAATCAAATAAAATTGGCAAATATTTCATTTGGAAAGCAGTCAATGCACATGGGAAAATGGCAAGAAAAACAAACCCCAACATATTGGGGAATCTATAATTTACCACAAATTAATTCACCTGAATCACAATGTGGGACTATTGTATATATTCAGTCAACAACCACTGAGGAGGGTTGACATTAACCCTTTGGCAGGCAGTGGAAACCAATTCTAACTTTTGAGGTGGTGCCACACGAAATTTATATTTAGGGACCAAAACCAGCATCAGAAGGAAAACATTACATCTCCAAAAATGGTCAACATTCCTTTAAAGCTGGGCCAATCAAAAGAAAGTTAGAAATGAGCCTGGATCCCAACACAGATGAAGAAATTATGAGTTGCTAAGAAGAAAAGCAAATGCACAAGGAAGACATACTCAGGGAGTGAGTGGGTTGCCTCGAAGGATTTTCACACCATATCAGATTAATGGTAGAGGCCATTCCGGTAATAAGTAAGGGGTGCAACATCCCTGTAACAATGAAGGAAGAAGTGAAGCAGGAACTATAAAACCTAGCCAAACAGGGCCCCATCTAGAGACTAGATACTGCCGAATGAGTATCACCACTGGTAGTTGTAAGAAAACCCTCAGGAAAGTTGAGGCTGTGTATCAACCTACGTGCACTCAAGAGGTGCATCATCCCAGAAAGCCACCCCGTCCTGATATATGTGAGCTGCTGCCCACTGTAGGCAAAGTCCAGATATTCTCCACTGTCGACCTCACAGTAACCTACTACCAAACAGAACTACATGAGCAGTCCCACCATCTGACAGCCTTCATTAACCCTGAAGTTCTCTACCAGTACATCTGTATGCCTTTTTTCGAATTGGTATCAGTATCATCATTGTTCCAATGAATCATATACAAACTCTTTCACTCAGAGACAGTCATCCTATTTTCTAAGTCAACATCTTGTTATATGGCAAGGATGAGCCAGAACATAATAGGAGACTAGACGAGTACTCAGCAAGCTAGGAATGACGTAAATGTCTCTGTTATCAAAAGGGTAACATCAACACATAGAATATCTGGGAGACATCATATTTGGATGAGCAATTGAACCTAGTTCCCACAAACAAAGAAGGACTCCTATCATGCATGCCCAAATTCACAGATGAAATCATGAACATGAGGTGAATAATCAAAAAAGGGTCAGCTTTTGTTTGGATTGATGCATGCAATGGTGAATTTGAGTTGCTCAAGAAAACTGCAGTGCAGGCATCATACTTGAAAGGCTGTAAACTGGGATGAATGACTGTTATTACCATGGATACCAGCAATACAGGCAGTGAAAACGGGTGGGTAAGCCATTTCCCCCCATAATCCTAATGTCTGTGCACAAATTGCCATGGAAAAGAGTGGGTATAGACCTAATAGGTGCAATACATAGTGTATAAATAACCATGTACTGCATAGTACTAATTGGCTTGCTGACATGCTGGGCGGAAGGCTCTATTACCCAAGCAACCAGCACAAGACATATCAATGTGTTTGTTCCTAGATGACACATTCAAGAAACAAGGCTACCCAAACATCCTACTAATGGACAATAATGTTTCATTTAAATAGGAAGACTTGAGGATGCCCCTAAGAGAAAAGGGCATTGAACATCACACCAGTGCCATTTGTACCTCCTACCCCAAAGAAATAGAATAGTGAAAAGATTAAATAAAGGTATTAAGGAAATCATGCAGTGTCCACAGGCTCCACTAATAATTCAATCATATTCTTAGAGCTATTAGTGAGGTTCTCTTCCAATTTCATCCCTAAATCTTGATTTTCAGGATTGCTGAAATCTGTAAAAATACATATTCTCAACCCTCTTGGAATTTTATGCTGCTCAAGGTATTTCCTCATAGTTACTTTATTCCAGTATGTGTTAATCTCTTTCTTTGAAAGCCTCTCTAATCAAACACATTGTTGTCTGAGTGTTTCCTGTGCATTTGATATACTTCCAAACGCATGATCTGAGCTACCTCTAGATGCAAATAATAATTCAATATCATCATCACAATTCAATTTATAAGTAGCCAATTTATATAAAATGTAAGGCTGTGTGGCAAGAAAGATGTAGCAAAATTGAAAATTTGATGCGGTTTGAACGTGAACCTTTGCCCCTCAAATAGCCTTCAAATAATATGGGAGTAAGAGACTAGCATCAAAAGCTTGGTAACAGCACTCTTACCTCAAACCTAGTGTCATTAATTCATACATTACAAAAATAATTAACCTTTCAAGTGTAATGAGTTCATCTCTAACCATCCCAATGTGGATTTATATACCCTTACCCAGTAGGTGATTCATTAACAAACATATAAACAAACACCTTTACGCTGCTTGAAGATAGGCTGGAGTTGCTTGAGTAACGTTACTATATTCCTCTGTGCAAGTTGTTTTTTACAGTATGTGTCACATGTTTATTGCCTAAACAATGTGAGATAGAGATGAGGTGTATGATGTGCGCAAGGAAGGAGGAGAGACCGCAATAGAGAGAAAGAGAGCAGTATCAAGGAGGAGAAATTAAGGAGCGAAAGGGAGGACAGAGTTGGACAATTTGAGTAGGAAGATTTTGGAGAAAAGACATAGAGAAAGAGAGTAGGAGGTTATCGGAGGCTGTGAGAAAGAAAGCAAGCATTTGCCAATCCAAGATGGTCAAAAGCTAGAAGGGGTGTTGAGAGGCAGGTGGCGAAACCGGTGGGGCCTGAGCACACATAAGGCCATGCCACAAACACTAGAGAAATCAAGAGTCTTCTTGACCTGGATTCAGTGACTGGTAGGGCCAACAAACCTAAAGACCCAGAGACAGAGAGATAGGGAGACTGAGGCTAATCCAGGGCCATAGTCCAGGCACTGGTGGGATTGGCATTCCCACCAAGTAAAATGAATATTACTTGCTTACTGAACCACTCAAATTTAATGACCCTTGACTGAGGGGGGGCTGTCGATAGTGACAGCATCTTATAATTTCACCCAGTACTGATAGTGTAGACATTTACTTTCATCTGGACATTGAGTTGCATGGCCAGGTGGCTACCTCGCTCAAAAAATATCAGAGAAGGATACTGGACCATGAACCTCAGCAGGAATTTTGAGCTGTGAACTAGACAGGTTGCTACATGAACTGTTGTAGACTATGGAACCTGGACTGAATACCACAGCCCTTTCTTAGACAAGGTCTTGACCATCGTCCTCACTTGTCTTTGCTTTCTGTTGAACCTTTTGCACTGAAACTTTGAGACACAACCATGGTTTGTGGAATCACTCCTTAAAGGCTTTACTCCCACCATAGTGTAGTATTTAATAAACCTAAAGTATAGTGTACTCAATGGTTGTAAGACTTGTGTTGACCCCAAAGCATGTTACACCCAACATTTAAGTATACTGTTTATGAGAACAATTAAGTGGATAGTTGTGCATTGTGCTGGCTTCAACTTTGGTGGGGCCCACTGACTTATGATGTTAGTCACAGTATTGTCCTAATGAGACTATATGTCACCACCGGTGTTAGAGTTTATGTAACATACCTTTGCTGCAATTCTATTAGATTCTTGAACATGAAAGAACAAAAATATGCCGTTGTGTATTGTCCTATTGCGCTGCAACCTCTGGGTATAATGATAAATATTGTCGCAAGTTAAAGCACCAAAAAATATTGCGTCTGCCCAATATGTTGAATTTTGATTCAAGAAGACAGTAAATATTCCAATAACAAAATGATATTCTTCAATGTGTTTATTTGTCAGAAAGGAACCTTTTACGTTAAGTCCACAATTTATGTTGAAAAGAAAATCCTCACTAATTTTGTTAAACTCACTAATTATGTTGAAAGGGACTCCTCAAAAACCTTTACTTAAGTTGCAATTTATGTTGGAAGAAAAAAGTCCTCACCGACTATGTTGAAAGAAAACCCTAAAATCTCTAAATAATATTGCTTTAGGGACACACTTTAAGTTAATAGAAAGAATCCTTTATTTTGAGAGAAAATCCTCAAATCCTCAGGAACCTTTACTTTAGGTCCACAATTTTTGTTGAAAGAAAAAAACACCCAACAAATTATGTTAAATAAAAATCCTTGACATGTGTTTCTTCACTTGATTGTGGCCCTTCGAAACTAAAAAGAAGTTTGATTTTTTTAAAACTTAATCTAGTAAAATTAATGAACAAATTGGTTTTTTAATATAAAGTAAATTACTGACCCTTTTTTATAATGATATTCAATTGGTATTTCCTGGTTTCTAATTTTGATCTTCTTATCATGTCTTAGAAGATCAAATGTTGCCCAGTCTGATCATTCTTTATCAATTTTGGAAGTTGTATAGTAATGATGTAAACCTTCCGACATTCTTTAAAGTATCTTAATACATTCTGTTTAAAAATTAAAATGCACCTATTTGTTGTAGGCTGTCTGCCATTAATACATTCTAATTGAAATTAATTAATGAAGTTTAGAGAAGTTTAGAGAAGCAGAAATCTGCATAGCAAAATCGATATCTATCTTAAATGAAAAGCATTACTTTCCTTCATTTTCTTACCTTTGGATGAAACTGGATACATTTGTCCAAACTACACATGCTTTGTCCACTCTGTGTTTTGCACACTAAATTCACTTAAAGCGATGTCTATTTATGAAGATGCTCATTGCTTAATTTCATTAACATTAGGCACAATGACATCCTGAGGTTGTGTC